>NC_143522.1:20744847-21091931 GCF_031878675.1 Megascapheus bottae
GGGAGAAGATCTTCACTAACCATACAGTGGACAAAGGCCTCATATCTAAAATATATCAACAACTCAAAAAATTGAATCACTCCAAAACTAATCTCCAAAGTAACAACCATCCCATTAATGGATAGGAAGACTCTTAAGTGGAGCTTGAAATGTCAGATTCTGGTGACAGTATCACTTATGGCCTTGGTCCCTGATGAATGCTTGTTACATACTCGGTTGTTCCTTGATGTTGCAGGTTTTCTTTAATGAAGGTAGGATATGTTACCCCGAGTTGGTATAGGCATATGTTAAATGACTAGTCTTTTCGATGGCTACATATGCCAGGGTATGTCTTTCATTAACATGTTTGCTTCCTTTAATAATACAGCTGAACTATATTCTAGGCTTTGTTTTCAGGAAGGAACACTGTGGAATACAGAGGAATGCCAGCTAAGAGAGTACTGGAGGCACTCATTCGTAACACATTATCCTCAGTGGAAACTCTGTACTAGTCACTTCTACATAGGCTGTTTTCTGGTTGCCCTTATTGGACGTTTATTCCACTGACTAATTCTCTCCTTCCTGTTCAAGGCAATGATGGATTTGAATGCAAATGCTGAATCTTAATAATGACCAAGAATGTCATAGATAGGCTGGCTAAAACATTTGCAGTCACATGCTACTAGACAGCAGATGTCAAGAGTCGGTTCAGAACAAGTGGCTAGGTCTTGTGGAAATTGTCTTTGGAAACTTCTAGAAAATACCACAGAGATTCATAATTTCAATACAATGAGTCTGACAGGGAGTCCTCTTACCCCACTTAGGCTGAGATTCGACCTCTGGTTTATTGGCTAAATATTATCAATAGAGGCTGTTTTAATATTAAATTGTGTGTTATCTGTTACATAAAAATGTATCTTTATTGGAAACTTATTTGCCCGAGGAAGATCTTCATGTTGTAAAAAGGTAAGTGATATAGGACTAGATTAAAGAAGGGTAAACTGGTCTCTTTCAACTCAAATTCACTCCGGTAGAACAGTAGGCCTAATGCCTAGTACAAGGTAAATTTTTATTTAGTTGCTACTGTTTCTCTTTGTAAAGCATGTTGTTGACTGTATTTAGGTTAAAAGCACATAGAATGGAATCTCAAAGAGATGAAACAGTTTGCTTCAGAATGATGCTATTTATTCACAATGTTGAAAATACACGAAATTCTTCTCATCACAAATATGATGGTGTATTACAAAAGTCATTCTGAAATTGTATTCTGACTCATACTGCAATATTTCACCAAAATAGTATATAAAGATCAAGAAAAACTTATATAACATTATATATGTATACAAGCATATATATTTAATGCATACACATATGCATATATATATATTGCTTGATATATTTAACCATAAGCAAAATTGAATTGGAGAATGAGGATATAATATTCCTATAGAAGAAAAGTGCTCTATAAATCAGAAGCTATAAATGCAGTACATATAAAATATCCTAGTGCAATTTTAAAATTTAATAACTTTGGATGAACCTATGACAGAAGCAAACAGCTGCTATCATGTGAAGGCATATTTCATAGGCTCTAATGTGAATATTTAATGTCCTTTTTTTCAATGCTTACTAAGCTCTCAGAAAGTAGACATTATTGGATCATTAGTTTTTGTAGAAGCAATAGTCAAAGTTAAACGTACCTTCCTGTACTTACATAGAATTGATTTTTCCCCATTTCTGATGGAAGTTTTTACCAATATCTTCTTCTTAAATAATGCTACTGCCCTTTTTGTCATGGTTTGAATAGTTGGAAATTATAGGCAAGATCCTTCTCAGATCAGTTCAGATATTGAACAGGTTTTTGATAATCCATTCACTTAGACAGAAAGAAATGCACCTGCGTGAGTTTTTCATAAAGCTTCATTTCACTAGTGAGGCCACATCATTTTCCCTGTATTGCAGGATATCTGTTGCAGCAAGAAGGTATTTTAGATGGCAAAGATGACTTTTATTCATTTGTCCATACTCCATTCTAAATTCTTGATCATTTAAAAATTAAAGATATGTTTGTCATTACCTACAACTTTCTGGCAATTTACCTATGTGCTTTTGACTTGTAGTTGATTTTCCAATGATCAGTCTAGTTCCCCTGGTTAGATAAATACCAGCAATACACATTTTAGCCTAACATAGGTGAGGGAAAGATTAAATTGTATCCACAAGAAGAAAACAACAGGCAGATTTATCTTTTATCTTTCCACGAAAAAAATAAAATAGCATTATTAAGAAGGTATTTTTGCCCAAGTGTAACCAGAATTAAAGGAACAGATACTAAGGCAACAAAGGATGAGCAAAAAGGGAAGCTTTCTAAGATAATTTAAAAGTCACCTTTCTAAGATAATTCAGTAGGGAAAACAATCCTATCAAAAGATGATGCAGACACAACATGAAGGAAAGAATGTAACTAGATCCATAGCACTAGCCTTGAGAAAACCCAAGGACAATGCTCAGGCCCTAAGTTCAAGCCCCAGGACTGGCAAAAAAAGAGAGGGGGGAGGAAGCAATTACCACCTCAAGACTCCAGAGAAGGTAGAAGGAGATAGAATCACCATACTTCTTTGAGAACAGTACTTTTAGAAAATGGAACTCTAGTCATAGGAAGATTCAGTTCCTTTCAGAAATGAAATCATGTTCAGTCTGTCGCAGGACAAGATAATAAAGTTAGTCCATTTGTTATTCCTTCTCCAATAAGAACGGTTAACAAGCTCTGTGCAAAGGGAGCTTTGTCAAAGGATGTTCAAATCTTACTAGAATAGGTAACTATGACAGAAATTGGACATGGGTAGGTAAATGAGTAACAAAATATGAAAACCAGAGGAAGAGAATTTGCCTAGTGTTAGCTGGTGTAGAAGAGAGATTAGGAAAGATGAGCAGGGTAAGAAGCCTGTCAGCAGTCTGAAAATTTTAGCATCTTCAAGACAAGATGCATTGGCAAGAAATGTATATCTGGGACCAAATAGTTTGAAGACCTCCATCCATGTAAAGGTATTTTCCAATTCTACGTTGGCACTGGTGGGTCATAAAGAAACTAAAGAATTAGAAATGAATTCTATTTCAACATCTATCTATCTATCTATCTATTCATTTTAGGGAGTCCCAGTTCATGGTATGCTAATAATCAAGAAGTAAATGTCAGAGTTACACCAGCAGAGAGATTCCATCATCAGTTGTCACACATACATTATACAAAGAAGAAAGAAGACAAAGGAGAGAGAAGTTAACGCTTACCCTACTCAACAGCAGAACCCCAAATCTTAGCAGTAGTTAAGCAAATTGGATAGTGTTTTTGTGTTTGTTTTGTTTTGGATATCTTTGGGGTTTGTTGTTGTTGTTGTTATTTTTGTAATCCTGTTGACTCCATGAAAAATGAGAGACTCAACTAGTAAAGGAAATATCTGCTGGCCAGGCTGATATAAATCTGAAATATCAGCACTCAGGATTCTGGTCCTCATCTGGCCAGTTCAAGAAATGGGGGTACACAGAGTGAAAAAGAAAATGCAGCCATGACTCTCACTATGAACTATGAAACTTATGGAGAGAGGGTTGGGAAGGAAAAACTGGGAGAAAATTGGGGAAGAGATGTCACTCTTCAAAAAAAAAACAACATTGCCTAATTTATATAACTCTAACCGCTCTGTATTTTATCTTTATAATAGCATTTTTTTAAAGCATAGCTTAGGCTACATTTGGCAATCTAAATATCCATATCCAGTAATCCCTACCAAAAGATGAAAGAAACAGAAGAAAACTTTTACCAATTGAATGTGATTTACAGACTACTTCTGTACCTGCTTCATATGCACATAAAGACTCAGACTTGGATAATCTTTTACCAGTAGAAGAAAGAGAAACAGGTAACTTTGAGGCTAACTTTCTTTTTAAAGTTTACTGTGTGGAGAAAGTATTGCAACAAATTAGCAATGATTCAGAGCTAAGAGAAATGATGTCAAAAAATTAAAGGAAAGCCAAATGGTAATGTCTAAAATAAAATTCACATCCAACAAAACAAAATATTAAAGCTTATTGTGCTCAGAAAAGAGCAGCACATAAACTGAAAGATATTGAACCTGAAGTGACTCATCACAGTACATCATGATTTATAAAGCATAAAGAAATATTTTTACCATCTTATGATTGGCTGTTCTGTATTACCATTTGTTTAAGACAAGCAAAGCTGTTTAAGCTGATTTGCATGTAGCTGATTGACTTAATCTCATGAAATCTTCCTGACAAGGACATAAGGCTTCTGAGTTGTTTTTTCATTTATGAGGAATGTTTTGGGTAATTTAGGGAGACTTGTTCTGTTATTTGATTGCAGATAGTTAGGGCCTTGGTTGTCTCCATACACTAGCCTTTAGTGTCATTTTTCTTAAACAATAGAGGTAATTATTTTTTAAACAACTATGGAGTCTCTTATTTGAGCCTTAACATACAGCACATGGCTGACATATAACAATAGGCTACATTTCAAGGTTATAAAAGTCTACTTTCTTTATCTCTTTGGCTAGTTAGTGTTTATATAAGGAATCTATTTGTTTATTCTCAATTTTGTTTAGCGCAAGCTTTACTGCTGTTTCCTTCCTTCCTTCCTTCCTCCCTTCCTTCCTTCCTCCCTTCCTTCCTTCCTTCCCTCCCTCCTTCCTTCCTTCCTTCCTTCCTTCCTTCCTTCCTTCCTTCCTTCCTTCTTTCCATATTGGTCCTGGAGCTGGAATTCCCTGAGCTCTTTACAAAAGGCTACTGCTGCACCACTTTGAGCCACAATATCACATCTGGTTTTCTGGTAGTTAATTAGAGATAAGAGTCTCATGGACTTTGCTTGCCCAGGTTGGCTTTAAATTATGCTCCTCAGATCTCAGACTCCTGAGTACTTAGTATTACAGGCATGATTTTCTTTCATATTTGTAGGTCTTATTTTTTCATAATAAAATTATATTCTAGAATATATATACATATATATTCTAAACTACATTAAGAAATACTGGTAGGAGTAAAGAAAAATGAATAAATATCTAAAATGTAAGACATCAACTAATATAAAATTAACACTTTCTTTTTGTAAGTAGTTGTACAAAGGAGTTGCCATTCAACAAAAACTAAGTAACTCTTTTACTCTTCCTCCTCAGCCTCCCCCCCTTCCCCTCTTCTTCCTCCTCTTTTCCCTCCTCCTCTTTTTCCTCCTCTGCCTCCTCCTCCCCCTCTTCCTCATATTCTTCCTTCTCCTTCTTCTGCGTAGCACTGTCTTTAACTTTGTGCTATGGCTTGGCTCCTTCATCCGAAGCTGGTTCATTATCACTTGAGGCACACCTCCACTTCCAGCTTTTGCTGGTTAATTGGAGATAATAGTCTCAGACTTTTTTGCCTGGGCTGGTTTCGAACTGTGATGTTCAGAGATGGGGCCCACCAGTAGCTAGGAATATAGGCATGAGCTATTGACATGTGGCATAGGTAACATCTCTCTAGAGTATGGCTGTTAGGAGAAAACAACTAACATGATCATGTGGTTTTTAAAGTATTAATTGGAAATGATGTCAGTATGTAACATGGTAATATTGTATGAATGGAGAAGGTAGAGACAAAAATATATTAAAATGATTTGAATGGAGAATGCAGAGACAAAATACATTAAATAATTTGCTTCAGGCTTCAGTGACATTTTGTCAAGTAGTGGAACTAATGTCTTTTGACTCATTAACTTAAAAATTACATTTCACAAAATATGAATTTAATTATTTTCAACATTATTGCCATTTCTTTTCTTTCATGAAATATTTTTATTCTTGATTTTTGTGCAGCTAGCAGAAGAATGGTTTCTGGTTGTATTCCCAGGAAATATAATTAAGTTGTATATTTTCTGAATGCATACAATTCTCCCATCTTTTCATGTAATATAGTTCTATTAGTTTATGATGTTACATTCTGTTGATCTTCATATTTCTCACCTTTGTTTTTGAATAATTTATGTATACCATTTATTTACTGTTTGAATTTACTTTCTTTAAGTTTATGTTACATTAGATTTCAAAAAATTTTGTATGACAGATAGATGTTATCATTTTATTAATCTAGTTATGTTATTAATATACATGTAAAGCTGCATCTGCTCAAAAAGATAGTTTGAATATTTATTAGTATTTTTCATTGATTCATTGCAGTATTAAATCATTTCTTTTCCTATTGGTTTACCTGCTCTTAATCTTTATGTACTAGGGACATCTTATCTACATTTTCCTTCATTTCTTCCAATTCACTTTTTACTTCTGCCTTGCTGTTCTAAATGATTATCGTAACTTTGTAGTTCTATCTTATATTCTTTATCGTGTGTTTTAAAATTCTTCCAACTTGATTATCTAATTCCAGCACCTTATTTTTTCTAGCTTATTGGGATAATTTTCTAGTGCATAACTTTTAAGAAAAGTAACCATATATCTTCTGCAATTTTTACCCACTTCCTCTAAGCAAATCCTACTCAAGTCAGTTGAATGTTCTTCAGAGAGATAGTCTTTAGTGGAAACATCTGGATAGTATTTGTTATTTCTTTTTGTTTATTATCTTGCAGAGACCCAACACAGTTTTTGTTTTCTACTTATTCATCCTTGAATAGCAGGGGATCTGTTCAACATTTGGCAGCATATGGACTGGTATCTTCAGCTCTCTGATTGTTGATGTGAATACAGGAAGCAGCTTTCCCACTCCAGCTCCTAAGGTTCAGTCTGCTATGCCTGAGAATCTGGCATTCCTCTTAGCTTATAGATCTTTAGCTTGAAATTCCAGATTCTTAGTCATTGACAAATTCAGGTGTTTACCATCCAGTATAAACTATGTTAGTCATATTTTCACTTCTGCCTGCAATGCTTTCATTAGCCAGATACACCAGTCTAGTGTGCCTACAGTCATCTCATTTATGTTGCATTTGAAGTACTATTATCTGGAGAAAGAGAAGAGTGCCTAATTTAAGAATCACTTTTTGTTTATGATAGGTGGATTTATATATTCAATCATTTACTTTATTCAGGTTATATGCCAACATTATATTATTTATTTTGGTTCCCAAATTGTTCTTGTTTTGCCCATGGAGAATTATTTCTATCAAAGAAAGTTGCTTTTGGGGGGTGTGGGGGGGGTGAGGGAAATGGGTACCAAGACATGTGAAAGGGTATCAATGTATGTGAATTAATGCACCTTCTATCTGGCAAATATCATGTAACCCTTTTACTAATTACAATAAAAAATATACATACATAAAGATCAAAAAAAAAGAAAGTTGCTTTCTAATTTTTTTTACATATTTTAAACTTTAAAGCCCTTTCTTAATTTCTAGAATCACGAATTTTATTAAATTTCTATTGTATATTTTCTGACACAAACCTAGAATCTAGAATTTATACTATTATTCTTGGAGAATAGTATTTAGAAATCAAGCTATTAGGTTTTGGATATGAGTTTTCAGTAAAGAAAAATCTTTGACAATGAAATAAAGTGATACTGGTTTTCATTAATATTTGGAACTTATTTAATATACAATTTGTTTGTTTTTTTTCCCTGCTAAACTAGTCAATACATTTTCAAGCAGCAAAATGATGAGAGATTTTGCTCTTATTTAATATTTTCCAAAAATTATTTAAGTATAATTTTAGTGTTCTACCTAACTTATTTTTTTAGTATTTTATATCATGAGAAGATGTTTGAACATAATAAAAAATATTTTTAAAAACTGGAAGTAAACAGTATAAATTTTTACATTGTACATTTAAACTATGAATATGACAAGAAATATTTGGAAACCTTAGCCAAAACAGAGAATGCAAATCTTAAGTGAGATAGAACCATACCTAAGTCAGAATGGCCATCATAAAGAAAAGAAATGCTAATGAGGATGTGGAGTAAAAGAGACGCTCCCTTATACTGTTGATGAGGATGTAACTAGTGAAATCACTGTGGAAATATGTTAGTGATCCCTCAAAAACCTAAGAAAACACCTGTTTTTATGCCCCTGCCATATCACCCATGGGCTTACAGCTAAAGGACTAAACAAGTACAGAAATAGGTCTGTACCTGTTCACCTAAGTTGTGTTCATAGAAGTCCAATAAGCCAATCTCATAGAGACAAGTATACATAGACACAGACACATGTACACACACTTATACACATAAAATATGGATATAAGAATGTAACTGTGGGATTATTGGGGATAGATGAAAGGGATTTGGAGAAGAGAAAGAGAAAAATGAAGGATGAATAATATTGAAATGCATGGCATCTATGTATAAAGATAGCATAATGAACCCTTTGCCATATATTGAACAATAGTAGAAAAGGGGAGACTGGGAAAGAAAGGGCCATATCTGAGGTTAATCTGACAGAATTGCAATACCTACACATGTGACTTACCATGGAAAAATCCCTTTTTTTTCACATAATATAAGCTACAAGAGACTGCAATAGAGCTGGTAGAGGAAGGAAAAGGGCCACAAAAAACTAAATAAGTCTGATTACATGTAAAGTAGTTTATATGTATAAAAATAGGAAAGCTGGGGGGGGGAGGGAAATGGGTACCAAGACATGTGAAAGGGTATCAATGTATGTGAATTAATGCACCTTCTATCTGGCAAATATCATGTAACCCTTTTACTAATTACAATAAAAAAAAGAAAATAAATAGGAAAGCAATCTTATTTAATTTTTTTTTTTCAAAAGAAAAAAGCATTGAGATACCAGGGCTGAAAGTGATCTGTGCAGAGTGTATGTAATAATAACACCACCTTCTAAAACTAATATATGCTATTTAAAAAGCTAAAAGGATTTAAGTTGATGGAATATTTTGACTTGTGAAATATATACATTCAAATTTTCTTAGTTTTTGAATGAAAATTTTAAAATAAGCATTTTACTATTATAAGAAAAATGGGAAATGATGTTTTTTATTGTACTTATACATCTGTATTTTGTTTTCAGTGTTTTGTGTCTTCATAACCTAACAACTATGTCATAAAAAATTCAAATAATATGCAATATCATATTGTAAAACAGTAGCCAGACAAGTGAAATTAGACAACAAGCCTGTAATTTCTAGATAATAGACCTAAAAGGTGGTATTTATTATAGGGTAAAGAAACCTACTTTACCATTGAATTTAAAAATACACATGGAATGAAATTCTACAGAAAACCAGATTGTGCTTGTAACTTACGTATATGAGTTCAATTCTGAGCCTACAGGCTGTATAACCTTGGGCCAGTTACTAAACAAAACTAACTTATACTTCTTGATTGGAAAGTGGAGCAAATTTCCCATTCAGCTTACTTGTCAGATTGCTCCTGTGATCAAATAACATAAGGTAATATTTGAGGGATTTTTTAAATTGCAAAATCTAAGCAAATGTAAATGACTTTTTTGTTATTCTTAATGAATATGCATCTTGACATTGCATATAGGCACTGCAATTTTTGTACTGAAGAAAGCAATTGGATGACAAAGTGATTTTAATGGTAGGTCTACCATGCCTACATTTTTGTTATCCTAACAGCTAGCATAGTACAGCATCAATTGCAGTCAGTAAAAGTCAAGCACACCGTACTATGATTTTGTTCTTTCTGTTTTCACTGCCAGTAGCCTCATTCAGCATGACCTACTTTGAAAATCTTCAACTAGTTTCTCTTTGTATTCCAACCAATTACTCTCATCAGTACTGTGGGAGTTACCTTTATGAAGCTTACTCATTGGTCTATAACAACCAATGTCACAATGTTAGAGAAAAAAAACAAATTATAAATGTTTCAATATGATATTAGAATGCCAAATTTACTTTCATGTATTTACTACCCTTTCTTTGCATATTCATATCCCCAAATTAAAATTACTTGCTATCATTTCCACATACATTTCTTCTGTTTTTAACTTACAAATGATAAGTAGTAATTATCTTGCCCAAACCACAGGAGTGTATTCACCTCTTGTTAAATAGCATTACTTTGACATGAAAGAAAAATGTTCTAGAAAATATTTTTTAAAATACTAACATGGGTGTTCATTAGATGAAAATTACTCAGAAGGAACAAAAATATCCTGTTCTAAAATACTTAAATTATTGGTTTGGATAACCAGGTTTATTGGGAATTTTAAGGAAAAGGTTGCTAAATATTGATAGGAATTTTTTAAATTTAAAACTTATTGTAAAGGTGATGTGCAGTTACATAAGTCAGGTAATGAGGACATTACTTGAACAGTATCACTCCTCTCACATTCTATCCCACTTTTCCCCTCCTAACTTCCCTCCCTTCCAACTTGTCTAGGGAGTATCATTGTTAAATTGAATCACCCTTAGTCCTATGGTGTGTATGATTCCCCTATCCTTCCTCAAATCAGATAAACTTATATACATTATAAATGGTAAAGGAATCAGAAACAGTGACATCAGGGAATAAATTAAAAGAAAGAAAAAGAAAGAGAAATAATTGCAAACAGCATAATCAAAAAAGAAATCCCTCTTGATTTCATTTCTCTATATATCTTTTTATATGAGCATATGCACATAGCTATTGAGCCATTGTGAATGGTACAATATTATTCTTGCTGATAGACGCATAGAATTCCACCTTTTCTTGATCCATTCATCTACTGAGGGTCTTCTGGATTGATTCCAAATCTTAGCTACAGTAAATAATGCTGAACTGGACATGGTTGTGCTGTTGGCTTTAGTGTGGACAGGTTCATGGTCATCAGGGTAAATGCCCAGGACTTGAATTGCTGGTTCATAAGGAATCTCTATATTTCCTCTTTTGAGGAACTTCCATACTGCTTCCTAGAGTGGTTGAATAAGTTTACGTTCACATCAACCTTATAGTAGCATTCCCTTTTGGTCACATCCCTGCCAACCTAAGTTATTATTTATTTTCTTGATAAAGGCCATTTTAAAAGAACCTGAATAACAAAAACAATACTTAGCAGGAAGAGCAGTGCTGGAGGAATATTAATACCAAATTTTAAATTCTGTTACAATGCTGTAGTAATAAAAGCAGATTGGTATTGGCACAAGAACTGGCCAGTGGACCAATGAAATAAAATAGAAGACCCAGATATGAACCCAGAGATAGCCACCTCATCTTTGACAAGGAAGCCAAAAACACATGGAAGACAGACAGCATCTTCAACAAATGGTGCTGGCAGAACTGGCTATACATGTAGAGAAGTTCCTCATATATCACCTTGCACCAGAATCAATTCCAAATGGATCAAAGACCTTAATGCAACATCAGACCCTGAAAATATTACTGGAAAGGACAGGGTAAACACCATGGCTCTTTGTCAAAACTTCCTAAGCAAAAATCCAGAAACACAACAAGTCGAGGAAAGACTGGATAAATGAGATTGCATCAAAGTGAAAAGTTTCTGCATGGCGAAGGACATGGCTAACAAGAAAAATAGCCCACAGAATGGGAGTAGATCTTCACTAGCTATGCATCAAAGGCTTCATATCTATAATATACTTAGAGCTCAAAACATTAAACCACTGTAAAGCAAATTCTCGAAGAAACAACCTCATTAATACATGGGCTAAAGACTCCTCTGAAGAAGAAATCACAATGACCAATAGAAGGAAATGGTCCATATCTCTGGCCATAAATGAAATGCAAATCAAAACAACATTGAGATCTCATTAGAATAGGGCATTTTCGTAAGTGAGCAAGACCAGAGGTGTCCCTTGGTTGATGACAGTGATCTCTTTGTGCATTACGGTACAAAAATGAACATGCTGATTCACAACAAAGATTGGAAAAAAGGTTTATGTGAGAAAGTGCTCTTCTAACAAATTTCCCATGAACTTTTATTCATGAATGAAAACCACTAATTGAGCAACCAAATTAGAAAGCACTATTTCATGCACTAGAGATAAAGCAGAAAACAGGATAATAGCTCTCTCTTTCGAGAAAGTAGACTGACCAAAGAAACAGAAAGAGATAATAGATACCTATAAATGCAATGAAGCTGAGAGATAGGAGGGGCTGGGTGGGGAGGAGGAAACTGTTTTACGCAGGTAGATCTGGAAAGGAAGAACAAGAACTCCCTGGTGAGTCAGAGCAACCTGTGACCTGGACAGAAAAATACAAAATCATGCACACATCCTAAGGCCTGAAACAGGCTGAAACATGTATAGGACTTTGTACTGATATGAGAACACCAAGAAAAGAGAGGGTCAAGAGAGGAGGTCGGAAAAGGAGCAGTGAAAACAATCAATGCAGTCCAGCGGATATAGACTTTGGGTGTTATTCTGGGGAAGACAGGATGTTACCAACAGCTATGAGCAGACTGATGACATCATCTGACCTGAGTTTAAACTCGTCACTCTGGTTCCTGCTGAGAATAGACCTTAGGAACAGCAGAAGAAAATGGCAGCAGTGAGAAATAAAGAAGTAGTATTCAGGTGAAAGAGATTGGGGCAAAGGCCTTGGGCCTTATTGGCTAGGACAAGGAAGTAGGCTTTCAGTGGTTTCCTGTTGCCTTCACGTACCACAAAGTTTTTATCACTTGTTCCAAAGGCTTTTATTATATAGTCAGTTTAGGTGTCTGATTATGTAATGAAGACACACTTATATGAAATACATTTCTGTCTCCTATTTTTGTTCCTCTCACTCTCCTCAGTAACCATCTCTTTCTAGTAATTCAACTCAGGTTCTTTGTACAGATTCTAACTCTTCTTCCCATCTTCAGTCTCCAAATTAAGTCATTCTCAGCTTTTATATTTTAGTTCTCAGGAGAAATTCAGTCTACCGAACCGAATTCAGTCAAGTTCTCATTAGATGTACTTATTCAACATGTTGGATTTACTCTTAAGAGAAATGAGCATGGTTGGAACTTTGCACTGATTTATGTGACTCTGATTCTCATATCCCTGTCTATACAGACTCTGTACTCAGGGAAGCATATGTTTTTTTTTTTTTTATTCTTCTTGTTGTTTTTCAACATTAGCTGCTTCAAAGACTAATAAAGTTGGTGTTTTTTTTTTTGAGAAAGAAGGAATGAACTTCAAATTCATAATTGACCAAAGTCTTATACAAAGAAAAGTATATTAGCATGGCAACAGATGGAAGAAGGTCTGCTTTTCAAACAAAAATAGGAAAATCAGTTTCACCATATAGCAAGTTCATAACATTGAGATCACTGGCAAAACAGACTATGTGTTCCCCAACATTTACAATTTAAGACAAATAGATAATTACTGACAGCATTAATTTCCTCTTTTGATTACAGTATGATGTCTGTATAATTCTACACTTTACATGATTAAATATTTTTTTTAATTTCTAGATTGAAGGAAATGAGAGAGTGGGGAATGAATTGCACAGAACGATTATAAACTTACATTGACATTAAGTAGAGCAAGAAGAGATAAATACCATGCAAGGTTTCGGGGTAATACATCCAAGAAAGAGTATGGTTGCCATTTTTACCAAGTGACGAACGATATGTGCTCTGAAACTAGGAGTTAATGGCTCAGAATTAGTTGTTTGTGAAGTTATTTCCACTAAACACTTCATAGCAACTCCAAATTAGAAATTAGAGTATTCTTTTTGTGGTTTCCTTGGCACCAACATAATTTCAGTAGTTCCCGTCTAACCTTTTATAGAGCAGAGGAAAATACACAGTATTCATCTGAGAACATGATAAATAAATAAAAAGAATAACTGAAGTAACCACCAGTGGAGGAAATAAGGATTGCAGATATGCATTAGATTAGAACACTGAACCTAAATAAGGACTGCAAATATGCATTAGATTAGAACACTGAACCTATCTATATGTTGTGGTGTGTGTGTATCTGGAAACAAATACCATAATGTGAAACCAGGGGGGAAAAAGGTGTGGTAGTGACTTTTAGAAGTTATTCAGTAATTACTGTTATATAATGCAGGACTCCAATCCAATGAGTGAGGAAGAGAGACTGAGGTAAGAAGATAGAAGGTGGCTGGGAATTTGGCCTAGTGGTTAAAGTGCTTGCCTAGCATGCACAAAGAGCCGGGTTCGATTCCTCGGTACCACATATATAGAAAAAAGCCGGAAGTGGTGCTGAGGCTCAAGCGGTAGAGCTCTAGCCTTGAGAAAGTCCAAGGACAGTGCTCAGGCCCTGAGCTCAAGCCCAGGACTGGCAAAAAAAAGAAAAAAAAAAAAGAAGATGGAAGGTAATGAGACAGATATCTATTTCCTTATCTCCTACTCTATGCATGACGTGAAGGCCATGTTTTAGCCAAAACACCACGGAACATCTGCACACTGAGAGTGGTGGCACTCCCAGAGAAGGTTGTTATCTTCGTTTGGATCCTCACCCTCCAGATTTCTGAAAATAGCTATCAATAGCCAGCTTTTACACTACCCAGTCTATTATGCATCGTGTGATGGCATCCCAGCCCACCTAATAGAGATAGAAATGAAAGATTTCTCTTTTCATATAAACATGAAATTCTCCGTAGCTCTTCTTTCCAGAATCCTTGGGAAATTGCACTTGGAAGAATTTTATTATCATGCTATGTTCTCTCACATTGAGAAATAGTGAGAATATCTAATATAAACAGGAAGTAGAAGTGGGGGAATTACAATTGCATACACTAGTGTCACATGCCATGCTTGAGAAGTCACTTGGCCATCTAACACAGGAAAGCAAGGATGCAACATTTAAAACTTGTTGGCTGTGAAAACAGCATCAAAGGTCGACCTAGACCTGGGAAAAATCTGTGTCCATATACATCGTCTGAAAGTCTCTCCTCAAAAGCATATGGACTCAAACAAAGGGAAATTTATTAACGAGATGGATCATGGTCTAATCTTGGGTTCTGTAGGTAATAGCATCAGGTGTTGAATAAGTCCACCTACCTATATTGCTTGAATTGGAGTTTACTTTTTCATTTGCTCCAGCTCCTGGACTTCCTGATTCTTTTCACTGGAAACTGGCTGCATGGCCCCAGAAACAATATAAGTGACATTATTTATATCCAGAGAAAAATAATATTTTTTGAATCATGCACACACTCTCTTGACCTGCCCTCTATTTCCTTTTTTCTCCCTCTTCTTGAAACGATGGAATTATTTTGGTCCTGCCAAATTTCCTGGGAAATGAAAGCTCAGCAAAGTTTTCCATCTGGCAGAATAACATTTGAACCATTAGGCTACAAACCATATTTAGTTTCCAAGCATATATTATTTAGTGTTGTCACTAGTACATTCTTATTGATAATGATAGTATTAGCCACATGAAACTTATTATTTAGTACAATAAGACTGAATAGGGGAAGGAAATGATTTTAGCTTTGGGGCCAAGGAGGGCTTCCTGTGTTTCTTACAACACAGGAGAAAAGGCATATGATTATCATCTTATTGAATCGAGCTGGGTAGGCGTTTGCTTTGATTGTATTCTCTGTGCAATTTTAGACTCTCTGTTTTCATGAAGCCATGGTTTAGACACAGGGCATTTAGAAGCTTAAAGCATAAAAGGGAAGAGATTGATATAGTAACTTTATGGGTAATAGCTCAACTAGAAATTGACCAGTGTGACAAAGAAGTGCTTGAAAAACATCATGGCCAGCTGATTAGCTTCCATACATAAAAGGATATGTTGTGACTGCTTAGTAGTATATATAGTTTTCCTTTGATAGAAGTCAAATTCATCTAAAAGAGAAGCCCATGCTAGGAAGACATTCTGGAGAGTAAGCTGGGGTCTAGCAAATAAATAGCCTGTGATGCCAATTTATTCAGGAAATCCAACTGGAAATTTAGTTATGATGTATCAGAAAAAAATCCACATGACTTAGAAGATTATAATACCCATGTATATATCTGAACCAGTTGATTCTAAATTTCAGGCTCAAAGTCACATTTGAATATCTTGTATCAGTCAATTTCTTTGTTTCTGAAAGGTTGAGCTTATATGGAGCTCTTAGAAAATGTGTTAAGCTCTGGTTCAGTCATTCATCATGAGATTTTGCATTTCAAATGGGCTCCCAGGCAGTTATAGGGACATAAGATATGTCTGGAGAAGCAATGCTCTAAAGATAATTATTTAATTTTTTTCTGATCTTACTTTTCTTGTTAACTAGATCACAGGAGACAGGCTAAAATGAAGGTTGGTACACAAAATTTTAGGTAAATTGAATTCATTAGTCCTAAAATTAGAGCTCTGGAATGGGAATATTTTTTTCTGGATCTTAATTATGTTAAATGATAAAGTTTTAATATTTCATTCCCCAGGTTCTAAGTATATTTGAGCCAAATGCTGAAGATTTTCTTTCATTATCTGGTATTGGCAGTTGTGCATGCTTGAGAATAGAGTAACCATAGTATTCACTTTTACATATAATGTTACTCAGTAAAAACTCTTCAGCCATCTACAGTATGACTAGGTAAGAAATCAGAAAAATAATTGGATAATGCAATCAAGCAGTAGAGTATCGTTTACATCTAGAATTTTGCCAAAAATCTATTGCCCCCATCTTTTTATACACATATCAGTTTGTGACAATACCCTTGGAAAACTCATCAATAAAACTTATTTTTTTTAAAAATTTCTTTTTCTTTTTTTGTTATTTTTGCCAGTGCTGGGCTTGAGCTCAGGGTCTAAGCACTGTCCTTGGACTTTCTCAAGGCTAGAGCTCTTCCACTTGAGCCTCAGTACCACTTCTGGCTTTTTACTATGTATGTGGTACCAAGGAATTGAACCTGGGTCTTCGTACATGCAAGGCAAGCAGTCTACCTCTAGGCCAAACTCCTGGCCTAAAACTTATATAATTATCTGAATTTATGCAAAGGTATTTTTGTTAAACTATATGGACTATAACTGGAGATCAATAACATAAAGCCAATAAAAAGTCACTAAAAACAATGTTAAACAGTACAGTACTAAGCAATCTATAATCAAAATAAACTTTAAAGGAAAATTAAAAATACATTTTACCAACATGAAACATGAAAATGCAGCATATAAAAATTACTGAAGGGCCAGGAGTTTGGCCTAGTGGTTAAAGTGCTTGCCTAGCATGCATGGAGACCCGGGTTCGATTCCTCGGAACCACATACATAGAAAAAAGCCGGAAGTGGTGCTGAGGCTCAAGTGGTAGAGCTCTAGCCTTGAGAAAGTCCAAGGACAGCGCTCAGGCCCTGAGCTCAAGCCCAGGACTGGCAAAAAATAAAAAATAAAAAAATTAAAAAAAAATTACTGAAGCAGCCAGAAGCAGTGGCTCAGGCCTATAATCCTAGCTATTCAGGAGGCTAAGAACTGAGGAATGCCAGCCTGGGCGCTAAAGAACATAAGACTCTAATCTCCAGTTAATCACTAGAAAAAGGAAGTGGGACTGTGGCTCAGGAGTAGGGCAGTAGCCTTGAGCTGAAGAGCTCAGGGACAGTGCCAGGCCCAGAGTTCAAGCCCCATGACCCACAAAAAAAGAAAGAAAAAGTGAAGCAGCTAAAGTCATTTCATTTATTTGTGGTAGTAAGAATACCAAAATACTAGGAAAGAAAAATTAATGTTATCTTAGTTTCTCCTCAAATAGAACAAATATACTGTGTAAGGCTAAGAAAGGAAATTATAAGAGAAAACAATTTCACATAATTGAAAATAGAAAAATACATTTAAAAGTGAAACAAATATCTTTTTCTTGCTCCAATATAAGAAAATAGAAAAGGATATAGTAAAACTTACAAAGAGGTAAACTAAATATTATCATAGATGTAACCAGACATAATTCTGATTCACAGATATTGAAAAACATTGCAGCTCTATGTTCATAAATTTGACAACTTTTAAGAAATGGATTTTTAGGGCCGGACTTTTAGGGCCGGGAGTTTGGCCTAGTGGTAGAGTGCTTGTCTAGCATGCATGAAGGCCCGGGTTAGATTCCTTGGTACCACATACATAGAAAAAAGCCGGAAGTGGTGCGGAGGCTCAAGTGGTAGAGCTCTAGCCTTGAGAAAGTCCAAGGAACTGAGTGCTCAGGCCCTGACCTCAAACCCAGGACTGGCAAAAAAAAAAAAGAAATGGATTTTTAATAACATGAACACTGCTATAATTATTAAATATATTGAACTTATTTATTATTTAAGATCACCCCAAAATAGCTCACCATCCCCAAGAGGAAGTTAAGAAGAATATTAGATACTTAATGAGCTAATACTAATTTTACATAGTAATTTAGCTGATTTCAGGAAACTAGAATTTCTCTATGTTTAAACTCAGTACAAAAATACAAAAGTAGGGCCGGGAGTTTGGCCTAGTGGTTAAAGTGCTTGCCTAGCATGCACGAAGACCCGGGTTCGATTCCTCGGTACTCATGCCCTGAGCTGAAGCCCAGGACTGGCAAAAAAAAAAAAATACAAAAGTAAAAGAAAAAATCTTTCTTATGAATTAAGTGTTATTACTCCCTAAAAAAATTTGAAATCTGAATAAAAAAAAAACAGAAAAAATGTATTCAATGATCAAATAAAATTTATTCCAGGAATATAAAGCCAGCTCAACCAAATTAAATAATTATTCATATTATGATCCATATCAATAATCTGAAAAACTAAATAATTATGTCAGAAAAAGCATGTCACAACATCCAATATCCACCAACTACAAAATGATAAAAAAATAAACTAGGAACTGCATTGCTTAAAAATACCTAAAAAATCAAACTAATAACATGAGGTTGTATTATGCATACTTGTGAATTATTTAATGTATTTCCTCTAATATTGGGAATAAAGTAACTGTATTAGTTTCTCATTGCTTCCATAGAAAATGATAGCAAATTTAGTGGCTTTGAAGAATACATAGTTAGTATTAGTATTCTGTAATTCCACAGTGTAAAATCAGATTCATTTGGCTAACACCGGTATGTTATCCTGATTGGTCTTTTCTTGAGGTTCCTAGAAAGAGTTTGATATTAGTCTTGTGTAGCTCCCACACACCATACTGATTCCATCTGATAGACTTATCTTAAATCTTCACATAAACACAGTTGATAGTCAAAGCTTTCCCATATTTTATCATTCTAACATTCATATGTCATACTCTGCTATCTTTCTTCTCTATTTTAAAACATTTGTGATTAGCTTAGGTATCCCCAATACTCTAGAAAACCTCCTTTCTTGTGATCTTAATTTAAAATTTTCTTTACACCATATAAATGGTAGCAATTTACAGAGTCCCCAAAATCAAACATTAACAACTTCAAGCATTAGGGGTCAGTTTGTGCGGCGCCCGACATCCCTGACCAGCAGGGAAGAACGGACACCACCCGAGGATCCTTCTCGTATCACGCTTTATTGAAGAGCCACTTGATTGAGGGGAGAGCTGAAGCAGAGGGGCCCTGGGCAGGGAAATGCAGCTGCTTATATAAGCCCAAGGAACAAGGGGCTCTCTACCATTGGCTACTCTGTTGCTAAGGCCGTTTTGAGACTCGGGATTGGTCACGCCCTTTTTCGTCATGCGCAGACTGAAGAGCAACTTGATACTTAGTAACGAGTAGAGGCCTCGCACTCACATACCAAATAAGTTACAAGGAGCGAGGCAGGAAACAGGTGCCATCCGGCTCCCCACAAGTTTGATCTACTACAGCAAGGATATTTTCTTTTTATACTCTTATTTGATAAAAATCAATAGAAAAATTGTATATGTATATTAGCTAGGATAGCATGTGCTATTGTCTCTATGTTGATGTCCTGCCTAATTCATAAATTAAAATTCTTAACCTGAGATATCATTAGGAGATATAGACTTTTAGATCACAAAAATAAAATCTGAATGGAATTCATGTATTTGTAAATGGCATTACAGAATGCTCTTTAGGTTTCTCTCTGCCATAAAAAGGCAAAGCCAAGATACCCACAGTATGAACTACAAAAAGTGTCCTTATCACACATGGAATCTATGCACTTTTTATATTTTCATACTATAAGCAATGAGAAGAATAAATGGGTTGCATACAAGGCACTGGGCCCAAAGAAAATCTGCAATTTAAATATTTTCTTTCCTAATCCTCCTTCTACTAGGTGTTGCCTTGCAAGCTCTTCTTTTCAGTGAGAATAGATGGAATTTATACCTGGTGCGGGTCTCGTATTCTTTTTTCTTTTTTTATTTTTGTGGGGAGGGCGTGCGTCCGTCTTGGGACTTGAACTCTGGGCCTGGGCGTAGTCCCTGAGCTCTTCAGCTCAAGGCTACCACCCTACCCCTTGAGCCACAGCATCACTTCTGGTTTTCTAGTGATTAAAGAGCCTTAGGACATTTTAGTACCCTGGCTGACTTTCAATCGCGATCCTCAGATCTCAGTCTCCTGAGTAGCTAAGACGATGGTGTGAGCCATCACACACATCTGGGTCTTATATTCTTACAAGTTACTTGAATGCCAGTTTAAGGAACTGAATAGGACTATAAACAGAGAGATTATACAATCTTGGGCATTTCTCTGAAAACTATTTTCCATATTCCATATTTTCAAATCATGATTCCGCACTATGTCAAATGATATTAAGGGAATTTTGCAGGGGGAGTAGGAGGGTTGTTTTGTTTTTCCTAGTCCTAAAGCTTGAACCACAGCCTGGATGCTGTCCCAGAGCCTCTTTGTATTCAAGGCAAGTGCTCTACCATTTGCACCATAGCACCACTTCCAGCTTTTTATGAGTTGTTACTGGAGATTAGAGTTCGAACATAGAGTTTCTCTATGACCCAGCAATCCTACTCCTGGGCATTAACCCAAATGTCTATAAACAAGGACATACTAAAGCTACTAGCACATTGATATTCACTGCAGCATTATTTACCATGGCTAAGATATGGAACCAACCCAGATGCCCCTCATTGAATGAATGGATCAAGAAGATGTGGTACTTATGCACAATGGAATTTTATGCTGCCACCAGAGAGAATGACATCGCACCATTCCTAAGGAAACGGAAATACTTGAAAGAGTCTTATCCACTTTCCTATTTGGGCTGGTTTTGAACTGCAGTCCTCAGGTATCAGTCTCCTGAGGAGTACAGATTATAGGCATAAGCAACTAGCCGTACGATAAAAGAGTTTTTGACCAAATGTAGCAACAATTATGAATTTAAACCAATCCTCAAACAAGCAAAACCTGCATCTTTTTAGATGCATGAAGATTCATATTTTGGCAGAGAGCTAGAAGAAATATGCAGTGTGTAGTATTATATCCAATGAAGCATAATATGAGTGAATTTTTTCGTTTCTGTATTTTTTTCATGTCATTTTCATGACATTGTATACAAATGGCACACCGTGTCTTGTGGTTCAACCACAGAATTATTTAAAGATAAATAAATACTTTCAAGGAAATATTGAAAAAAAGTACTGTTGCTCAGTTAGGCCCAATATTTGAGGCAGGTGAGTGGTTAGTGTTAAGTAATTCAGACTAATGTCACCCAATGGTCATACAAATGAGTCACACATATTCTGCTTGAAGAAAATAAATTTAATTCCAAACATAATTTGTGCTGAAAAGAAATGTCAGATATACATTGTCCATATTGTTAAATCTGTCAATTTAAATTATTATTGTGTTAATGAAAACCTTCTTATTAATGTAGTTTGAAAGACATATGCTTGTTTGAGATGATAAGGGAGCCAATGTTTTTCAGTGTGTATATACAACTCAGGTGTGATTTTTTTATATATGAAATTATTGTTACCTTTATTCTGTTCAAAGTGCGGAATTCACATTTTTCCACTGTTTTGTTTGTTTTGAAACATGGTTAGTATTCCTATCATGTGTAATTGAGGTGTAAATGTCACAGTATTTCTTTAAAAACAAATGCCAATTAAAGTGCGAGGCACTGGCACCCGTCACAGGCTGACTTCATTTATTATAACATGCTCTGACCTTTTCATTATTTTCGTGGTAATTATCCTATGTTTCGGCAGCCCACGAAACCTCAGATGGATTATTTGCTATAGCTCTTTAATTTGACTCAAAGTTCATACTTTTCCTTTTACTCTGAAGGTACATTGGTGTATTTCTTTTCTTTTTTTTTTATTGTTGAGATAATGTACAGAACGGTTACAGTTATATTTGCCAGAGAGTATGTGTATTGGACTTTTTTTCAATTAATGCCTGATACATTGTTGTGCCCATTTAAATTTGAGAACAAAATTAGAATATTTAAGAGTATAATATCTGTCTCGATTAATTTCTGTCCCAGTAAGGCTAATGTTGCTTTTGCATAATGTATTATTTGAGGCATCTACTTTTATTTCTTCTAGCACATGACTGAAAGTTCTTTGAAGATAAAGACCAAAACATACTCATTTTTCTTCGTTAAACATCATATTCATTGGCTAATCTATAGGAAAGAATGTTTATAATTTTTAAATGTATGCTTATCTCAGTAAGTCTCCATTTGGATACAAGTATAATTTCAATAGAATTTTTTTTTTGCCAGTCCTGGGCTTGAGTTCAGGACCTGAGCACTGTCTTTGGACTTTCTCAAGGCTAGAGCTCTACCACATGAGCCTCAGCACTACTTCTGGCTTTTTTTTTCTATGTATGTGGCACCAAGGAATCAAATCAGGTCTTTGTGCATGGTAGGCAAGCACTAAACCACTAGGCCAAACTCCCAGCCCTAGAAAAATTCTTTTAAAGTAAAGATGTTCCACATTTTTTACCATCTCACAATAGTTTATGAATACATCTTGATCAATGGTCCCATTCCCTCAATTTTCTGAATATTTTACTATATTGAAAATTCAGATAAATAGCAGGGTTTGTGTCCCAAGTATAAACATCACAATCAAGAAGAAGCTTGGGTACAGAGGATGAGCTATAGTTTGCCAACTGATGCCCTCACTTATAACCAAAATAACTTTGTGTACCACCCATATTTTTCAAATCTTGTATTTCTGGATAACCAAACATGATATCATTTTACATATATCCACGTTGACTTCTTTGTAATTACTAATTCTCTTCATACCAAGTGAAGTTTAGGGAGCACCAATTATGTTGTTTAGTCCAAACTATCTATTTCTCCAAATATCACTGAGGAAAAACAAGAGGTACCAGGATGCCAGTCTGTGTCCTCAACTTGAATGATCCACCAGATTTAAGTGGAGACAGTAACATTTATGAGTTATAAATAACAGTTTAAAATGCTACTAAAGTTTTCTTTTTAACTCTTGGGCTTCCCGTTTGAATGAAGTGGTAGAGTGTTTGTCTAGGTAGTGAAAGGTTCCTGGTTCAAACCTCAAATACTGCCAACAAAAATTATATGTCTCTTTTATCTTTGTAGTGTGCTCTGTGACATTGATGTACCACATAAAAGAAGCTATGAACTTCATTAAAGTTATGTACTTCATTAAAAACCATAAATTCAGCCACCACCAAAAAATGAGATCCTAAGGGTAAATGTAGTTTGTAAAATATGTCTCTAATGTCTCATTTGATGATTTTTATAAACAGAACCATGCTTGGTGAAGACACTTTGAGATATATAGTTGTCTTCCTCATTCAAACAAGTATCCTAATAAGTATTAAGACATATGAGGCTATAGAAAGGAGGGAGCTATTCTTTTTAGCACAAAGAATATAAGCAGTAGCCAACAAATAGAGCAACAGTCATTAACTTTCGTCAGGGCATTAACCATTTGTCATCTAACAAGTTATTATAAATATAATTACTATCATAATATGCAAACATTATATGACATAGGACAAAACAATGGCAGAATTTAATAGTAGGAGATATGAGGAAAGCATACTGGAAAGAGAATTGGAAAGACTGATAAAGAGAAATTCTGTGCCTTTTGTAAACTTTATTTAAGACAGGAAATGGGTGTATTTGATAATGGGTAACATAGTTAGAATGACTTATACTTATTGTTTATGAGTATTTAAAATGCAATATGAGTTACACTATGTATTTCATTTACGCTATACTAGTGAGTATTCTGTGTTTTCAGTGTGTATATTTTTCTTCTCCAAACAAAATCTTAGTATGGTGATCTAAATCAAGACTGTGTTAAAATTCCAGTGCTGTGAGAAATGATGGTCAAAACTACTATCTCACAGTCTACTTCACTGACTCTCAAAATCTTTAATAGCATGAGAAATCGTAGGTGAATCGTTAAGTGAAGGCACCACCAATGCATCATTTGACCACTCAGCCTTCATCTTTTCTGCTTGCTTCCTTCTTATAACTGTATTATAATTAGAATTCTTTCTCTGGGGCTTCAAAGAATGCATTCCATAAACAAGTTTCATAACCACACCAATGTTTTTTTTTTTCACTTCCCTGCTTCTGCATTAGGAGAATTTTATAGTGCTGGTAAATGCACCTGCTAATTAAAGTATTTTTAAGACTTGCCCTCATATGCAAACTACTTGACATGAGCCCTTTTCTTTTTTTTTAATTTTTGAAGATCTAATGACAGCCAGGACATTTAACACTTGTGGTAGAGGTTGTTGCTCTTATAAATCATTTTTCCCTAGTGAATAATTATTTTGTCGTGAGACTTACTAAATGTATTACTCAGTTCCTTGTTGTTGTGACAAATACTTGAAAGTTGCAATTTAAAAAATGTAAAGAATTATTGCAGAAGATTCATTCATGGTCCCTTGACTGTCTGTTGTTCTGGGGCCTGTGGTGAGGCAAAATATCAGAACACAAAGCACATAGTTAAGGAAGATTGTCCACCTAGTGGAAGTCAGTAGGGAGAGAGGAGGGGGAGGGAGAGAGAGGGGGGGGGGAAGAGAGGGAGGGAGGGAGGGTGGGAGGGAGGGAGGGGAAGATCCAGAAAGAACTACATTGTACCCTTCAGAGATGCAGCTCCATTTGATCTACTTCTTCCAGTGGAGTCCCCCTAAAAGTTTCCAAAAACAGCATTCAATTAAGGACTCATCAGTGAAAGAATCCTTAGATTAAGTTAGATTTTTTTCTGCCTACCTCTCCTAACTATCAAATAGGGACAAAGTCTTCAAGACAGCTTTTCAGGAGCATATCCTATCCAAATCTTAGCAATGTTAAATGCCTACATAGGTAGGAAACATAGTGAAAATAGTGAAATTTAGGAGTGGGGCTTCATGTGGATAACCATTTCTCCCACAAATCTTCTGATACCCAAGAAATATGCATGAGCAAACTGAATTAAGGCTGTTGGTGATAGTTTGAAAGTTATTGTAATATTTTACATATCAAATAGCATATATGTTTTTACATGTCTGTAAAACTAACATTTCAAAAATAATATTTACCCTCTAGCAACCAATAATACCAACTTTTAATTTGCAGTTAGCTCATTTATAACCTTTCCAAATTCTTTCATATGTGTGCTCAATTGGACCTTTCAATTAGACTATCAGATAGACATAATTCCCTTGTTTCGTTAAAGAAAGATGGAGAGAAGCAATCTGCATTTCTCATTTTCTCCTCTCCACTACCCTAAACAGTGTTTAGGAATAAAAGCTGGGATTATTAAGATATTGTTCATGCTTAGCAATAGTATCTAATGACCTGCTGTAGCTTAGTATTAAAACAAAATTATCAAGTGAAAATGAGACAGGAAATCTATCATCACCTGCTCAGTGATGTAGGGAAGTGATATCTGCTCTAAGGTTAAATCAAGGGCATCCAATGTTGATTTGTTTTCAATAAGTTCATGCATTGTGGGAATTGTTAGCGTTCTATTTGAAACAAACACCTGCATTTAGTTGCCTAGGATAATGAGGAAAAATGGTTGTCTCTTAAATACAGCTTTTTGCTACAAATAGACAACCCATATTGAATTTAATTGTTATCATTGTCAAAGCATAGACTCAGAGAAGCAAAGTGGTGTCACAGAAACATTTCCTAACTGGGAGGCAAGCACCTGGTTCCATTCACAGTTCTAGTACTTACAGAGAGTGTGACCCAGCTGATTTGCCATCTTCAGGCCCCAATCTACTCTAGAATATTAATTTTTTCTTCCCTTATTGGTTTTCAGTATTTTTACTCAGGACTGTATTTGTTTCTAACTTGGAGTATTAACCTAAGAAACTTTGATCTGGTTGCCATTTTCCCAATCACAAGTACCTTATGCACTCCAACCTCTGTAAGATCTATCTTCTATATATCTGTCAGTAGGCTTTTACTCAGATATAACCATATTCTGTCAATGTCTTCACTCTATTTCTACTCAGTGTTTCTCCTCAGTGTACCCTCTAGTTTTTACAGAGTCCTAGCACTTAGACTCAGTATCACGGAAGCCACAGGATCTAAGGATGCTCATTTTTTACCCTTTTAGGAAAGGATTCCAGAGTCCAGTCATTTAAAAATATATTACATTTTCTGGAACATGCCCAATCTATTTAACTCTAGATTTTCTCATACTAAAGAATAACTTCTACCATCCTATAAAATGGCTAGGCCTAGTTCTCCTTGGAATTTTCCAAGAGACCTAAGTATCACATACTATTGAACATCTCGTCTGATACAGCCTAGATTTGCTTTTTAATTTGTTTGCTTTTTTGAGTAGTAAGCCATACAAGCACATCTAATATTAGACTTCTTTTAGCAGACATTAATAGTAACCAATTTTGCCACCAGAAATCCCTAGTTATTGTGAAATTTTTCAGGGTAAGATCTGTGCTTTCATCTCTACCTCTTCTGAAAAATACCCGACAAATGCAAGAAATGACTACAGATGAGTAGTTAAGAGGACAGGCCCTTGCATTTTATCAATTTTTATGTGCAATAATACAAAATCATTTAGCAAATGAAAAAGTGACTAGTATGATGTTTGATCTTGTCTTTTGATGCAAAATATGAAAGTGTCGATTAAGAAAGTCTTTGCTGAGTAGAAAAGCCTGTTCAAGTCTAATCTTCCCCTGATTTCAAGTGGCAGCCTTCACCGTATTCTCCAACCCTCCCCCAGTCAGTTGCATCCCATGTCCAGAAGACTCATTTTGCACAGCCATGTGGGTTAATAGATGCCAATTGCACTTGAAGGAAGATAAAAAGTATAATAATGAAGTTGAGAGCAAAGAGGAAAATGAGAAATTGAAAAATGAAAAGTATTTGGGACTAACCAGAAATTAGATTCATATCATACTCATTAAACAGTCTTTCTCAAAGCCTGTGTCACTGTATAGAAACCTAACAGATGACAGATGAATACGCAGATGATAAAACAGGTGGAAAATAGATGGATAGACAGACAGGTGAGTGGAGGATAAAGTACTATAATTCATTCACCATTTAGGAATATGCACCTGCAGTATTTTAGACAAAAGCAATTAACCTAGAGTAGTGTGGAGGGCTTTTTAAAGTACAGGAGACTTTATTTTTCCAGGTACTTTATCTCTCAAATTTTACATTACTGCATCCCGTAAAAGTGAAGCTACTGTCTGTCCTGTTTTTCAGGTCTGTTTCTATCACACATATCACAGCTAGCCACAGGTAGCTGGGAAATTTTTTTCGTCTTTTTTAAAATAATTTTTTCTTGTGATTAATAGAAGTGTTACATTATATTCCATTATATTCCGTTAGTAGAGAAAGAGAAAAAAATCAGCAATTATGCAAGACACATAGATAAATTTGCAAGTATACTATTCAAGAAAGTAAAGGAAAAGAAAAATGCTTTTAGACAAGGGAGATATTTTTCTAAAGTTCATCCTATAGTCAAAAGATAAGATTAAAGGTTGCAATAGTGTATGGATAGGTCTTAAGGAAAACAGAGAGCTAAAGAAAGGTGTTTTTTTTTTAATAGAATTAAATTGGCAATAATTTACAAATTACAGGATTTTTGTTTCCTAAATTCAAAATTTAATTTAATGTACTAATGTAAAACTATAACATAATTCTCTTTACTAATTGCAATGCTCCCACTAACATTTGCACAAAAACAAAGAAATAAAACTGGTTTCCATGTTAAATTTTATTGTTCAAGAGGCAGTTGCTTTTTCTGATGATTTGTCAAGGTTTTGACTAAGCAACTTACCTAAATCAAAAGTCACTTAAGGGATTTCTCATGTTAAAGGTTTTTGGGTAACTCCTGTTACTGACTTATAGATCAAATTTCACTTGAAGTGATCTTACTACATTCATGCCCCTGTATATTTGTGACTAGAAATACACATCTGTGCATTTAAGTTGCATCTATGCATTGTGCAAATATTGACAATTAAAACTTGTTAGTTTAATAGATACAAAATGGCTAGCTTTTTATCCAATATATATTCCATTTTTTTCTACCTTAAAAAGAAGTCTACTCAGGACAGAAGTTGTGGCTCAAGCAGAACAAGTACCTGGTTAGCCAACATATAGAACCTGTGTTCAAATCCCAGTCCAGCCAAAACCCAACATAAACTAAGAAACAGCAATGATATAGGATAACAGGATAATATAGTGTCATTGGGCAGCCTTGATATTTAAAGCATGGCTGACATCTATTTAAATTACCAAATAGGTGTCGACCCAAGGTGTAGCTTAGACAATAAAACTCATATGCCACTGCCAATATCAATGTTCTTTTATCTTGAAGAGTTCCAGATATTTGATGTTTATTCTCTTACCTAGTGAAAGCTTTGATACTTTGCTCCAAGGATAAAGAATAAATTGATATGTATATATGATATTTTGGTATATATGTATATCTATCTATATGGATAGATAGATACACATAAGCAGAAGTTGGAAATCATGTCATATTCACTTTCTTAGTTCTTTAACTGCCCTTCTTAGGCTTTAAAAAATCTTTAATTTTTATTATTTTTAAGCAATGGGGAGAACAATAGAAATGGTGGCATTGATTAAGATGCATTACACTCTCCTACTGACATATTGAATATAAATTTTTTATATAACTGCACCTTAAATATGGTAATCATAATAATAATACAAAAGACCCAGGAAAATAAAGAAGGTAAAGTAGTATAATGGATGATTTTATTTGTGACATATTAAAAAAATCCCAGATATTTTTATTTTGGGGGACTGTAGATAATTACCCAATATGTAAAAATTAAACTATAACAAATGACAAGGCAGGAGATATGGCAGTATCACTTCATCTTTCACTATGTTGTTTTGGGTTGTGATGCATTTTTTCTTTGATTCATTTCCAAGCTACCTTATTGCAAACTTTCCACCATCAATAAGAAATGCATCTTTTACTTGCTTATTCTCTTGATTCCTGCTTCCCACTATTTGAATGTTCTAAGAGCAGAGAAACCCATGCTGAATAGTATATGTGAGCTTTTCAAAGTTGATATCATCTATTCATGCCTTAGGATACTAAGTGGTTTGAATTCGTCCCAAATTGGGGTCAAAGATGACAACAATGAAACAAAAAAGGGAGATGAAGTAGGTAACAGAATTCAGAAGTAAAAAGACACAGACTAACAGAAATATAAATGTTAAAAAAAATGATTGCATTTCCTGAGCTCCTTTCACTTCTGAAATTAGTGTCATTCAGTGTGTTTCTTGCATTCCTCTGATTGTTTAGGTCAATGAATTCTCACTCTATTTCCCATAGGTGCAGGAAGTAGCTGCTTTAGTTTTACATTTTATTTTTAAGCAATCTGTGAGTCTATCTACTTGTAGCTCTGCTGCACTCTATTTAGCTAATACTTTATATCACCCATAAAACTAGGAGAAATGATTTGCAATTAAAGATTTAAATATTTTAACAGGCTACCCCAAAAGGCTTTTTAACAAGTGCTATTGGTGTAGGATATTCACAAAGGAGTCTTCCCTTTTCCATTTGTTAAATAAATTAGCTCATATTGCTTTATGTTATATTGTTAAGGAAGACTGTATAACCATTGAAATTAGGTGCTTCAATCTTGTGTCGTTTAAGTATTATTTTTAAATTAACTTTACTGCATATTTTACTAGAACTTTGACAGAATTCACTTTTAGCTGATTCTGAGTTATTTTAATAATTTAAAAAAACCCATTTAATTGCAAAGAACAAGTTATTTTAAACTTTTCTCTGAAGGAAAAATTTCTCAGCTGCTAAGCTCATATGGCTAATGTAGAAAATTTGCTGAGAGGGCAAAGGGATTAGTTTTGCCACAGGGCCATGATCATCCAGAAAGTTCATTCTCTGGACATCGTGCTAGCAATCATTTCATGTTTTAAATTGGGCCCCCAAAATTTCATCTTTTCTTTCCTTGGAATTTTTCTAAACTACTTAAAGGCTTCAGTGAAGTTGCAAACAGTAAAATATAGCTAAGGGTTTAATGTCAAGGATTTTAAAGATCATATAAGATGTAATTAAATATGCAGATTATCAGTCTCCTTTCTAAAGAGATCACGTCTTATGTCTTTGGTAGCTTTGCACTTGGCTCTACAGTAATCAGAAGTAACAACTATGAACAAGTTTACACTATACTAAAAGGATTCTTTGTTTTTTTTTTTTTTGTTTGTTTGTTTTTGCCAGTCCTGGGCTTGAGCTCAGGGCCTGAGCACTGTCCTTGGATTTTTCTCAAGGCTAGAGCTCTACCACCTGAGCCTCAGCACCACTTCTGGCTTTTTCTAAGTATGTGGTACCAAGGAATCGAACCCGGGTCTTCATGCAAACTAGGCAACCACTGTACCACTAGGCCAAACTCCCGGCCCACCAAAGACATTCTTATCTTTAAATCTTGCTTTCACAATTCGCAGGTTGTGCCATACATGACAAGTTATTTAACATCACTAAGTTAATAGTCAAGGTCCAAGACAGCAAATTTTCAGGATGTGTTTGAAAATTGGAGTTAGTAGATGTAAACCATACACATCAGCGCCTGATAGGAAGCAGATAGTTAATCAACTCTGTGTGCTAATAACTGGATTTTCGCTACTCTTTTCCCTGTATTAAAATTCATCTAATTTAATGCACTATATTTTTGTACTGAATTGTGTCACTAAGCAGACTGCATTCAGTGATGGGGTTGCATTATTATGTTATTATTCAGTATATATATATATATATGTTTATACAAATGTTGTATGAATATGTGTGGGGCAGTCACTTGCTATTCCTGTTTTGGTTAAATCAATTTCCATTTCAGAAAATTTTTAAATTTTTTCAGATTTCAAATAAGAAATGAAAGAAAACAGTTATTTTATTATCTTTCTTGTATCCCAAGAAAACTTTGATCTAGGTATTGAAATGAATCTATTCCTTCAATGGGACTTTTTTCTTTATGTGTTTATGCTAGTATTCATAATATGTATATTTTAAAAGCCACTATAGATTTTTACATTTCTAAAGGTTATTTTTTTGTTTTTGTTTTTGCTGGTCCTATAGCTTGAGCTCTGGATCTGGAGACTGTCCCTGGGCTGTCAAGGCTAGCACTCTACCACTTGAGTCACAACTCCAACTGGCTTTGAACTGTGATTCCCAGATCTCCATCTTCTGAATAGCCAAAATTACAGGCAGGAACAGCTGGCACTCAACTTTGTAAGCTATTTTTTTTTAATTTTTAAATTTATGTTGATGGGAATAACAGGAATTATTTTTTAAATGGTGAATATCAAGGCCATGATCTGATGACCAGGCTGACCTTGAACTCATAACCCACTAGTCTTATTCCCTGGAGTGTTGAGATTACAAGCAAGTAATACCTGATGGAATCTGGAAAATTTGATTTCATGTTAATAATCTAGTGATCTTTCTTCTTCATGTTAATAATCTCATGATCTTTCTTCCTTGGTGGTTCATTTTGCTCCAATCTATCCGGTACACTCCAGATTGGTTTCAACCCAAGATACGGGTCACAGAGAACCAGAAGGCCTCCTTTCTTTACCCAGAGATATCACCTCTATGATCAATGTCACTTCAATTCTAATGCTGATCATTTTCAAGAACATACAATTCCTTGAAAATTTTACCCTTTCATTGGATTTTTTGCTTTTATTAATATGATTCTTAGTGCAGAGATAATGGTTTGGGGCCTCCCTGAATCAGAGCTACCAGAGTTTCTTTTTTTTAATATTTTTATTGTAATTAATAAAAGGGTTACATGATTTTTTTTTTTTTGCCAGTAATGGGCTTGAGCTCAGGGCCTGAGCACTGTCCTTGGACTTTCTCAAGGTTAGAGCTCTACCACTTGAGCCTCAGCACCACTTCAAGCTTTTTTCTATGTATGTGGTACCAAGGAATCGAACCCGGGTCTTCGTGCATGCTAGGCAAGCACTTTAACCACTAGGCCAAACTCCCGGCCCCGGGTTACATGATATTTGCCAGATAGAAGGTGCATTAATTCACATACATTGATACCCTTTCACATGTCTTGGTCCCCATTTCCCTCCCCCCTACCCCCCATCTTAGTTTTTCCCCCTTCCCTATCCAATTTCAAATAACCAAAAACAAATATATCGAATATATCAGATAACAAAGTGGGATACTGTAACAATATGATATAACCAAGGGACAGCAAAAGAGATGAGAGATAACATAGTACATTAAGGACAACAATCATTCATTATATGGCTTTTGTTTCAATATCCTAGAGGTCCTTTCAATTAGCTTCATACTACATGGCCTTATATATTAAGGTTTTGCTCTATTGCAAATCTCTGCTAGTAGAGCCCAAGGTTTCTACTGATTATGACAAATGAGGGAAACCATTGAGCCTAAGTTCCTTTGAGTCTGGCTTACTTCACTTAATATGATCTTTTCTAAGTCTTTCCATTTCCTAACAAATGGGGCAATGTCATTCTTTCTGACAGCAGCATAGAATTCCATTGTGTACAAATACCACATCTTGTTGATCCACTCATCAACTGAGGGACATCTAGGTTGGTTCCATATCTTTGCTATGGTGAATAATGCTGCAATGAACATTGTTGTGCTAGTGGATTTAGTATGCCCTAGTTTCTGGATGGATGGGTAAATGCCAAGTAGTGGAATTGCTGGGTCATAGGGGAGCTCTATGTTTAGCCTTTTGAGGCACTGCCATACTGCTTTCCATAGTGGTTGAACGAGTTTGCACTCCCACCAACAGTGTAGTAGTGATCCCTCCTGGCCACATCCCCTCCAGCATCTGTCCTTATTAGTTTTCTTGATCCTGGCCATTCTAACTGGAGTGAGGTGGAATCTTAGCGTTGTTTTGATTTGCATTTCTTTTATGGCCAGAGATGTTGAGCATTTCTTCATGTGTCTATAGGCCACTTTTGTTTCTTCTTCAGAGAAGACTCTCTTTAAGTCTTTGGCCAATTTTTTAATGGGATAGTTGATACTTTGGAGATTAGTTTTGAGGTGATTCAATTATTTGAGCTCTTGATATATCTAAAATATATCTAAAATATATCTAAAAATATCTAAAATATATCTAAAATATATCTAAAATATGAGGCCTTTGTCTGTTGTATGGTTGGTGAAGATCTTCTCCCACTCTGTAGGCTTCTAATTAACTTACTAGGTATGTTCTTTGCCATAAAAAAGCTCTGCAGTTTAATGCAGTCCCACTTGTCCAGCCTTTCTCTGATTTTTTGTGATTCTTGGTCCTTATTAAAAAAGTTTCGACCTGTGCCAAGGAGGCCTACTGTATCTCCTATTCCTTCTTGTAAAGTTTTCAGTTTGTCGGGTTTTACCTTGAGGTCTTTGATCCATTTGGAGTTAATTCTAGTGCAGGTGACAAAGAAGGATCCAACTTTAGTTTTCTGCAGGTGCTTAACCAGTTCTGCCAGCACCACTTGTTGAAGAAGCTGTCTTTCTTCCATTCTATTTTTTTGGCTCCCTTGTCAAAGATTAGGTGGCCATAGGTCTGTGGTTTAATATCTGGGTCCTCAGTTCTATTCCATTGGTCTTTAGGCCTGTTCTTGTGCCAGTACCAAGCTGTTTTGATAATTATTGCTCTGTAATAGAGTCTAAAGATTGGTATTGAAATTCCTCCTGAGATGTTCTTTCTGCTAAGAAGTGTTTTTGCTATACGGGGTCTTTTATCATTCCATATGAAATTTTGGATTGCCTCTTCTATTTCTTTAAAGAATGACATTGGGATATTGATGGGTATTGCGTTGAATTTGTAGATAGCCCTTGGCAAGATTGTCATTTTCATGATGTTGATTCTTCCAATCCAGGAGCATGGGAGGTTTTTTTCCATTTCCTTAGTTCTGCTTTAATTTCCTTTTTCAGGGTTTTAAAGTTTTCATCAAAAAGATCCTTTACATTCTTAGATAAGCTAATTGCTGGGTACTTTATTTTCTTTGAGGCTATTGGGAAAGGAGTTGCTTTCCTGATTGTTGCTTCATTCCTCTCACTGTTGGCGTAGAGGAAGGCAGTTGATTTATGAGGGTTAATTTTATACCCTGCTACCCTTCCAAAGTTTTGAATCAGTTCAAGAAGCTTGGGAGTAGAGTCTACAGGATTCTTTAAATACAGAATCATGCAAAGAGGGATAGTTTTACTTCCTCTTTCCCTACTTGGATCCCTTTATGCTTGCTTCTTGCCTTATTGCACTGGCTAGGAATTCTAATACTCTGTTAAAGAGGAGTGGAGAGAGTGGGTATCCTTGTCTCATTCCTAATTTTAGAGGGAATGGCTTTAGCTTTTCGCCGTTAAGTATAATACTAGCTGTGGGTTTGTCATACACAACCTTTATTACATTGAGGAATGTTCCATGGATTCCTAGTTTCTCCAGAGCTTTTAACATAAAGGGGTGTTAGATCTTGTCAAATGCCTTTTCACATCTATTGAGACAATTATGTGATTTTTGTCCTTGCTCCTGTTGATGTGTTGAATTATATTAATTGATTTGTGTATGTTGAACCAGCTTTGCCTCCCTGTGATGAATCCTGTTTGATCATAGTGTATTTTTTTGATAAGTTGTTGTAGATGATTGGCCAGCATTTTGTTAAGAAGTTTTGCATTAATGTTCATCAAAGAAATAGGTCTATAGTTCTTTCTTTGATGAATCTCTGTCTGGTTTGGGGATGAGGGTTATACTGGCTTCATAGAATGAGTTTGGTAAAGAACCTTCATTTTCAATTTCATTGAAGAGCTTGAGGAGTTTTGAAGACCTTATAGAATTCAGCTCTGAATCCATCTGGCCCTGGGCTTTTCTTAGGTGGAAGTTCTCTTATTGCCATTTCTATTTCAATGCTTGAAATAGGCCTGTTTAGTTGGGTTAGTTCTTCTTGGTTCACTGTGGGTGTGTTAATATTGGCTAGGAATTCACCCATTTCTTCTAGATTCTCAAATTTGTTGGTGTAAAGGTTTGAGAAGTATTCCCTCATGATACTCTTGATCTTGGTAATTTCTCTTGTGATATTACCACTTTCGTCTGCGATTTTGTTTATTTCGGTATGCTCTCTTCTTTTTCTGGTAAGATTTGCTAAGGGTTTGTCAATTTTGTTAGACATTCAGATTTGTAGTCCCACAATTCTTCTGTATGAGAATCTCTAGCATTTTGAATTTATTGGAGCTATTCTTTACATTAAACTTTGGGAACCACTGAAATGAGGGAAAAGAAATGTTTAGAAACATTTTTGTCATGGACCAAAAATAAGAACTCCAAGCCCTCTCGGTGGTTCCATGAGAAAAGAAGAAGTCAGATGATATCAGCATTAATAACAAATTCTGGACATCTGCAAAACTCAATTCTTTAACAATAGAGAGTATATTTTAACTAATCTTATTTAACCATTAAGATTATTACTATGCTTTTGATGTATTAAATAAGTTCTGGTTAAGGTTTGCAATTTTTTTTTTCTTTTTGTCAATTGTGGGACTCAAACTCTAGGCCAGAGCACTGTCCTTGAGTTATTCAGCTCAAGGCTATTGTTCTGCCACTTGAGCTAATGGGCGATTTCTGGTTTTCTGGTGGTTAATTGGAGATAAGGGTTTCATAGACTTTCTTGCCTGTGCTGGCTTCGAACCTTGATCTTCAGATCTCAGTCTCTGGACTAGTTAGGATTACAGGTATGAGCCACCAGCTCCCAGCTGGTATTTTTATTCATTTTTTGTATTTTATTGTTGTGCTAATGTATTTAGGGGTTATTGTTACATTTGTCAGGTAATGGGTGCATTACATCTCAAACCTTGATACTCCTCATGGTTTTGTCCCCCTTTCCTTCTCCCCACCCCCTCTCAATCATTTTGTTGGTATTTTTATTTTTATCTCTTACATATGCTTTCTGTTCATAGCCTTTTACACTTTGAAATATCCCAAGAAGTATAATAGGTCATAATAGCATAAGAGATGATAAACCTGAAGCTTGATAAGATCCACAGATTACGGGTCATAAACTGTAGCGTTAAGATTGAAACTGAGCCTATATGACTCTGCATGTTATGGTGTGAATGACTACCCCCTTGTAAACTCAGGTTGAAATTTTATTTTCATTGGAATTAATACACGGGACCTTTAAGATGTGACAAAGTCATAAACGAACTAATGCCATTTCTGTCAGCAATGGATTAGCCATTTCTTGTCACTCTGTCTTTGTCATCTGCCGTGCAGTTCATGTGCTATATTGTAGCACAGCAAGGAGGCCCAGGCAGGAAAATCCAGAGCTTGGACTTTCCCAGACTCGTTAATCTTTTTCTTTTTTCTTTTTTTTTTGCCAGTCCTGGGCTTGAGCTAAGGGCTTGAGCATTGTTCTTGGACTTTCTCAAGACTAGAGCTCTACCACTTGAGCCTCAGCACCACTTCTGGCTTTTTTTTTTTTTTTCTATGCATGTGGTATCAAGGAACCGAACCCTGGTCTTCATGCATGCAAGGCAAGCACTCTACCACTAGGCCAAACTCCCAGCCTCATAAATCTTTTTTTTTTTTTTTTGCCAGTCCTGGGCTTGGGCTCAGGGCCCGAGCACTGTCCCTGGATTTTCTCAAGGCTAAGGCTCTACCACTTGAGCCTCAGCACTACTTCTGGCTTTTTGCTATGTATGTGGTACCAAGGAATCGAACCCGGGTCTTCGTGCATGCTAGGCAGGCAGTCTACCACTAGGCCAAACTCCCAGCTCCAAGCCTCATAAATCTTAAAACAACAAATTTCTCTTTATATAAATCACTCTGTGTGTGTGTGTGTGTGTGTGTGTGTGTGTGTGTGTGTGTGTGAAGGGGATGGCAGTTTGGCCAAGTGGTAGTGTGCTTGCCTAGCAAGCACAAAGGCCCAGATTCGATTCCTCACCACAATATACATAGAAACAGCCAGAAGTAATGCTATGGTTCACGTCCCTGAGTTCAAGCCCAGGACCGGCCAAAAAAAAAAATAAAGTCAAGATATTAAACATTTATCAATTTGACTCAGGTTAAGTCATTCCCCATATCTTACTATGTAGAACTAATGATTTTCAGTAAGGAGAACCAGAGCTCCGCGGATTAGTCTATGTCATCATTAACTGTCAAGCTAATGTATTTTCTCACAGAAAAGCTACACAATAATAATTGCTACTATGATTAAGGCAGATATACTCAATTCACAAACTAATAATCTTGGTTAAACAAAATGTCAAGATGAATGTTTATAATAAAAGGAAACCTAAGCCAACAGATTCAATCTGAGTTAATTATTTGTGTGGTTAATACTTAACATCACATATTTTCTATCACCTAATGTCTTTGTAGATAAGGTTACTTCTAGAGCCACCACTGCTTCAAAAGATGTTTGATTAAAATGGTCGATAGAAAATGTACTTGAGAATATGAAGTAGACATCAATGAATTAAATGCACATTCACTGTAACTGAAACACATTTAGTGAAATTTGCCTAAAGGTAAGGTTTTGCTTTATTGACTCAGAATTGAAGAAGAACTTGAGTAAAACATAGTAAATAAATAAATAAATAAATAAATAAATAAATAAAATGAAATAAAAGTCCTTAGCTTCCAAAAAACCCATACCTATTCGTTAGAGTGACATTTATTGGTTACAGAATAAAAACTGGTCTTTTTATATGTTCAACAAAAGAAGTCCAGTAAAAGGTACTCACACATGCCTAAATATTTGGCTAGGACTGAGTTTTTGTTAGCGACTTTATCACTTTTTTCTCCACTCAGATAATTTCTATAAACTACCAATTTATAATATGACTCAATTCATTTAGCCTGCTCAAGCTTGTTATACATACATCAAGGAGAATATGACTCTATTGCTGAAAGGTACTGAATTGCTTATGTATGTATATGTATATGTATATGTGTATCAATAGGAATTACTGACAGAATATACATTTTTATTAATGTGTCTATGAGTCCTTAGTGAATTTCAAATGAAATATGAACACCAGCAACCTGACACTGTATCATACAATGTTTACATTGATAGATTTTATTACTAGAGTCCCTATCACTATTTATTGCATTATAATTTTGTAGTTCCCTTTCGCCTAGTTAAATAGTTGATTTGCTTGGGCCAATAGTATATTAGCAAAACTGGCAAAGAGACTTGAAAAACCTCTTGCATATTAATATTTCTAGTTTTTTTTGTCTGTAAACACTATTAGACCAGAGAATAAGCTAGACAGGGAACCAGCCAGAACTTGTCTGCTGAGCAATAAAAGAACTTAGAGAATCCAAGTAAATCATCTTAGCCCAAGCTACAGACATATGTAAGAACATGGCCAAAAGCAGTAAATGTCATCTGATTATAGGTTCCAATGGGCTGGCTGTGTTTATGAGTAATACCAAAGATTTGTGCACTGAAGTCAGTAGGTTTAAAAAGGTAACAATAATAGATAACTGATGCTCACTGGAGGATATTCTATGAAGTATCTTTGAATTAAAAATCCTTCTCTTCTGATTTATTCTGCAGATATGGAAAAGACATAAAAGTCTATGCCTTTTACTATAAAATTTGAAATTTTGATTACACTTAAAGGTCTATAATTATAAGGTATCAGAAATCAGAGAATCTACCTAAATTACAGAGAGGTGGCTGCCCCTGTGGCAGTCAAACATACGCATAAATAGAGATTATAAGACAAGTCCGCTAAGAATCATTTCATTTCCAGCTCTGAAATTTCTGAAACAATAACATCACCTGGGCAGATTTTACACAGCAATTAAGAACATAAAATAATTTATGTTCATACTTTACAGATACAGATACAGATTTTACCTAATTCTTTCCATCTTCATGATGGTAACTAAAATTTTGATTCTTCTCTCTTAAAACCTCTTAGGCCCTATTGCTCCCTACTAAAAAGAGCTATTCACATTTTCTTTTTCTGTTTTAAACCCAGGTTGAAAATAGATTGGTAATTATTCTCCCACAGATTCTAAATCCATGGTTAAATGCAAATATGGCATCAGATTTCTTATACAGGATTTTAGTTACACCTGGACACAATCTGTCTTGGCTCAATTAGAACATAATTATAAATCATAGAAGAGGACAAAGTGCAGAAGCCTAGTTTTAAGCCTTGATAACATCAATGATGGGCTGCATCACCTTGCACAATTAACTTCATTTCTGTCTAGCCCTGTTTATTCGTCGGTGAGATGAGAGAGCAAAAACCCAGTCATCTTCCATCTTAGTGACTTTCAGGAGCAGAATGTAAATTTCAAAGCACAGGGACTTCATGCTAGACAATTTACTGTGCACCTAGAGCTTCTGAATCATTGAGTGCTTGTCATTTGTAAAAATAAGATTATTGTATATTTTAAAGAGTAATTAAATACAGTAAATGGACCACAATGTTTCCTTCGTTAGTTTTTATTCCGTTGTATCTTCAGAGAGTCTCTCAATGAGTAGCATACCATCTCTCTTATCTATGGGTTTGTGAAATTGTTATATGTTCAGGTTCTGGGCCAAAGACACTGTCCTTAGCTTTTGTGCTCAAGGCTAGCTTTTTAAAAAAAATTTATTGTATTTAATAGAAAGGTTACATTATATTTGCCAGTTAGAGGGTGCATTCCTTAACCATCATTGCTACCATTCTCAGGTTTTTGTCCCCATTTCCTACCCCTCACGCTCTCCCCTCATCTTATTTTTCCCCTTCCCTATCCTATTTCAAATAAACAAATAAACATATATACAATATATCAGATAACAAGGTAAGATACTGTAACAGTATGAGATAACCAAAGGACAACAAAAGAGAAGAGAAATTACATAGTACATTAAGAACAACAGTCACAGCTTATTTGGCTCTTGTTTCTATATCCTGGAGGTCCTTTCATTTAGCCTCATCCTGTATGACCTTATGTATCTAGGCTTTGCCCTATTGTAAACCTCTGCTAGAAGAGTCCAAGGTTTATACTAATTATAACAAATGAGGGAATCCACTGAGCCTATGTTCCTTTGAAAGGCTAGCTTTCTCAGCTCCTATTCCTGGTTTTGAGAGATTAATTCGAGATAAGAGTCTCACAGACTTTCCCACCTCTATCTCCTCCCTGCCCCCCAAGCTGGCTTTGAACCATGATTTTTCCATGCTGGCCTCCTGTGTAGTTAGGATTATAGGAGTGAGCTACTATCACCCACATCCTTCCTAAAACTAAAGGTAGCTTTGAGAAAGAGCTAAATGGGTCTCCTTGTTAAAACTCAGAATGAAGCTAACATTTCCACCAATAGGAAGAGTCAGCAACCAAGCAAGGTTTAACATGAGTCCATAAAAGCACACTATAGAGCAGTGGGAAACAGATTACTTGGAGGAAATTTGTTCCCAAGATAAATAAAAAGCAGGGTTAAAGGAAACATACATGCTTTACAAATTACCTGTCACCTAAATCACTTTACACCCTCATTGAGGGACATAAAAGAACTGGCAAAACCCAGTAATTGCTATTGAATTCTTTCCCAAGGAAGGCAGCGTTTAAATAAGGCCGGTCAATAATAACCATCAACTGTAATCACCCATCATTCCTATATGTCATATACATGTATGAACATGGAATCAGGGCACTTGGAAATTGAGATAGAGAAGAAGGAGAAGAGTAGACACTGACCAAGATGCAGTTGTACTCCTGAAAGGACACGTCAAATTGAAACCCTTTTCTATAACTGCCTAAAGATAATAATTAATCCATACATGATTTAACTTTATGAATGAATAAATATCTAACCCCTGTTATAGCTTCTTATTTCTATATTATATATTTTCTCACACTTTTCTGCCTCCATTCATAAGGCCCCTCCCTGTCCCTACCCCTAAACATTTCATTTTGATAAGGAATATATTTGGGTTTTTTTTCCAAAGGAATTATATCTTTTGTCTATTTTCCTAACTATATCAGGCATTATGCAATTTGTTTGGGTATACATGTATGCCTAAAACTCTGTGTATGCTTTCATGTATGTTTTTATTTTAGCTTTAGATTCCCCAAATGAGAGAAAACAGGGGGCTTTGTCTTTTTGAGCCTAACTTACTTCACTTAAGCCAATTTCAGAGCATTAGGATTTTTAGATTGTTTGATCCATATTTATTTTCACTTACATACAGATGACTTTTGAAAAAAAAATTTCAATGTAACTATTAGAACACTGTTAAATTGTATTTTACTATACACATTTTGTTTTTTCTCAGGATTTTACCTAGTATACTATAAACATTATCTGTTAAGCCTGCTTTTCTAATTTTGGTTAGAAAAATATTCATAAAACCACTGTGATAATAATTATATGTTAATATATCTAAAACACCTCTACTACAAACAGAACAAAAAGGCAGAGTTGCAATCATAATAAAACATTGCAAAGATCGATGATCTTGACAGTTTAAGAGTTATCAGGATTTACTGCATGTTATTCTTGTACATGAAAGCATGTTTTCTGCTACTCTTATGTTTCCTGAAGCTTATAAAAATTCACAAAACTGAGCTTCAGGATTAGTAAAAGTAAAATCAATTTGCCCCCAAAGCATCTTGAATTGACTGTACATTTTCTAAACCAAACATTTTGATTTATGTGTCTTTTTATCATTATAGACGAAAAGGCTCACACTTGTTACTTAAACTCCTCTCTTGGTTTCATCTTGTGTGATATCAATACCATCTTCTTTTCCTACCTCCTGTCATGAGATTACAATAACATAGTGAGTTAGAAAGTGCTTTGACATAATAATATTAACATTGTTACTTATTAGTTATGGTGGGTTTTCATTTCTTCCCCTTTGCTGAAGATAAGGCTTAAGTTTTTGAAATCCCCCACTGAATTTTTTCCCTTTGTATCACTATTGAAGTCATGACAAACTTAGGAAGTCAAACAAGATCAAATAGGGGAAGAATCTAATATAAGCAATGATGAAGAATTCATATACCAAGAGGGCAAGAATATACATGTAAACCTTCTTACCATATGAGTCTTTGATATCATACAGGTTTGTCTTTGTTGTTTATTTCTCTCATCATAATATCCCAGAGGTCCATTATTTTGCTGTAAAGGAGGCTTTCCTTTTTGTTATTTTGAAAGTATGAAATTATATTCTTTTGTATGTACATACTACAATTTTATCCATTCTACTGAAATGGATATCTTTTATTTTCATTATAAGTGATCTTACCACAAATGAAAATAATCAAACATAGAAGGAAAGTATGTATATATAATACAAAATATATATGTATGATAACAACAACAATGAAATTTGGCCTAGAGTTACATTTATAGATAATATTCGTTAGCGTTTTCCATATTATTGAAGATAAGATGGTTTCATAGCTGTTTACCCCTCCAATGACATTAAAATTCTATAGTTTTTGTTAATCGTGACTCAAGGAAGAAAGAGACAGAGTTGAATTTTCACAATAATAATTTTCTTGACAACAGCTTTGACTTCTGATCCCACAGAACCACAACAACTTGTCAGAAGGTGGCAGGGGTGAGGTAGGTAAAAAAGGACTTTCTTTCCTTACTCTCTATTAATGCTACAAAGAATCTTTCTGATAGAAGGACATGCTATAATTTTGTTTTAATGTCTTTAATAGAATGATGCCATTTAGTTCAGCTTTTAATGCAGCCTTAAATTGCTCTTTTATTACCCTTGTTGACAGTCTGGAAGCATGAAATTAGCAAATTGCATTAAAGAAACAAACAAAACAAGAAAGAAAAAAAACTTTAGCCTAGTTAAACAATGCCTGCAAAAGCCACATACATGAATAATGTTCTTACCTTAAAATTCTGAGCATATATTTATTGGAAGGTTTCTTTTATAAGTAATTGTATATTCCATTACATAGAAAATGCATGCAGTCACTGTGACCTTGACCAATGCTTTGCAGTTGCGTTATATAAAAGAAAGAAACTTTAATAATACTTTGACTTCCTTATGAGAAATATGATTTCTCTTGAATCCACTAAGATCCTTCTGTTAAAAACAAACCAAAACAAAAAACATTGTTATTGTCTTCACCTACTATATCACTTTCTCCCGTTAATTATAATCGATCATTTTATTTTATACAAATTTAATTCTATAGCTACACTTGAAAATTATTTTAATATATGTATCTTTATCTGAAGTGATATTGCAAATGTACAAAAGTTTACTTTATCTAGTCTAGAGAAAGAAGACAATTTCAAATAAACATTACCATTGTGTATGTTGAAAACTTTTTTTTTTTTGCAGGGATTTTTTTTTATTGTAATTAGTAAAAGGGTTACATGATATTTGCCAGATAGAAGGTGCATTAATTCACATACATTGATACCCTTTCACATGTCTTGGTACCCATTTCCCTCCCCCCCCACACCCCCAACCCGTCTTGGTTTTCCCCCCTTCCCTATCAAATTTCAAACATCCAAATACAAATAAATTCAATATATCAGATAACAAAGTGAGATACTATACCAATATGAGATGACCAAGGGACAGCAAAGGAGATGAGAGACAACATAGTACATTAAGGACAACAATCATTCATTATATGGCTTTTGTTTCACTATCCTGGAGGTCCTTTCAATTAGCTTCACATTATATGTCCTTATGTATCAAGATTTTGCTCTATTGCAAATCTCTGCTAGTAGAGCCCAAGGTTTCTACTGATTATGACGAATGAGGGAAACCATTGAGCCTAAGTTCCTTTGAGTCTGGCTTACTTCACTTAATATGATTTTTTCTAAGTCTTTCCATTTCCTAACAAATGGGGCGATGTCATTCTTTCTGACAGCAGCATAGAATTCCATTGTGTACAAATACCACAACTTCTAAGAGGCAATCCAAAATTTCATATGGAATAATAAAAGACCCCGTATAGCAAAAACACTTCTTAGCAGAAAGAACAGTGCTGGAGGAATTTCAATTCCAAACTTTAGACTCTATTACAGAGCTATAATCATCAAAACAGCTTGGTACTGGCACAGGAACAGGCCTGAAGACCAATGGAATAGAACTGAGGACCCAGATATTAAACCACAGACCTATGGCCACCTAATCTTTGACAAGAGAGCCAAAAAAATAGAATGGAAGAAAGACAGCCTCTTCAACAAGTTGTGCTGGCAGACCTGGTTAAGCACCTGCAGAAAACTAAAGCTGGATCCTTCTTTGTCACCTTGCACTAGAATTAACTCCAAATGGATCAAAGACCTGGAGGTAAAAGCTGACACACTGAAAACTCTACAGGAAGGAATAGGAGATACACTAGGCCTCCTTGGCACAGGTCGAAACTTTCTTAATAAGGACCAAGAATCACAACAAATCAGAGAAAGGCTGGATAAGTGGGACTGCATTAAACTGCAGAGCTTTTGTATGGCAAAGGACATAGCTAGTAAACTAATCAGGAAGCCTACAGAGTGGGAGAAGATCTTCACCAACCAAACAACGGACAAAGGCCTCATATCTAAAATATATCAACAACTCAAAAAATTGAATCACTCCAAAACTAACCTCCAAAGTAACAACCATCCCATTAAAAAATGGGCCAAAGACTTAAAGAGAGTCTTCTCTGAAGAAGAAACAAAATGGCCTATAGACACATGAAGAAATGCTCAACATCTCTGGTCATAAAAGAAATGCAAATCAAAACAACTCTAAGATTCTACCTCACTCCAGCTAGAATGGCCAGGATCAGGAAAACGAATGACAACAGATGCTGGAGGGGATGTGGCCAGGAGGGATCACTACTACACTGTTGGTGGGAGTGCAAACTTGTTCAACCACTATGGAAAGCAGTATGGCAGTGCCTCAAAAGGCTAAACATAGAGCTCCCCTATGACCCAGCAATTCCACTACTTGGCATTTACCCAACCATCCAGAAACAAGGACATACTAAACCCACTAGCACAACAATGTTCATTGCAGCACTATTCACCATAGCAAAGATATGGAACCAACCTAGATGTCCCTCAGTTGATGAGTGGATCAACAAGTTGTGGTATTTGTACACAATGAAAACTTTTTTTGTATTAGCCTAGCTTTTTAGTTTTGGTGTTGTAACATCTATTTCTCCTTTCTATCCATGCCCTAATTTCGAAGTGAGAAATTAGCTCTTCCTCTTGGTATCTGGCTAGTTGGGCTGTAATTAGTGTTCCTCTCCTCTGCAAATACAAATTGGGGCAATCTGATGAACCTGCCTTCATTTTGAATCTTGAATCAAAGATCAAATGGACTGAAAGTTATTGGGAGTTTTAATGTTGCAAGTGGATTCCGGGATTTCAGAACAAAGGGTCACTTTGACTTTTTACTCTGTGGTTCGCTGGTGACATTGGAGAGTGTGATAAATCATTCTGATTTTGTCTCCACATATAAAAAATGGGGAAAGCAACAGAACACCAAATTCAAAATGATTATAATTAAACACATTATCATATAAAACATAGTAGTTTGTGAATGATGGCTACTGTTTGTTTTCCACCTGAAGAATTCTCAGCCTACCATTTTCTTTTTGTTAACAGTTCCATTCTGGTTACCATATCAGCCTATGTCTTAGATCTACCTGTGGTAGATTATTCTACCTAAACACCGGATCTGTCTATGATGATAACAGATATGCCTAGCTAGCAGATTTATCAATGATATTGATTGTGCCAAATCTGGCTATTAGGTCAAATTTCCCTTATTTCATCCTTATTTTCCAAGTTGGTTTTATTTCCTAGTTGAAGTTATGAGTCTCTCATCACCTTCTCAGAAATGATGTTACTTAATTTATTCAGAATCAATTTCCGATTACTACAACCAAAGAATGTTTTCTGACACATACTGAAATTACAAGGATGTAGTTTCACGGCAACTATTAATTAAAAATGTCAAGCACTAGAAGTTGGTAGATAATAAGATTGAAGTTTAACTTACACATTCAAAAACTCTTGAGTGTTAAAATTTGGAAAAGACCCTTTGGTTAAACTCTTTACAAGATGACTTGGTGAATTAACTACAGTCATTAATGAAGTATGTTTCTTATTCCAACAAGTAAATCTGTACTCATGAAATATTTAATGTTGTTAGAAAATCTCCTAGTCATAATAATACAATTAAGGTAATATAAGGCACTTTTTTTTCATCTTTTGGTCCAATATCTAAAGCAAAACAATTGGAGTATGTAAGAAAAACCTAGAAAAACTGAAAATTTCAAAAGGCATAATAAGGTTCTATAAAACATTAATTTCATGTCCTAAAAAATAATTCTGTGGGCCGGGAGTTTGGCCTAGTAGTAGAGTGCTTGCCTAAAATGAACGAAGACCAGGATTTCATTCCTCAGTACCACATACATAGAAAAAAGCCAGAAGTGGTGCTGAGGCTCAAGTGGTAGAGCTCTGGCCTTGAGAAAGTCCAAGAACAGTGCTCAAGCCCTGAGCTCAAGCTCAGTACTGGCAAAAATAATAACTTTGTGAGTGATATTTCTATTTTAGATGTATACCAAATACCTTTTGTTGTCTAAGATAGGCTGAATGGTATGAAGATATTCTAGATGAAATTTTATGGAAAGGAAAAATATAGAGCCAACAAAACTGGGTAATAACTTTAATGTCATATTGTTTGTGGGCTTTCTTGTGGAGGTGAATACCTTACAATGATTTGCTCAGAACATCTGAGGCACATTCATTGAGCTGGCAGGCTAGATTAAGGTTCTCCTTTGTAATGGCAACTTATTTACAACAAAGTTACTTAAAGGCTTCTAACAAAAATTCAAGGAGACGTTTCTCATCAGTGCCAAGTTCAGACCTGAGAGGAAAAACAATGAAGGGCTTTAGCTAGCTACTAGTATCTTCCTTGTTTGGGCCAGAGGATGGACAGAAGAACAATCCAACAGAGGATGTACAGAGCCACACAGTCTGGGGATGTTTTAGAGTAAACTATTCAGGAATAGTCTTGATTTCTCATAAAATCTCTAAATAAAAAGTATTGTCATGTATAGGATATTTTTAGTGTGACTTCACAATTGTTTGTCATCAGTTTTCAGGAAAAAAAAAAAAAGAGCAACCTGGAAGACTTACAGGAAGAAACTGACACAATAAGATTCAGATAAAGGGGATTCTCATTAGTGCAGGACTTGCAAGCATAGTTTCTACAAAATGAGTAGCATATTCTCATTTTGTAGGGTAGAGACAAAGTGCTAGGTCACTTCCACTTCTGGCTTTTGCCTTTAGTTCACTTCAGTTTTTTTTTTTTCATTTTATTTAACATCTTCCTAAAAAATACGATTAAAATTTAAAAAACAAAGAACAGTGAAGAATGAGGGATAGAAGAGCTAATTAAATGTCCCAAAGCTCCTAGGATGTGGATTCTAAACTGAAAGCCAGGAATCGATTTGTAGACTTGCGATTATGCCTGCTACCCAACACAGGAATGACTCCACTGAAACTTCTCTATGGACTGTGTGACTACCCAGCGAGGGGAAGTGGACTTACATGAGGTATTCAAGTTCTGACCTAGGACATATTTTACCTGAAAACCTTTCAATGATTTCTTCCACACCACAGACTTGTGATGCTGAATGACCAAGGAGATTGTGAAATATTATGATGGGTGACTTGAAATCAGCACATCATGTCCACACAGATTTGCGTCCACAAGACATTTACTCATTTAAGCTCCAGCAGTTCTGGGTGTCCCTAATCCTTTTATCTCTTGAGGAATAATAAGTGTCAAGATGTTCTGATACTGGCTGTTAAATATTCAGATTCTCAAGTTGCAAAGACAGGGTTTTTTTCCCCACAGAATGCACGGTAGTAATTGACATTTCAAATAAAGAATTCCGATTGCTGACTAAAATATGCATTAAGTGTTAATACCTGAATTTTAGAGGTGCAGCAGTCCTGTAGGAGGGATGTTGAAAGCAACAAAAGGATAAATAAAGAAGTCTAGTGGAATATGACTATCTTTAATTCTAACCTGGCAGCAATGATGTTTAGGAAAAAATAGAACCACATAATATTCAACTATGGAACTCTGGGTGTAGTTGGGTTAAATAGAAAGCTTTTTAAAAGTCTTCTCAATCTTAAGTATGAACGCACTGGGGGGGGGGGGGGAATGTAAATGTATACCGGATTCTGTTTTATGAAGTCTTCTGTGTTACTTTGCTAAGAAAGCTCAAGGAAGATTATGCCATGAACATAAATTTCTGGAAAATTCTCGAACCTCAGAAGAATGAACACCATTATATATCAGGAGAGTTGGTTCTACAAACATACATCTCCTGCACTAGAAGCCATTTATTGTATTTGACAGTGCTTTTGACTCAGGAATTTGGAGGGAGGTGAGATCCCAATTCCTGTTCCATGGTCTTATTCTTTGTACCCCTATATACGCATAAGAACATTAAGGAAGTACAATCATGTATTTTATATTATAGTTTAACTGATATTGACTCAAATCCTTGCTAGGTACTGTGCCAAATGACAGGATTTATTAGGGATAGCAAATAAATTTATCTGGAGTGTACACTGTTCACTGGAGAGGATGATTATTGGGATTAAAAGGGAATCATTTGAAAAAGAATCTTGTAATGAGAAAGAATGTCATTCTACTTTGAACATAATTTGGAAGGGAACTGGAGTCCAGGGAATATGCCCATGAGCAAATAATGGCTTTCTATTCTTCAGTATTTTCTATCAGCTATCCCAGCCTTAATATATAATTAAGCAATATAGTTTAATGAAAGGATAAGAAGTAGTAAAATCAGACAAATATCTAAATCTAACTAGATAAATTTAATCAAATTATTTGATTCCATTTATCTTCAGTGCCTTCACAATGGAATGGAATCAATACTATTTCGAAGGGTTTAAGGATCAGGACAATAATAACAAGTGCTCTGAACATCATGAGACTCAATAAATGGTAGAATTATATACACTATTGTTTTTGTTATTGTTCACAAAACCAATAAATATGTTCATCAAATGTTACACTAGCTGTCTCCTCAAGAATGAAAAATTAAATTCTTTATGCTAATGAATGAATTTACTGAAAAGACTGCATTTCTTGCCAAGTGACTTTAGGGGATACACGAATGCAGACTCTGTCATTGATACAGTCTGCTCATTATCAAACATGAAAATAAGTCAGGAAGACTGGCAGCCTCTCCAGAAAGTTAAAAGACAAAGTAAAACTGATTTAAATGCATTCTTAGGTGCAGTGGTAATTGTCTGTGAAAGTGTGGACATAAATGATAATGTGGATGTCATCCCAAAAGGTCCCCGTGTGATTTTTGTAAACAATATCATTGAAATAAAGCATTTCAATCAAGCCTCACTCATTGATCAATGCACAATAGCATCCCAATGCAGCCATTTATTCCCTTCTTGAAATTTTCCATCAAGGAAAAAATGTCTAGCAAAATCTCTGAATAAATATCATTCAAATATGTTAATTAGTTTTTAAGTATTTCATAATTTATTTATGTAGTTAGATGATGACGAAGCTTGAACGCAAGGCTTCAGCATTGAGCTAAACTTTTTCTCTAAAGGCTCTACCACTCTAAGCCATGGCACCAGTGGTGGCTAATTAGAGAAGGGTCTCATGTACTTTCTTCATGGGCTGGCTTTGAACCACAATCCTCAGATCTCAGCATCCTGAGTAGCTAGGATTACAGGCATGAGCCATTTGTGACCAGCTCTGTTTCAGTACTTTTAAAGGTAAATAAGCAAACAGTAGTAGCATTTTTACTGATAAACTTTAGAAAGTGGCTGAAAGGATTAAAAGCAGAGGTTATACTTAGAATTAGAAACAGGAACTTCTTACTGGATAGGCCCAAAATTTGGAGAACATGGTTACTAAAGATCTGACAAATTGAAATGAGTCATTAGCATAAAGAATATTTTCATATGTGTAGAGGGAGCCAACCTAAGATTTAACAAATGTATTTATTACTGCATTGAAAGATAGAAAGGGACAGATCAAAATGCAGCACTGTAAGTTTTCTAATGGAAAATACTGAAGCAAGGAAAATTCAGGGGATATGATCAGAAAGAAGCCTGGGTAAAGTTTAACTAACATAATGAAAATGTAAAGACATTGTGATCAAAAGATAGAAGGTATTAAATTTGTTTTCCTTAAAAATACATGGAAGTAGTCACGTGCTGGTGGCTACTTGCCTGTCATCCTGGCTATTCAGAAAGTTGAGAGATGAGGATCATAGTTCAAAGCCAGTCCAGACAGGAAAGTCCATGAGACTCTTTTTTTAAAAAAAATAATTTTTATTGTGATTAATTGAAGGGTTACATTTTTTTTTTTTTGCCAGTCCCGGGCTTGAGCTCAGGGCCTGAGCACTGTCCTTGGACTTTCTTAAGGCTAGAGCTCTACCACTTGAGCCTCTGCACCACTTCTGGCTTTTTGCTATATATGTGAGGTACCGAGGAATCGAACAGGGGTCTTCGTGCATGCTAGGCAGGCACTCTACCACTAGGCCAAACTCCCAGGCCATCCATGAGACTCTTATCTCCAATTAACCACCAAAAAACAGGAAGTGGTGCAGTGCCTCAAAGTGGTAGAGCACTGTCCTAGAGCTAAAGAGCTCAGGGACAGTACCCAGGTGCAGAGTTCAAAACCCTCAACCAACCAAAACAAAACGAAAGGAAAAACATGGAAGTGTGTGTGTGTGTGTGTGTGTGTGTGTGTGTGTGTGTGTGTGTGCATGCTCTGGGAGCATCCTGACCTGATTGCAAATAGTGTCAACAATTTTCCCCTTTGGGTGATTATACTGTCAGGAGTCTAAATTCTGTGAATAATATCATATGTGAGTGACTTGGAAATATTTTATATGAGATTACTTCTTTCTTTTGACTTAATTGGGAAAAAATTAAACACTGAATCCAAACTGACCTATTCATAATTGCTACAGTCATATAAAACTTATATTTACCTGAATAACAAGCAAGGCTTGAAGCTGCCATGAGAATACAACATATCCTTTCGTTGAGCCTAAGGATGATGGAATATCGAAGTACATTCACTTTATTTGAGTATTTTTGCCTATAACAGTCTCTAATATGCCTTGGGAGCTACTTTTCCTTCAGCAGATGCTCACACAGAGAATAGGCATAATATAGGCATTAAGAATTCATGAAAGTGATAGCCTACATCGAAGTCCAGCATTCTCCACTAAATCCAGGGTTTCGTTATTAACATTGAACATGTGGGTCTCTAAGGCCCTTTTTTTCTCTTTCCTCATATTTTCTTACTATAGATATACCCCTCAGTGCTCTGCTGCTCTGCTCTGCTCTTTTTCAAATGTTTGCATGTAACCACATCTCGACCACTTAGTGTGAAGTGCTGTCAATCTGACAAGGTGCTCTGTGCCTGTTGCCAGTTTCCACAACATCCTACAGAAATCAATAGAAAGCCACCGGTTTGTTAATAAATCTGCAATTAAAATGCAATGAATTTTGAATGAGGAATGATTTTTTAAGTGTCACTGAGGACTGTGCCTTGATAGTGAAATGAGAGAAGGACAGCAAAATTCTTGACTTAGCTCTTAACTTCACCCTGGACTCTCCATGGTCTTCTCAGTACCTTTAGGAATTATATATATTTCCTCCCATGCCAGGCTCTGTCCAGAGGAAATAGCTAGTAGATTAAACGTGGTAAGAAACTGAGGGAAAATTTAAAGGTCAAAAAGTAATTTTTTAATATTTTATTGTGATTAATTGAAGGGTTACATTATATTCCATTATATTCACCAGATAGAAGCGCATAATTTCACAAACATTGATACTCTTTCTTATGACATGGTTCCCATTTCCCTCCCCCACCACTTATCTTGATTTCCCCCTTCCCTATCCAATTTCTAGTAACCAATTAAACAAATATAAAATATATCAGATAACAAGGTGAAATATTGTAACAATATGAGATAACCAAGGATTGGCAAAAGAGATGAGAGATAACATAGTACATTAAGGACAACAGTCACTCATTATATGGCTTTTATTTCCTTCTCCTGGAGGTGCTTACATTTAGTGATGTACTATTTGGCCTTATGTCTCTAGATTTTGTTCTATTGTAAATCTCTGCTAGGAGAGCCCAAGGTTTCTACTGATTATGACAAATGAGGGAAACCACTGAGTTATGTTCCTTTGAGTCTGGCTTACTTCACTTAATATGATTTTTTTCTAAGTCTTTCCATTTCCTTTTTGCCTGCACTGGTTTCATACTACTATCCTCCTCATTTCCACACCCACAGTATCTGGATTTTAGGTGTGAGCCACCTAGACAGCTAATATAAACATTTTGTATTATTGGAAATGGTTACCTTTATAAATTCTTAATTCATGGAAGGAATATATTAGACTTTGTCTTCTTTATTACATTAAAAATTAAATAGACTAATATATTAGGAATAAGAGACAATAAAAAATTGACATTATTGATGTTGCAATATAGATAAGCAACAAAGTAAATACAAGAAGTATTGAACTTTCATCGTTTATAGGATAGGCTTCCCCTTACTTATGTTATTTTTAACATATTTGTCCATGTTTGTGACTATTTCCTAGAATATTTATATAACTATTGTATCAAACTAATTTACCTTAAGATCTCAAGTGTTAGTCTTATTGTCAGACCACAATTCTTTCTCTTACTGGAAAATTTAACCCAAGAGACTCGAAAAGCATCACATTTCAAGAGTGATAATGTTTCACTCTTAAGCAGTAATACTGAATATTGACCTTGATCCAACTAAATCCATTTAAAGGATGATGGAAAACTTTATCATTTCCAGAGTAGATATGTTCATATAACTCAGAGCCTTGACTTCCTTTGTTCAAACTAGTTGCAGTGCACAAAGAATAAAAAGTGCATTGAAGGAAAAATAAATAAATAAAAACCTGTTCTGCAAGGATACTTGAGTTCTCAGCCATTCAAAGGGAAATGTCCGTTTCTATGGCTGCACTGGAATACAGACATATAAAGTAGATGATTTATAATGTCGATTGTACAACCATAGTGAATCATTTCTGAAATATAATAAACTGTAGTTAAGTACAAGCCTGCAGTGGCTGACCTCTATTACCCACTTCATTGTGTTTTACACACTTTAGAAGGAAAATGAACTCATCAATCAAATGATAATGTTTACCAGCACATAGTTTTCTTCTCAGCTGTTAACTTCTAGCAGAAAAAAAGAAAACACATGAATAGTATTGTAAGTGTCACTTGGACAAAGGCTTTTCCCTTTTTCTGGATGACTTAGAGGCAAATAGTCATTAATGCTAAATATTTAGCTTTCTGCTACTCTCATCAGATCAATTGCGAATGCAGAAAAAAAAAATTTAAAGCAGTCAGAAGTTCTTGAGTAATTTTCCCTGATCTATCTACACTGTAATGGGTTATAAAATAACTTCCTAAAGAAAAATGATGTCTTTGAATTAAAGCAGATGCAGACTTTTGAATGAAGTTTTCATCATTTTGCTATTTCTAAAAAGAAGTCTTCCTTATAACGAAGAAAACCCTTAGAAATACATAAAAGGATGATTTACCTTTAATTCTAAAACATTCTTCCTTAGGGTGTGATTATCTTGTAAAAACACTGCCTGTGTTCCCTGCCACTTCATGTCTGCAATGCTTTAAACACAAATTCACAGATTCCTATATCCACGTCATTGAGTGCTTAATGCCACTCTTATTTTATTTACTGGGCCCTTATTTTTACTTAACTTTTCCTTTATATTATTTAGTAGGATTCTGTCGTTTTCTCACCTTTGCTCAAGAAACGTGAAAAATTTTATTCTCAAAATGTGAAGCCAATAGTAACTACCTTGGCTCTCTAGGCTCCCTTAAATGCTAATACATTTTATTATTGGACATCTATTCTGAGTCTTTTTTTCCCTCCTCACTACAATTCCCAAATGATTTGCATCAACTGATATGTTCCATTGCTTCCTCATATCAGGTGTTTAATCATTTTTTTAATTCATGTCATCTCTACCTTCTCATGGGTAGAGACTGACTTCTCATATAGCATGAAAATCAAGACACCCTTGAAAATTCAGCGTTGACTAAAAGAGGCCTACAATGAACAGTCAAGAAGATTATGATGCCAGTGTTTAGCAATCATTTTTTCTGATGAGAAATGATCTTGTGGATCATATTACTTTATACCCCAGTATGTGCTTATAAATGGTTAATGGAGTACAACAGCAGTGGCATATTGGCTACTAACATATAAAAATATATGAAGAAAATACAAATGAACCATTAATTCCAACAAAGAATCGAAAATATGGTAAGGATTTTAGGTGAGCTGCTCCAAGGTATTCTATCATCATTACATTCTTGGGCCATTCCATAGCATTGAAAACCTAATGGACCTCTATTTACTTGGTATGATCTTTGAAATCTATGGTAGAGCTATCTGAAAATGTTTCATTTTCCTAATACAAGAAACTAATCTTTCCTGAATTTTTTCATTGTTTCCTTTTTTTCCCCAGCATTACAAACAAAGGACACAGGATTTGAAAAACTATCCAGACATGTTTAGACAGGTCAAAGCAATCACAGAGTCTGACATTAGTATACTATGGTTTGTAGTATTTTTCCTCTCATTTTTAGGAAAAAAGAATACTGTCTGAGTTGTTTCTATGCCTTTAGGCTAAGACCAGGTACAGTTTCTATCTTTATCAGTTTAATACCCTGAGAAATCCTCTACTCATAGACAGAATAGGACATGCATTTATGGAACTAGGAGGGTGTCTGTTGCCTCATTCCATACATCAGTCTGATATGTCAGTATTTCTAGGAAAGATAAACCCAAAAATAAATACTGTCTAATAGAAATTGTAGCTATTACTATTATTATTTATTTTTAGGATTTTTTATGTCATGTGGCATGGAAAATAAGCTATGTACAGAGCAAATAAAGAATATTGAATCATTTAGTATTCAATATCTCATATATATTAGCAACACAAAGTAGTTTGTTGTATGTATGTATGTATGTATGTATGTATGTATGTATGTATATGTCAAAGTTGATTGTGATTCAAAAAAGAAAATTGAAAAAGTAGGATCTCAAAATTTTCTGACATGGGAAAATAAACAATCTTTAACTAATACACTTCAATGCCTGATATTATTGAGCACCAGTTTGTGTTAAGTAATCACAAAACCAGACACTCTTAGACACTATCACAATTAAGCCTTTCAACTTTATTTTATGCTTAGGATTATCATTATAAAAGAAGAGGAACTATTCTAAGAGAAGTTAAAGTATTTGATCAAAGTCAACACAGTTTTATAGCTGCAGAGGTGGATATCAATTAAGTTTTCCATCTTCTTAAATCTTTCTCTCATGAAATAGCTAATACAAAGAACTGAAAGATAGTGAAATGACTACTTATAATGCATAACTTATTTTGACTTGATAGTGCCAACTTAGTATATTATAATTGTGTCTTTCATTTATTTTACCAAAGTTATTATTTAGTTATGACTTTAGAATTGTAATATTAGACAACACAATAATGGTTTCTGCCCTTATAAAATATACAATCTAGTGAGGAGTGAAAGTGACAAAGGCTACATCAAAATAAATAAAGATTACAAACATAACTTTTATGTGAGAAACAGGAGATCACATAAGTTCATTTTGTGATATTAACGATTCATCCCAGAATTATCAAAGCAAATGGTTGAAAAGTTAATCCGAATGAGACAATTTCAGAATACAAGGGAAGACCATTTATAGTAGGAGAACAAATTCTGGTATCAGAGTGAAAGGGCAGAGGTAGGTAGGACTTAGGGTGGCAACTTGTAATAGGACATGAGAGCCTTAATAAAGAATTATTCATGTGCTTTCGTGATCAAAAATAAATAGAAGTTATTGGCACAGCCTTTGCATTTTTTAAAGGTCACTTTGACTTGGGAGATAATAAATTAAGGCATTTTCCTGAAAGCAGCAATGTCAGTTGAGGAGCTATTCAGGTTGACAGCCAGGAAAATTGTTGTCTCTGTATCTTACAAGAAATGGTGGTGGAGTCCAAAGCTTTACTGTGGATACAACAACCTGGGAAAGGTAACAGGAGTACATTTTTGATGTGACTTCTGGATAGATATTAAGAAGGCACATAAGGAAAATAAAGCCATTCTCCTCTCTCTCAATGTAATGGAAGTGACATATTTGAGATTTTCTCAAGCAAAGGCAGTTCTGGTATGTTAGATTCTTCAGGCAGAGAGTATACGTTTTTACTGCGAGTTCCCAATTAAAATGAAAACTCTGTGTTTAAAGAATATTGTCTGGTTTGCTCATTACTATATTTCCAACATCTAAGAACTCAAAATTTTACTGTTAATTAAATGTATGAATGAATCAACTCTGTGAATATTGATTGCATTCGTGGGGCAATTCTAAACAATAGCATTGCATAGGGCCTATAAACAATAAATTCTTTTTTTTTGAACAATAAATTCTATAACACCTAATGTTGATTTTTTTCCCCAAAGACTTATACAAGAACACATCTCTTTACTTATGGTAACTTTACCTGGTACCTTAAATCAATGCTAAGTTTATGCTTGCATGTACCAAAGAGATCTCATTTTCTTTGGACAACCATAATCCTATCAGATTATAATGATGACGCATAAGCTCAATAGACATAAATAGTTATATAAACTATTCCATATCAGAAGCTAAACAAAAGAGACAAGGCAGAAAACATCCAGATGATTCTGGTACCAAAATTTATTATGGGATAGATATCCAAAAAATAAAAGAAGGACTTGACTAAGAACATATGCGGTAGTTCGGGTGAGAGATTTACAAAAGAGGCAGCATTCAGTAATGTGAAAAATATATGGGGATTCATTTGTTTATTTACTACCTTTTACTTTTCTTCCAGTCAATGATATCTAGTTATGATGTCTCACATCTACTTTAAAAACCAATGGCATCATAACCTTTTCTCTCAAATATATTTTTGACAGGTATTACAAAAGTGGATAGACATGTAGACGTTGTTGGCTACAAACTAAAATATGACTCACAAGGCCAAGTAGAAATGTTATTTTACAAACAATTGCACATGGTATGAGGAGATGTTAAACACACATAATAAACACATAAAGAGTGGAGAACACAGAAAAACCAAGAGAGAGTGGGAGAGAAAGAAATTGTGAAGCACTGGTATTTTTATTCTAGACCCCTAATTTGAATAAAGAGTGTGACTTAGTAACATGACCACACTACTTGTTCAGGAGTGAGATTACCTCCTGACACTTCTAGATTAGATTATTGTCATACTAATCTTCCCCTCTATTTCCTCAAACTCTAAATGAAATTGTATCTCCCAGATCAACAATGCTCCTTTGCATTCTGTAAAACATTATCTAAAGACATTATCCAAGACAAATTTTCTGGAGCACTCTTTTGAAACTGAGAAATTTTATGAATAGAAAATTTTAGTATGTGTCTGAAATTACATTTCTCAGGAACAATAAGCTTTCTAGATTCCCAGGTTAATCAACTGGAGAGCTTTCCATTAGCTCTTTTCTTTCCTCCAGAAATAAACTTCCATACATTTATTTGCTTCTTGAATGTCAAAATCAATATTCCAAGATCTCCAGAATAATATTTTCTTTAAAACAATTTATTTTAGAATGGAGTCCTGAGTTTATAAACCCTTGGTTGTCAGACTGTGACAACTTAAAAGGGAAACTGCTAAGAATCACTTACAGAAGTGTCAAAATAAATATGAGTTTGGACAAGGCTATGGACTTACATTTGTATATGAATCCATATCTTAGAAAAAAATTTCTAAGGTCATTATTTTGGGTTATGATTTTGGTGTAATGTTCAGTTTAAGAAATGGATTAATGAGTCCTACTTCTTAAAATATTACTTCAAAAGCTTGGATCTTAAGATTATAGCCTACTATAAAAACCTGAGGCTGGGTATCTATGAAGAAAATAGATGCAGTTAGCTCCCATATAAGGAATGAGTAAGATCAAATAGCATCACACCAGCTCTGTTGATGACATGCTTGTCTACATTATCTCAGGATATCAATAGCAGGCACACATTAGGGGAAAGATCAATCTCCTAACTGGACAGGAAGCCAGCAAGAACTCAGGGTCAGGTTTAGGCTTTTGTAACAACTCACTCTCATCTGAATTAATTCAAGGTTCTCATGACAACACTAATCATTTCTGAGAACAGAAATACCTCCCACAATGTCAAAAAGTACCATTTGACATTGTTCCTCGGAGCTAGGCTCAACTCTTAGAAACTACATGAAAACCCTACCATTTAAGTAGTTCAGGTACAGTGAAGCACTTGAGAGTCTTGTGTTCTATAGTCAATGTAGAATAATATACACATCAAACTACTGAATGATCCCTGTCCTATGTGTTCATCAAGCTATAATGGGCTTTGCTATCATACAAGAGAATTGAGAATGCATTAGGCCTAAAATTAGAAGTGGAATAGAAGATAAAATCTCCAGATGTAGTCTCTGTTAAAAGACTGAAAAAGAAGTTAAAGCATTCATGTATCAAATATTTAAACACTGATTAATATAATAAAGATGTATGTCCTTTGTTCATATAAGGTTGGGATGAAAATATAAAATAAGATTGAGTGGGAGGAAAATTATGCTGATCTTGAGACATAAGCATAGAGGCTGCAGAAGTGATAAAATGGAAATATTCAATCGATTATGTGAATGTAGTTAGAAGAGATAATGTTATATCCTAGTAGAAACCTGCCTGCTATGATTTGTGCAGGCCTGTAATCCTAGGTACGCAGGATCTTTCTTAGATGTTAGCCAGGACCAAAAGGATTTCTGGACTTCTAATTAAAAAGTAAAAAGCTTGGCTACAGCTGAGCCAACATGAAGCCCTGAACCCAAATCACAGTACTCACAACACAAAGCAAGACAACAACAAAGACAAAAAAAACAAAAGAGGAATTATAAATGTGTCTGTATAGTACACATGTGTTATGTTTGTATGAGCATAGCCTCTCCTAGATTTCATAACACTAAACCCTAATATAGCTATATTAGAGTAAGGGAGTATTTACTGTTAAATAAAATCCAAAGGTGGGTCCTAGGTTTAAATCAATGAGATCAATATTCACACATAGTAGACATACCAGAAGGCTTGCTCCGTGCCCTACCCAGATTTAATCCATGTCTAGGCCAAACATAAACCCTCTGTATTCCTTTCTCTGTCTAGCGATTTGTTGAGCTACTCTTAAGATTCATTGACCAATCTGGATAAAACAGCCCATTTAAATTTTACTTTAGCTTCTGTACTTTCCATCACAACCTGAATTTAGACAGCCCTTAACCTTGAGCCAACGTGAAATCTCCGAGACATGCTGCACAGCAGAGTTCCAGCAGCCTTATTTACCTCTCTCAATAAAAACAAGTCTTCTTGTGTGATATCGCATATCTTAGGGTCAGAATGTTCTCCTGTTACTATGGTCTCTCTTCCCCTCTTGCAATAACCTTTTTGAGTATGTTTCAGTCTAACTTTGGATTTATTTTTATTTCAATTTTCTCCTCTTTCTTCCATTAGTTCCCCTGTACTCAAAATACATGCTGCTAGAATGGGGAGTGACTTCTCGAAAAATCTGTATTTCTTTGGTTTTCTATTAAAATCACCATGGTTCCAGATACTGTGATTATGCCAGAGCAGAATTTGTGGGTGTGAAGGATAACAGCCACTCAACAGAGCATCCAGCAGAGAATAAAAGAGAATTAACTGTTGTCTGGCAGATTTTCTTGTTTACATTGTAAATGATACCATGTAATGCAATTCTCGGCTCAGGCTTTCTTTAAGATAAATTCAGTCTACTCTCCTTGATATAATTCATGTGGCCTGAGGTGACCCAGTTCATATCTATTAGCTATAGTCAACAGCTGCCATTTTGTTTAATGGATTCCCAAGTCCTACAAACAGCTTATATTTCATTGCCTTAATGGACCACTTTCTCAGTCTTCAATTGATACATAGATTAGGCATTGCTTTGAATTAGTAAAGTGTCAAGAATGAACCTAAAAAAACCCCTTCTTTAAGTTTGCTATTCTGTGCGGCTAGGATTATTTTATGCCTTTTTTAAATACTATTGAATGAATATTTGTATGAAATTAGAACACTTTACAAACATACTGATCAATGGTATCCTGATAGTTTATTTGCTGCATTATCTATAATTTAGTGACTAATAGTGTTTAGCTTTTATGTCATTCATTTTATCACTTTTTTTTATGAGTAACATAATGAATATGTGTCATGTATATTTATTAATGTTTTTATAATCATCCATATTTTGATCATTTTTAGTTTGCAAGAAGCTAGATCCTCAATTCAAAGTATATAAGTATTCCTTATTTTGGGCCAGTCTTGGGGCTTGAACTCAGGACCTGAGCACTGTCCTTGGGTTTTCTCTAGGCTAGAGCTCTACCACTTGAGCCACAGCAAGACATCTGGCTTTTTCTATATATGTAGTACTGAGGAATTGAACCCGTGTCTTTGTGCATGCTATTGGTAGGCTCTACCATTAGGCCAAACTCCTGGCCCAAAATATATAAATATTCTTGACGTTAACAATTTTAGAACTGAATGAGAATTCTCTTTGTGCTATACATTTGCCATGATTGAATATATATAATTAAAAATAAATTTGCTGAATTATGATATATAATACTAAAATGATTTCCATGTTTCTGAGCACTAGTGTTATTTCAGATTGAGCTTAAAAGATTGTAGTTTCAAATTACTGTGACATTATCTACAGTTTAAATTTTTTGTGTGTGCCAGTCCTGGACTTCAGCTAAGGGGCTGAGCACTGTCCTTGGGCTTTCTCAAGGCTAGAGCTCTACCAGTTAAGCCTCAGCACCACTCCTGGCTTTTTTTCTATGTATGTGGTATGGAGGGGTTGAACCCTGGTCTTCGTGCATGCTAGGCAAGCACTCTACACTAGGCCAAACTCCCAGCCCCCTAAAATTCATTATTTAAATTACTATTTAACTATAATAAAGATTTTATTCATTTAGAGACATCCTTAAATATTTAGATAGAAATATCATTTTCTCACAATAAATTGCTGGTATTTAATGTACTTAATGTGGGAATTAGTTAAATAATCCCTGCAAGGCTGCCATCCTGAAATCCAAGTTGGAGATAAAATCCTAAGGACAAGGACAAGAGAAAATGTATAAAAGTATGACAGCAAGAAAAAATGAGACCTATGAATGAGACCTATGACCAAAACTAATACATTAGCTTCGTTCATTTTATGTAAGATGTATGATATATATGATACACACAAGATCTGCCTGTCTATCTCTCTATCTATCTGTCATAAAAAATGTAGTTTTTTTCTAAAAGTTTTTGTAAATCTACATTTGTACACAAAGTTATCATCTATTTGGGGTTCATTTTTATTAAAGGTATAAGACAGATTCAAATTTCACTTTCCAATTGTTCCACTAATGTTGCTAAAAAAAAAAAAGGCTAACCAAGACATGTGAAAGGTATCAATGTATGTGAATTAATGTACCTTCTATCTGGCAAATATCATGTAGCCCTTTTACTAATTACAATAAAAAAAAAACAACTAAAAAAAAAGGCTACCTTTCCTCCAATTTCAATTGCTTTGGTAGCTGTATCCAGGTCAATAGGATAAATCTCCTTGTATCTTTTGGTTTTCTATTCTGTTCCATGGATTTTTTTATCTGTAGCTGACTCTAGTTATATATTGTCATCATCTCAGAAAAGAGAATTTCTCTGACTTCATTCTTTTTTATTTGATTCACTTTTCTAGGCTGTTTCAGTGTTTTGTGTTGGGCTTCACCATATGATATTTACAATAAAGTTGTCCACATCACTATGATTTGCTGAAATTTTGATAAAAATCACTTGAATGCTGCTGGTCAATTTTGGCACAGATGACATCTTTTTTTCTCTTAAAACTTACCATCCAGAAATGCAGTAGCTATTTATCCATACTTAGGTTTATAACACTTTTCTTATGCAATTTTTCATGTTTAACATTCAGGTCCTATTTAAATCTTTTAAAGTGTATTGTAAACATTTCATTTTCTTTGGAAGGTTTTTGAATACTGTTGCATTTTTAGGTAATTTTTATATATTTGTCAACTGCCTTCCATTCTGGGAGGATGTGTTGTTTGTCACTCGGGATACTCTGCAGAGATTCTCATTTCACATATGCAAAACTAATTTTTTAAAAGACTCTTCCTTTTCATTATTGATTAATTTTACTTGCTTTATAATAGTAGTCACTACATTTAGTGCTCCATTGATGAAAATGAGCATCCAAAATGAAAAAAAGCATATTTACGTCACAATTAATTCTAGAAAGCACTTAATCTTTTACCACTAAATATAATATAACTATACCTATTAAGTTGTTGGATATTTTTGTCAAAATTGGGAAAACATTACACACTAGTAATAATTTTGAGAGGTTTAAACTATGAATAAGCATTGAAATTTTCTGCATTGGTTATGATCCCGTGATTTTCCTTATTCAGTCAATAAATAAGTTGAATTATATTGAAATTCCAAGTATACTTATATTTTATAAAGTATTTGTTTTTCCCACAATATTGTTGAGTATTCTGGCATCTGAATTAATCTGAGAAAATAGTGTGTGATTTTTATATTTTTTCATGTATTTTTTCAATATAGTATATCATGCATACAAAATATCATATATGTTATAGAATAAGTATAAAATATGTGTATTATATGTTATATATGTACACATACATACCCATACATAAGAGTTCTTTGTACTTCTTTTTACTGTGGTCCACTGGTTAGTTCTTTTTTTTTCTTGACTCTAGGATTCATCTTTGTTTAGAAAGGAGTTGTCTCAGCACTGTAATACTTAGTACAACTTGCTAAGCTGTGTTCTTCTGGATTCTTCTGAGGCTACTTTCATGTCTGGTGATTGTATGACTGTCATCCTTGGAGGACTAGCAAGAGTAGCCCACCTCAGTTAGTTAATCTACCGGGCTGATGTTGTCTTATATTCGTACAACCATGGCAAGAGCACAAGAGAAGCAAGGTGCATGTAGATATTCGGGGCTTTGAAGTAGCATCCAACTACTCACTTAGCCAGCTCAGAACCAAAGAAGGGAAAAGTGGGCCATCTCTCCATGGGAGGAGCTACCAATCAATCACATTTGGTGATGCACTGGTCCAAGAAAGAAAATGCATTCAAAATATTTCTGCCATCCATCTCTAGCACATCATTTGTGCCAGTCATTTTGCCTGCTCCTGGGATAAGTAAATAAAAGCCAGTCCAAGAGAAGCACTTTAACCTAGAAGATTTTTTTTTTTAAAGACCGTAGCGAGACATTAAAAAGGAAGAATAAAATGAACATTCATACTTTGAGTATTTACTTTGTATGCAGTATCATGCATGTCTGTCACACTTGATTTATTAGGAATTATGAACCTCCCCATATAGCCTCCTAAAGAAAATAAGGTACCCATTATTTTTAAATAAAATTGAGATAAACAGTTATAAGTATATTTCTCACTTTAACTACATTTCTCACCCTGTTCATCAGTGATTAAATAATTACTCCAGACTAATATTAGAATTCATATACCTTAACTAGCAATCACTGTCATTGTCATTGCTTCTGTTCTTGTGTGTGTGTGTGTGTGTGTGTGTGTGTGTGTGTGTGTGTGTTTGTGTGTATATAGATATTGGAGCTTGATTTATGAATATAGTTGTCACACCTTAGCTTTTTTGCACAATGCTCCACCACTCGACTCATAGCTCCACGTCTGACTTTTTAAATGGCTAATTTGAAATAAGTGCCTTATGGATTTTCCTGCCTGGGCTGTCTTTGAATCAAGATTCTCAGATAGCCTTCTGGTTAGCAATGATTACAGACATGAGACGCCAGCACTCACATTAATCTCACTCTTCTTGATTGCTTACCAAACTGCCCAATAATCCAATACACTTTAAGAAACAGAGATCATACATCAGTTAGAAATATCTGTTGGGCCCAGTGGCTCACGCCTGTAATCCTAGCTATTCAGTAGGCTAAGATCTGAGGATGGTGGGTCAAAGGCAGCCCAGACACAAAAGTCTCAGAGACTCTTATCTCCAATTAACCACTAGAAAACTGGAAGTGGTTCTGTGGCTCCAGAGGTAGGGCAGTAGCCTTGAGCTGAACACCTCAGGGACAACGCCCAGGCCTGGAATTCAAGCCCCAAAACCAACCAACAAATAAAATAAACAAACAAACAAACAAATGAAATATCTTTGTCTCTATTAAAATGATGCTATTTGCAATAAGTAGAATAAATATCTTGTTAAAAGGAAAAAATAACTAATTAGATTCTGAAGAACAAATAAAATGTGTCAATGGCATTTAAACAAATGAAAAAATGTTCTTAGAACTAAGAACACAACAAAAATAAATGTTCCTACAGAATTAGAGTGCTAAAGCCCAATCATGAACTATTCTGTAATATTCCTGAATAAAGAACAAATTTAGTAACTATGAGTGGTTGAAATACAGTTTCATTTTTAAATCAGTGAAAAATACCTTTCATTAAGCAATGCTACCTGTAAACCCACAACAACAAAAAAGATGCTCTCAGTGTGATCCCCAAGTATAATGGGAGCTGCAGGAAATCACAACTCTTTTTTTTTTTCTCTCCTTTTATTCAAGAGGCAGAAACAAATCTTCCCAATGAATTACTTGAGTATGAAGTGATAACCAGAGGCTAATTGAAACAACAGACAATTGAAACAAATTATGCATTCTTGCCTTAGATAAGAGATTTAAATTATAAACCCTTCAAGAATACAAAGCATGAAACAGATTGAAAGGCAATTACGTATCCAAATTAATGACATCTCCACATTATTTCCTGAATAATCTTTTGAAATGCTTTGAAATGTTTGGAAACTGTATTTAATACAATCAAACTTATTGCATTTTATCTTATAAAAAAAAAAGGAAAAAGAAGAGGTGGATTGTAAAATCAACCCCACAGAGTGTATCTGAAACTTCAGGCTGTTCTTTTCTCTTGATTTTCTTTCACACTCTACTCTTTCTTCACAAACATTCAGTTAAGTAGTAAGCTGAACAGCATGACTTGCTTCGAATAACTTTAGTTATTTGGTTTGAGTAGCCTGGACAGAATGGCATGTTTCAATTCATCAAGGCAGTTTTATCTTGTTTGTCTAAAGTGATAATTATAGAGTCAAGTTGGACAATGCTAGTAATCTTGTAGGTAAAAACCCTCTCCAGAAGCTATTGTTTCATGAGTTGCTAGATTTCAGGAGACAGTGACATTGTGTGATGTGTTGCCATTCTGTGCTACTACATTTACATGGCATTTAAGACCGACATCCTGTGATGGGACTTAGTGGAATGCCTGTGGTATATATTTATTAGAAATGTCTCATTCACCTAGAATTTGTGAACCTCTGCTTTATGCAGATACAGAATAAACTAATGTTTCTACCATTTATGTGGCAGTGTTTACCACCAATAGCATAAAGGCTGAGTGTCTACTTAAATAACCATATCCATTAAGTTCTTTTGTACATGGAAAATGTACAAAGACAAAAGAAGCATGCTGTGTAGAGCAGAGTATAAATTATAAAGAGAAAAATTAAGGACATTCTTCCTAGTATACCTAGAAGTCATTGCTATTTCATTGGCAACAAGTGTTTAAAAAAATTACTGAGATATGAGATAGGAACATAACATATCAGCTTCTGATATTTATTGCAGAAAAATTAAACAAACTCATTTGTTTGAGGAGAACTGAACTTTACCATGTGGTTTGGTTTCGCATATTAAAACTGAAGAGAAAAACTGATCTGCGTGTTACTTAGTAAAACTCAAATTATGAGACAGTACTAAAAAGAAAGAAACATGTCATAGAAATAAAGAATTTAACTTAGGGCTTCAAGCAAAAAAATATTGACTCCAAGATTGGATATGACAGAATTCCTACAGTACTTGCATGAGAATATTGTGTCAGCATTTTGTTTGTTTATTTGTTTATTTCAGACACATTGTGGGATACTAAATGAACTAGCTGCATGTATGTCTCTGTGAAGAACCAGGTGTATGTTATAACTGACCTAGATAACTTTAAAATAATTTTATGAGTGAAAAAAATCACTCAAAATGAGGGGGGGAGGGAAATGAGGACCATGACATGAGAAAGGGTATCAATGTTTGTGAAGTAATGCACCTTCTATCTGGTGAATATAATGTAACCCTTCTATTAATTACAAAATTAAAAAATACATGGAAAAATCACTCAAAAATGTAACTAAGTGCCAGTGATTGTATATAGAGATTCCCTTCTTGAACATTCGTTTGTTAAACATGTCATTTGAAATATGATGTAAAAATCAATGTTAATAAATTCTTTAATAAAAAAATAAAAAATGTACTTCAGTGCACATTAGTCAAAATCAAGCCCTTTGATTGGAAAAAAACATTTTCTCTTTTAAAATTTGCATTACATACTATCTTAGTTTTATTAGACAAACTAAAACAGAATTATAAGCTTACACATGTCTTCAGCTAACATTTGTAAAAATTTTTCTGATGTGTGCATATCATATCTTTTTGGTTTTGTTTGAACATCATGCATAGTAGAGTTAAAAACCATTTTTAATTCTGTGATTTTGATCAAATTTCATATCTGAAGGGATATGGGTGAACCCCACAGGAAAACTCGATTCCCCTCTCTTCTACTTTTTTAAAAGAGAATCCTTTACAATTTACTAACACACAGACTAGATGTACTCACATATACTTACACCATGTAATTAAATTCCAGAAAAGCAAAACACAATTATTTTCTCATTCTGGAATAAATTGGTTTTCAGTAAGTAGCTAGCTGCACTTGAATTTCTAAATAATATAATAAATAATTAAAATGGAAAAAAATTATGGACCTCCATCCATTTTGATACAAACATAATTATGCTCTAATAAAATGTCTTCAATCAGTAAAACAACAAAAAAAATCTGGTCATGAATTTCCATTCTAATCTATCTTGTTTTGTTCAGAATAGCTTAGCTGTACTCTAATTGGTAACGATATTTGCCTATCAACCTTCAGCTTTGTTTTCATTCCCCTGCTTCTCCCTGGTTTACAATACCCTGAGCTTCATCTGTGGAATCTTTAGACAAGTCTCCATGCTTTAGGCCTTCCCTCTCTTCTAATTGCTTCTTTTTTCATTCTGTAAACTAGGTGAAGTTAGGAATTTCCAGGTTGCCTTTTACAGATATTCTTCCTAACACAAGAACATAAAATGGAGAAAATCCTAAGAAACACTGTAGGAAATGAAAAAGGAAGATGGGGAAGGTCCTGGATGGAGGAACAATACATAGCTTAATCTCCATGAAGGACGTTGTGGAGTACACCTCAAAGCTACTCGGAGGAAGTGAAAATTATAGTACTTTATAACACATTTTATCCAACATTAGATGATGTTGCTTTTGAGAAGAAAGACATTTCTCATATTCCCAGTCTACTACGCAGTTGGCAGAAGGGGAGAAAGAGGTCAAAAAGAATTGCACAGACTCTTGTGATACATTTCTGTCCACAAATGTTGGACTGTTCATGCCTGGATGGTGTGGCAAATGCAAAAAGAGTGCTTTCTATGTCATGGTCCTGCATGACACAGCAGAAAATATAACTGTACAAAAGCTCAAAGAGTAACCCTTATATTTCTTTTTGAAAGTAGTTTAGAACTTAGCAGTAGAAAAAGGAAGACACTTGGCCTGTCAAGATAAAGCACTTAGTATATTGCTTCCAATTACTAGTAGAGCTACTTTTTTGTGTCATTGAAATAGATAATGTTCATAAATTACCTTCTTATTAGGAAGGTAAACAAGTTCCAAGATGGATGAGCACATTCATTCTTCTAAGCATGGACTTGGAAAAGAACATAAATAATTTTTTGCCTAATATATCTCTCTTCAGCATCAAGCATTGCTGCTTTAAATCACACTTATTTTCATGCAGTCGTATATCGAAATGCATTGCTCACAAAGAGCTAGGATGATTGATTCCTCATAGTAGGGATTGAATCTTACCCTTATAGTATCTATGAATGGTACATTCGAGCTGCTAAAATACAGATTCTTCAAGCTAAATTGATGTTAGATATAGTTAAGAGGCTTTTTGATTTTTTTGGTAAAATTACAAGATCTTATAGTCAGCATGGAATATATATATATACTTATATATATATATATTTCTTGGTTGATATAGTATCTATATGTTCAGTCAAAAATTGGCTTTTTCTCCTTTCCAAACTCATGTAAAATAAGCCATTTAACCAGATGTCTTCTTGTACTCTCTTTTACCAAATAAAAAACATGAAAAGATTATCTGTTATTAGGAATTTTGGTATTGAAAATAAATGGGAATTAGGCTGGCTCTGATTTCACCACATGCATTGTGAAAACATTTGCTTCCAATTCCTTACCCTCATTTCACATGCTAATCTGATATGTTAAAGAAGTTTTAGGCCAAAGCCTGGCACCGTCTTCAGTGTACTCTGTGTATTATATCAGCCATTCCAGAAAGGCAGGACCTCCTTGATGAGTACAGCCAGTGGCATATTTAATGGAGGTTAGAAACTATGATTGTCAGCCCTAAGAGCTAAACCTAAATTCTAAAATGAAAGTTTGGAATATCTTTAAAAAGAAAACACAAAACTTTTTGGAGTTTGGGAAAAATAACTTTTATATATTATTACCTTGTATATCCTAGAAAGAATCCTTATTTTGCAAAATGATGATGAATTTCTTTGAGAGTAAGAGAAGCATTCCAATAATCACAGAAGAATTGATCCAGGGAGTAAAGGGAGAAGAGGAGTAGAAAAAATGGGAAGTCACCCATTTCAAGAAGTATCTACTTATTAAGCTTTCTAACAACTACAGTGAAGTAAATTTTCTCAACTTGATAAGCAATTGTATGATAACTACAAATTTTCTTTAATTGTAGAAGAATGTTATGAATCAGATAGATGTGGAATGGAATTTTCTATGTATATTAATAATTTCTAAATATTTTAGGCAAAGATTTAGGGGCAAATTTTCTTATAAAGGAGGTTGGTATTCATTTTATATCATTTCTCTTTGTTTTGTCTCAGAAAAGCTCTCATATTTTTTTCTGAACCAGTAATGCACAGTCTGTTGCGAACTCTGGCCAAAAAAACCCCAAAAAGTGAATGAGTACTTTAAACAAATGAATCTTGTAAGCAGAATAATGAGTCTTCTGATTGTAAAAGCACATTTCTTTTACATTATATATTTCTAGCGATAGAATAGTCTTTTTCCAATCACATTTTGAGAAGTGGCAATTTTTTTAGTACTGCAGAAAACAAAACTAAAACAAACAACAACTGCAATGATATATTTATTAGATGAGAATTTTAATATTTTTTCTTTGTATCACTAACTCTGTCTTATTAGTATTTGGGCATAAACTGTGTTCTTACAACATCATCAATTTTATTTTTTTAATTGGTTGGGGTACAAGTGCTTCCTCTGGAACTCAGGCTGACCAAAATTGGTGATTTTTCTGTTTCGGTTCTGGGGTTACCAGTGTCAGTCACTCTGGCTGCAGCACATCACTGATTTGAACATTAAACTTCCCCAGCTAAAATGCATTTGCAATGTTCTTCATTTCATTTTGCCTTTATATTTTTTTAAATCCTATGGGGCAATATTCCTCATAACTCCTTAAATTATTAATAAAATTATTGCCAGTCCTGGTGCTTGGATTGAGGGACTGGACACTGTCTTTGAGCTTTCTCAAGGCTAGCCCTCCACCATATAAGCCAGTACCACTTCTGGCCTTTTCTGTGTATGTGGTACTAAGGAATTGAACCCAGGGCTTCATGCATCTAGGCAAACACTCTACCACTAGGCCACGCTCCCAGCCCTCCTTAAATTATTTACTCTCATCCATCCTTCCTATGCAATAGTTTAAAATATGACCCTCTTCAACTTTTTGTTATAGTGCAAGCCTATTTCTGTAATGCTTCATAAGTCAACCATTCTTGATCACACATGGCTCCAATTTTAGTACTTTATTTCTAGTTGGCCCAACAATTTAGTTTATTTTCCCCTGATTGTATCAATTTATTTTAAGTCTCCTATTTCTGTGTTTGGATTTCTACTTCTCTCATTCCCACACTCCTTGGGTTTGTAATTTTGTTTTTCTATTAAAATTTTTGATATTATTCCTCTCTATTATTTTCTTTTCATCATCATCTGGGTTTCATCTGAATACTTTTCTTTTCCCCTGCAAAGTATTTTTCAATGCCCCATAAACATCAGCTGGCTGTTTTAAGTTGACCATTTTGATGGAGACTTTCAGGTTTTCACTTCACAGTAACTCCTTGTAAAATTCATGGCTCTTGTAATGTATCCTTGGACTGGGAAGGAAGATTCTGGCTAGATTAACTCAGAGCTGGAATAAAACAAGGACTACACACTTACTGACGTAATAAATTCACTGATTTCTATATATTTCAATGTATAAATAGATAAAGAAATGACATATTAATGAGACAAATAGAAAGAAAGGAAAAGGAAGAAAAAGAAGGAAGGGAGGGAGGGAGGAAGGAACAAAGGAGAAAAAGAAGGAAAGAAAAAAGGAGGAATAAAGGAAGGTAGAAGAAAGAAATGAGGAAGAAAGGAAAAAGAAGACAGCAGAGAAAAATGAAAGAAAGAGAATGGAGAAAAAAGAAATAGCATCAAATAAGTTTCTAATATAACTTGGCTTAAAAGACTAGGCATAAGGTTAAGTAATTGATATTCTGCTTTCTTGAATGTAATAAAAGTAAAAGTGTTTTACTTCCTGATGTGTGTGTACTAATATAGCTAGATTAATGTTTTAAAATTAAAATTGTCAATATATAAACATAAAAGCTTCAAATTGGAAGTATTTATTGTGTTTGATTCTGAAATCAATCCCTAATTCATGTCACACAGAACTTTCATGGACGTATTTTCTTGTAATACTTTAAATCTCTGTAATATACTTTTTTCCATGTTGCATTATGCATAATAAATGTTTGTTGATATCTGTGGCACATTGTTTTTAAATAATTTTTTCATTGTGCAATATATGTCCATATTTTTTTGTAATTTAAATGAGAATATCTCCCGACTCTTATTTCCATCATACAAAGAACAAAGTCAAATGAGCAAAACTAGTTATTTAATTATCAGTGACATATTCACTCATTTAGACTCAATCACTAAAAGTGTACCACATGCGCTATGTGTTATTACTTGTTAAAATATTCAGAGTCCTTCCTACTAATGAATTTTTAGATATACATTATCTTATATAACATTATCTTCTCAGATATAAGATATATACATCAGAAAATATATAACATCTTATCTGGCTGTGAATCTAAATAATTCAATGGTAATTTGATTCAAGGGTAGAATAGAGTATCCTGGAGAATTAAAGTAATGAACTAATAATAACATGTAACGCTTAAAAGAAAAACAATAGACATAGAATCAAATCAGACCACAATCTAGCATAATATTCTGAACAACGCTGTGACTTTAAAAATAAACTTCAATACACTAATCTGGAAAATATACTGACACTAGTAAAGCTTTACTTTTTAGTTAGATGATGCAGAATAACTTTCTTATCAGCTCTTGAAACATATTATTGTACCTCTCCCTTGACTTTTTCCTCTGTAAATTCACTAAGGTGTCAAAGGCATCCAGTTTGGGAAAAATTTCTTCATGGTTAGAGTAGAAGAAAAAGTTCTAGTAAAGTCAGAAAAAAACAATGAAATTTCAGACTTTAATAGCCACATATGGACATGAATATTTGAACTTGAATATTAATATATAGTCTATTGCAAAAATGTTTCTTTACAATTTCAAGAAATTCTTTCCAAAGAAGAATGGCAAATAATTGCAATACACACCTGTAGAATTTAATAAAAATTTCTGTTTATTCTATCCTTGTATCTGTCTGAGTAAAAAAAATCCTTCTAGATCTAGTCAATATCTGTTTACTCTTCCTAAAATTTCATCACAATATTTGTATCCTAGATTTAACAGGCCTAATCTTTGTCTTCAACTTTGCTTGATTCCAATTTGCTCCCTGAATTGATATTTCCCCTTAATTTAACAACCCTTTCTTTCCTTGTGCTTCAAAATAATCTGTCTTTGGTATGTTTTTTTCTGAGATGTTACTAAGCCTGTCAAAAATCCTGATTTCTCTTAACAGGATAATCAAGAAATTTGGTTTACATAATTAGGAGATTAATTTGGTATTTTGTTTACACAATTACATTCCAGAGACTTCAATTCATTTGAAAATTATCATTTAAGTTTTTCAAAGTTTCATGAAGCTTGATTTATTAGCTGACATGAAAAGAGAAAAAAGGCAGAAGATTCAGATCTAGACTATTAAAATAATCTTGGCAAAAGCCAATATATTGAACTGAAGTAGTGGTCATAAGAGATAGCACTAGTTGCTCACAACTATAATCCTGGTTACTTCAAAGTTGAGATCTAAGGAGCATAATTCAAAACCAGCCCAATAGGAAAAATATGAGGATATTTCTGTCTAATTATCACCTAACAGCGGCTTTGAAGACATATGGGGCAGAAAAGTCTGTGAGACTCCTCTCCAATTAACTACCAGAAAAGTGGAAGTGGGGCTGTGACTCCAGCCATAGAATATTAGCCTTGGGCAAAAGAACTCAGGGACAAGACTGTATCAATTGCCAAAAATAGTAACATGAAATATTTATACAAGTATAAAGTGAACAAGATTGAAATTTTTGTTAAATGTTTAAAACATTTTTATAAATGTGGCAGATGTATAATTTCAGTATAATACAGAGAAAAGTATACTGACTTGGATTTGTAAGTAGCTGAAAACAAACCTTTGAATGGAAAACAAAGAAGACAAATTAATTGAGCCTCATTTGACAAAATATATTTCTGTACCATTAAGCATAATTCTTTACTTTGGCCTCAATTATCTACCAGTTACAGAGTTAAAAAATGTGTCAAAAGTCCAGATGAGTCAGGATAGTTCTTGGTTGTATTTTGAAAATGAAAATTTTTAAAATTGTATTAAAAAGTATTTTGTATTAAGAAGGGTAAGTTTTTGATAAATAGTTGCAGTCATGTAAACACTACAAAAGCATGGCTTTTTGTTCTATTCTCCCTTTTAGTCACAATTCTTCCTAATATATGACTTTTAAATATTTGATTTGATTTTTAAGGAAAGACATTGCAATATTTTGGTATTTAAAATGTGTAACGTGACTTCCATTTATATGAGGATAGTTTCATAGTATATGAATTCTAGGTTGCTCTTTATTTCTGTAGAAAGTATATTTTTAGGATTAAAAACATCATCATACTCTACTTTCCATTATGCATATAATACTTTGGATAAAATAAGAATTAGCAAATTAAATATTTAAAAATTTAAAATGCAAAGTGTATTTTGGGTTTTTAAAAAAATTATAAATTCTAGTTAAGTGTATGTCTCTCCAATATGGTTTGTAACTTTTGTTTGGCCTGATAGATTCACTTAAGATGAATTTCCTACACTAACTTGTAATTTCAGACTATGTCAGACAAAGCTCGGATTTTACTGTTTACTCCAATAGTAACCTCCTCCAGATTTTGTATTCTAACCCAGGGACCACACAAAAGCTCTATCTAAGATTGTTTTCAAAGCTCCTGTCCTTGCAAATTTTAGTTTTAAAAATTCCTGTCTAAGCTTGGTATTAAAACTCCCTGAACAGTAATCCTACTTTCCTCTTCCTACATTATACTCTTCTTTTTGAAACTAAACTGAAAGCACTGGGTAGATTATATTTTCACTTGAAAAAAAAAGTCTTTCCTTCTTTTCAAGAGGTGCCAAACTCTTTTAGGTGATTATAATTCTTTGTGATCAAAGATTTCAGTATAAGTAAGTTTAAAGTAAGGAAAAGAAGAAAGCACTAAACAAAACTTCTGAAATACCTAAAATTCCCAAACCACTAAAAGAATTCACAAAGAGAAGAGCCAGTATAATCATAAAAGTTCAATTTATCAAGAATCTTATATATACCAGAAACTACTCTAAATGCTCCACAAACATTACTTCATTAAACCTTCCTGTGATAGGAGACTTTTATCACAGTTTAAACTTTTCTTTATATGCAGTTGGAATCCCACAATTAAATGAAGGAAGAAGGCTCACTAATGAGGAAAATCATAAAAACACACGGGATTTTAGAGGCATATAGACAAGGGGAAATCTGAGTCTGGTCTAATCTAGAATTGTGTGAAGAATCCTTTCCTCACACATTCCTTTGCCATGAGACTTCGTAGAAAATAAAATGATTTCCTAGTTGTCAATTACAAGGTACCACCTTTTAAATACATTTGTAAAGTAGTCCACATGATAAAACACTGTGTATATGGAAATGCAATAATGAAACCTAAATTATGTACAATTCGGATGTACCTATGACAATAACCCAAAATACCTTGAGCTGGATTTAAAAGATAGACTCAGAAAAAGAAGCAAAGGAGGTTTTTTTCATATATTTTTATTGTAACTAATAGAAGGGTTACATTACATTCGCCAGATAGAAGGTGCATTACTTCACATACATTGCTACCCTTTCTCATGTCTTGCTCCCCATTACCCTCCTCCCGCCCCCACCCTCATCTTGTTTTCCCCTCTTTCCTATCCAATTTCAAATAACCAAATATGCATACATCCAATATATCAGATAACAAAGTGAAATACTGTAAAAATATGAGATAACCAAGGGACAGCAAAAGAAATGAAAGATAACAGTACATTAAGGACAACAATCACTCATTATATGGCTTTTGGCAAAGGAGTTTTAACAGTTGGTATAAGCACTGTAAATACAATTTGTGTTTTCATACAGCACTCAGTCCTGATTTAATATTAGCTTGAAATTCCAGTTTGTATTTAAGAAAGATGCTACTCCTAGATGAAAACAGAAAGTGGACATCAGAGATGTGTCTCCTTGGTGAGTGAAACAATAAATAATGAATACATCTTCTAGTCTCTTCTCAGTCCCCAACTACTGATTGACTTGGCATCAGTATAATGGAATGCAGCAGGGTGTTTCTGCTGGGAAAATGGACATATCCTCACCAACCTCATCATACTTCTATACAGAACATAAGGGTTTAATTTCTCCCCAAACATAAGTGGGGATATCACTTTATGTCAACAGTTCACATTGTTGCATCTTTCTTGTTGCAGAGAAATGCATCTGGAGGAACACTAGCTACAGTTATCGTCCTTATTACATTTCTTAAATGTAGGAATTATATTTACCTTTGACCAATTAGTTTTCAATTAACTCTATAAGGAATAATATAGAATTCAAAAGATTTATGATAAGATCCATGATCTAGTTTGATCACAATGTCTTAACTTTAGGATTATTGATCATTTTGTTAGAACTATTCTTGTGTGTGTGTGTGTGTGTGTGTGTGTGTGTGTGTGTGTGTGTGTGTGTGTGTGTAGTTTATTGTTCATTATGGAAAACTTCAAAATGTCTATTTACTCCATTTGCTAGTTACCATTTCCAATTGTCACTATCAAATTAACTTTTAGCTATTGTCAAAAGTACTTTGGGGGAAAAAGTCATTCTGATTTGGTTTTAAAAAAACTGGTTTAAACTAGAATGGATCATCTAAAGTGTCACAGCTAGGATGCCGTATTCCTTACTTCTGCTTTTTTATTATTACATGAGAAATGTATCATGAATATGCTCAATATATGCCACCTTGATAAGTATATCTCACTGATCCTCAAGACTGACGTATAGAAAGTGTTTACTATCTTGGCCTACTATAAACTTTTCCTGTGAAATTATAATTGTTATGCTCACCATGATTCAGTTCCAACAGAGGCCAGCTCAGCAATAATTAAGCCAATAGCTCCTAATATATATTATTAGACAAAAGATTAAATCATCACAGTTGTAGCTACGTATCTTGCAAAGACTAGGATTACTGGTAGAAAAATTCACTTTATGATTAATGGTTTAGTTAGTATAATCTTACCCAGTAATAGGGAAGAGAAGGGGTCTGAATCAGGAAAGATGACAGTATTATAGTTTTGAATCTAAAATGACCTTCACAAGTAAATATATTAAATGGTGGATCATGGGAAAATACCGGTGACTCACACCTTTAATCCTAGCTATCAGGTGACTCTGATCTGAGGATCATAATTCAAAACCAGCCAGGAAGGAAAGATTGTGAGACTCTCATCTCCAATAAACTAGAAAAAGCCAGAAGTGGCACTCTGGTTCAAGAGATTGAGTGCTAGCTTTTTACCAAAAGATGCTCAGGGATAGTGCCCAGGCCATAAATCCAAACTCCTGGATGTTTCCTCCCTCCCTCACCTCTCCCCACACACAAAAGTTTGGTCACCAGCTACTGAACTTCAGGGGAGTGTTCAAATCATGAGGGCTTTAAACTCACCAGTACCGTTATTCTATCCATAGATTAATAATTTCATGACATTATTAAGAAGTGGTAGAAACTAAGAGTTTGGCCTGGTGGGAGAGAGTAGGCATGTATTACTAGTTCCTTCCTCTGTTTCCTGGCTGCCATGAGATGAACAGCTTTTATCACCATGAGCTTGATTGACCACAATGTTTCTGCCCTGTCACAGGGGTAGGGGGCCACGGACTATGAGCCAAAATAAAGCTTATCTCCTGAACATTAATTTGTTCTATTTCAGTGAACTGGACAGGTGTCCAGGAGTGATACTAAAGGAGTACTCTACTTGAAGATTAAACATGAATGCTATAAAATGGGAGAAATAAAAGGAAATAGATTAGGCTCTCTAGAACTTTCAAATTTTGTACCTCCTACAAAAAGTTTTGGAATGAATATTTTCATGAAAGGAAGGCAAGATGGATGGTAAGCAATGTGATGGCCCAGAAGTAAGTCTGTAAAACTAGAGGGAAGATCCAATTCAAGTCTACTTGAAAAACCTGCAAATAGCTCTACTGACAAACAAGACAAACATCAAACATTGCCTGAACTTCAAGATTTTACACATTGTTTGTCTCATTTCCATCTATTATCCTGGGATAGTCCTCATAATAAGATTATTCTAGGGCCGGGAGTTTGGCCTAGTGGTTAAAGTGCTTGCCTAGCATGCATGAAGACCCGGGTTCGATTCCTCGGTACCACATACATAGAAAAAAGTCAGAAGTGGTGCTGAGGCTCAAGTGGTAGAGCTCTAGCCTTGAGAAAGTACAAGGACAGTGCTCAGGCCCTGAGCTCAAGCCCAGGACTGGCAAAAAAAAATAAGATTATTCTACATTAGCTGTTAGCACACATGTAAATGTGCAGTTTTGCAGTAATTGTGAAATAAGAAGGAGGAAGAGAAGGAAAAAGGAGGAGAAGGTAAAGGAAAAGAGGAAAAGATGAAGGAGGAGGAGGAGGAAGAAGGACAAGGAGGAGGAGAAGGAGGAAGAAGGAGGAGGAGGAGGAGAAGGAGGAAGAAGGAGGAGGAGGAGGAGGAAGAAGAAGGAGGAGGAGGAGGAGGAGGAGAAGAAAGAGGAGGAGGAGGAAGAAGGAGGAGGAAGAAGGAGGAGGAGGAGGCAACAATGACTTGTGACTTCCCTGAGAGAAAGAATTGAGTTTGTCCTTCATAAATAGTGGAACAAATAGCAACTAATTATTTCTATAGGTAAAGTGAGAATTATTGAGGCATATTTAGTGTGTCTTAGTCGAGTTGCTACATGCATGTAAATGCTCCAACTTCAAACTGAGGGGGTAATACAATTTATTTTGGAAGAATGAGTCTACAAAGACCATAGAAGACTGATGCTTATATTTGAATTACATCCCTCATGATGTCATTGGGCATTCTCAGGTATGAAGCTGTCATTCAAAAATATTTTCTAGGGCCAGGAGTTTGGCCTAGTGGTAGAATGCTTGCCTAGCATGCACGAAGACCGGGTTCGATTCCTCAGAACCATATATGTAGAAAATGCCAAAAGTGTTGGTGACTCAAGTGGCAGAGGTCTAGCCTTGATAAAACCCAAGGACAGTGATCAGGCCCTGAGTTCAATGTCCAGGACTGGCCAAAACAATTTCTAACCAAAATTAAAGAGTTTTAATCTTAACCTTCATCCCATGGCTGTTAATGTGATCTCCTTTATTTACCTTTAAATTTTCTTAAAGAAGTCTGGGTACTGTCCATGGTATTTCTGTTCCTTCTCATTCTTTCATTTTCTTTTTTTTTTTTTTTGCTTGTTCTGACTGAACATACTGTATAAGAAAAAATCTGTCCATCCAGAGCAATAAAGGCAGCATTGGAAAGAAATGTGGCTCTTCTGGATGAAAGGAACATTTCAAAATAAACACAGTTTCAATTAAACCCTAAGGTAAAACATAACTTTCTATTTGCTTTAATTGATGCAATGGGAAGATAATCAATAAGAAAAGTTGTTGAGAACAGGACTCTCATTTCACTGCAAATCAATAGCAGACTTGCCGCAAGGGAAAGAGATTCCCACTAAAACTATGCCACTTGCTCCAAAAACTACTTCCAAAGGAAATGAGAAGGAATTTTTTCTTCACATGACAAAAAGCTACATTCATGAAATAATATATAATACATATAATATATTATTATATTATATATTATATTAAAAAAGAATACCATGTAAGTGGATGGAATTAGAGCAAATCATGTTGAGTGAGATAAGCCAAGAACAAAGGAACAAAAGGCTTATGGTCTCCTTGATGTGTGGATATTAGATCCAAACAGTACAAGGGTGATGACTCAATACTCAGGTACTCAAGGTCTTGACATGAATTTGGATATATAAATATAACATATAAATATATATAGACATAAATCTGTGATGGGATATATATTCTACAGACATATTGATATACTGTATAGATCAATATGTATTTATGACATACAAAATCTGTTTAATTTTAACTTTGTTCTTAAATTTATGTGCCATTGATTGCATATAGAGATTCCATTTTTGAATACTTGTTTGTCAAGCTTGACATTTGACATACCGTATAAAACAACCAGTGTTAATAATATCTTTTAATTTAAAATAACCCATGTAATTAAAATTTTTCTTTAGGTGTTTTGGCTAATGAAACTGAATTTCATCTAATGGTTGCTTAGAAAAGTCTGTACATAAAAAATAAGGTATTAAATATTATTCTTCACTTAGAAAGATTTACAGTTTTTTTAAATTTAAAAGTATGAGAAATGTCAACATTAAATAAGATCAAACATTGGTTTATCCTCAAGAATACTCAATGAGAGTTATTACATTAACTTGATTCTTGGGTGATTGGCCAGGAAAATTGGGTAAGGCATATCAGATAAAAATGTGGTTACTCTTTGACCATAATGGTACAAGAGATTCACAGAAAGCATATCCCAAGTGATATATGTTATGACCACTCTGTTTATTATCTTGACTGAGGTGATGTGTCTTAAGAGTGTATTCTGTGAACTTCATAAATTTATGCCTAAATTAAATGTACATTATGGAATTAAAATGTATCACTTATATTCTGATAACATAATTTTTGCTTTTTTAATATTCAAGAACCATTATATTCTCAAAATGATTTTTTTATATTTTTCTTATACCATGTGTAAAACAATTAAGACTCCATGACATTTTTGTGAACACATTACCCATCAAACTTACTGGTGCTACACAATCCATATATCATTATTTTTTTTTTTACAATCCATATATCATTTGATGTCATTTGTTTTTTCCAGGAAGTGTTTAGGAGGAATGTACTGATGTATCCTAAGATTTATGTATCAACTACCATAAGCTAGTAACAAGGTTAATGTATGTTACATTTACCAATTTATTCTGCTCTTCCAAAGGATATACAAAAGTTTCTCCTTTAAAAATTGGTGAAATTTAGGTACAGAGGAGTGAAGCAATTTGTCCAGTGTCTCATCATTACTTAGAGGTTGCATTGAAATTCAGTCACGGACATGGATGGTTTCAGCATCATGTCTATTTTATCAGATAGTAATACACAATGTTATATAATGTTGTTTAGGCTATTTTCTGCTGTATATTTTGATTATTTTCTGTGTTTTATTCTTTTGAAATGACAGGTCAGAACACCTTTGCTAAGTGTAAGTATTTGTTTGCCATAAATCTCAATGTATTTATTGACCAATTCTCAACCAATTAAACTGAGTGGTTACCCTGTAACTGATGTGATATTTATGCAGAAAGCACATGTTTACATTTTTTTGGCCAAAGAATATCTCTGAGAAACTCACCATTTCTAGGTAAGCACCAAACACCTGCTGTCTACAAGAGCTAAGAACATGTTGACACTTCAATTGTTAAAACTAATTGTTTAAGTAAGACATTCTCCCTTTTTAAATGAATACAAACAATTGCTTCAGAACATGGTAATTATTCACAAAACTACATGAAAGCACTACATGATAACAAAGGCAAAGAAATTTTCATATGCCAATTCCCTAGATATTTTTAAAAAGGTAAAATCAATAGGTTATCATTGTTCTCCATTTGCTCTTTGATTTTGAACAATTCTCCTCTACTGAATTAAACAATTATATTTGCAAAGAAAACTTTGAGCTAGAAAGAGTTACCAACTGAATTTTTAAAAGTTAGGGGTTCATGGGTTTTCTCAATAACACATTCCATTACATTGTGTTGTAATCATCCCCTGTTCACCACATGATAATTTACAGTGTAAAATGAGGGTTTCCTTGAAAACTTCACACAAATCTTTACATTGCTAGTTCTGGGTGTAAGTGAGTAGTTCTAATAGTCTTCCTCAATGAAGCATGAATGGATGAAACCCCCAAATTACTAAGTTAAATATGGATGTGCATACTTTTCACAAAAATCTAAACTGCTACTTATTTGATTGGAATTAAGTTTTTCAGATCCCCAAAACTCAGAAGATCTTTGCAAAAAGCCTTTTTAAATTTTTCATATTAACAGGTACCGATAGGTAGATATCTATCTTGTCTGCATGAAATAGTAACAAGCTTTGCAGGCTTCACCCTTGAGAGAAGTCAGTGAGCTGAGATTCTGTGAGTACCAGAAGATACTGGAGGCTGCAGCTAACTATACAGATACACAGAGTAGGATGAACGAAAGGCAAAGTAAAGGAGGAAAATTAAATTTCTTCCTCTTCTTCCTACAACGCTCTCCTTTTCCTAACCCCTTTGGGAAGAACAAATCAGAAAGCCAGATGGCATGAAAGAAATCTATGTTGTGAACCCTTATTTCCCACATCCCCAAGCAAAAATTAGTACTGTGTATATGCGCCAAGAGACTATGCCTTAATAATCAACACACCATGCTACCTTAGATGTCAAGCCCAATTACAGGCTACTTGAAAGCTAAGTCCTTCTCTCTAGTGCCTTTTGAAGTGAGTGGTAAATTAAAAGTGCTTAAAGCTCCTGGCTGAATTGAAATAATTTATTCACTTTAAAGCAATTCCACAAATATTTATGGAACACAAATATTTATTTCAAGCATGGTTGGATACTACAGATGAGAACATGAATAAGACACCAACTCTCCTCCCAGACCATTTTCATCCTAATCTGCAATGTAGATGTAAACAGTCAGTTTTTGTGTATGTACCATAGTGAAAAAAGAGATATTGGAAAGGAGGTCACAAAGGACACAGTTACTGCAATACAAATGAACATTTAAACTGTGTGGTCAGTCAAAAAGATCCGTTCCAGCTACTTCTGTAGACTTTGTAGCACAATGTTGACTCCCATGGGATCAAATTCTTGCTCTTAAGCTATGTCCACCTATGGGTGGAATTACAGACAAACAAACCATAAAAGAAACGAAAATCAAAAAAACTCTGATTCCATCTCACTCCAGTTAGAATGGCCAGGATCAAGAAAACTAATAACAACAGATGCTAGAGGGGTTGTGGCCAGGAGGGATCACTACTACACTGTTGGTGGGAGTGCAAACTCATTCAACCACTATGGAAAGCAGTATGGCAGTTCCTCAAAAAACTAAACATAGAGCTCCCCTATGACCCAGCAATTCCACTACTTGGCATTTACCCAATCATCTAGAAACAAGGACATACTAAATCCACTAGCACAACAATGTTCACTGCAGCACTATTTACCATAGCAAAGATATGGAACCAACCCAGATGCCCCTCAGTTGATGAGTGGATACACAAGAAGTGGTATTTATACACAATGGAATTCTATGCTGCTGTCAGAAAGAACGACATCTCCCCGTTTGTAAGGAAGTGGAAAGACTTATAAAAAATCATATTAAGTGAAGCTAGACTCAAAGGAACATAGGCTCAATGGTTTCCCTCATCAGTAGAAACCTTGGGCTCTTGTAGCAGAGATTTAAAATAGAGCAAAACCTAGATACATAAGACCATATAGGATGGTCTAAATGAAAGGACCTCCAGAAACAAAAGCCATATAATGAGTGATTGCTGTCCTTAATGCACTATGTTATCTCTCATCTCTTTTGTTATCCCTTGGTTATCTCATATTGTTAAAATATTTCACCTTGTTATCTGATATACTGTATGTATGTTTATTTGGTTATTTGAAATAGGATAGGGAAGCAAGGGGAAACAAGTTGAGGAGTGCGGTGGGGGGAGGGAAATGGGGACCAAGACATGAGAAAGAGTATCAATGTTTGTGAAGTAATGCACCTTCTATCTGGTGAATATAATGTAACCCTGCTATTAATTACAATAAAAATATATGAAAAAAGATCTAATCATCAGATGATTTCAATTGGTTAGCCAGAGTAGGTAGTTTTCAGTGCTTATTTTTTTATGTGTTTTTTTTTTTCTGAAGCGCTGCAGAACTTTAAAGAAGATGGGTCTGCTCTCTATCTAGCTTCCTTTCTTTAATCCAGCAGCAAAATTAGATTATGTCACACATAATACTCTGTAATTCTGAGTTGATCAGCAATGTTATTACTTCCATTTGACCAAGGAAACGAGGGACAGGGAGGTTCCAAGAGGATCTGCTGTCCAGTGGAAGGGGCATTTGCTTATCAAACAGGTGTGATGTACAACTCCCAGATCAACAAAACAAAACACCAGAAAGTTGGGAAGAGGAACTTGAGTTCTGAAATCCAGCAGGCCAATGTCTTACTTCTGAATATTGTATTTTCTATAGGAGAGTTATTGAAATAGCTGGGCTTCAGTTTCCCACCAGAAACTTAAGACTAAAATGGTACCTAGGATGTGGCCCTGTTAATTTGAGGACACAGTCCCTAATACACTTTCTGAACTCTTGTGAATCCAAACATGACAGCCCTATTCTGCATTACCTATTAGGCTCTTGACGAGTCTACTCTGAAGACAACTGTGAGAATGGTGTGGACTATGCCCCAATCCTCACGGCTAGCTAAGGGAAAGATAAAAAAATACCAAATATTTTCTTTTTCTGTTTTCAAATTAAATCAAATAGAAGCGGGATCTGTATGATGAATCTCATCTCCTGATAACTGTTAGTATTTGTTAGAGTTGGCAAATGATAAAAGGACATAGATTTTAATATAAACATGCAAACAAGAGAACCACAGACACAAATTGTTGAATCAACAGATGGAGGATACATTACAAACTGCCATGTATTTATCTAAGAAAGGGCATTAACACTTTGATTAGTAACAGAAAGAATAATAGAAGCTTAATGAGGAGGTGCTACCTCTAAGCATCCCGTAAGCATTATTCTTCAGCACTGCTCTCTGGCATGTGGGAAGAAAGGAGTGAGTTCTAAGCCATCTCTAGGGGCTAATAAATATTCCTACATTTAAATACAACGTGACCATTTTACAATACTTAAAAAGCATTATGAGCAAATTCTCAGAGAAGAAAACAGTGACTCAATCAAAATGAAAGATACAAAATGTCAGGAAAGATTGGTCAGTCCTCCAGCTGAGGTTGTCTATAATCACAAAAAGAGACTTGGACCTCCAGGGGATACTTGGTTTGATTCCTTTTTTTTTTTTTTGTAAAAGAAAGGAATAAAAGTGCAATAAACTCTAATAAAAACCATGTTTCGCTTTTGGTTCCAGAAGGGATTACAATATTATTCATAATTCTATATGCTTCACTCTATGAAAAGGGAATATGAGTAAGAGAAGTAAGGGAAAAAAAGCCTTAGATTTGTTTTAACATTTCAGAGCAGAAAATGGTAACAAAGAAATCCGCATTTGTAAAGGAAAATGTATTTTTCTCCCAAAGGCTAAGGAAAACCACAATATTGAACTTTATAGTTACAGAATATACTTGCAGAAGAATCACTGGTGGAAACTTTTAACTTGAAACAAGTTCTGAAAACTACAGCGAATGTGTGTAGATATCAGAATAAAAGTGGAAACAAGGTGAAGTTTGGGTGTCTCAAGTATCTGTTCTTAGAGTCTACCATGAACATTATGCAAGGATTTGTGGGTAGAACACAATATAGCAATGAGAAAAGAGAGAGAAACAAGAGAAGAAAAGGGAATTAAAATTTTTCTATATGATACATAATATTTCCTCCAAGTATTATCCAAGGTGTTGTCATCATATTATCCCCTGGGCCCATAAGCTTTCAGCAAAGAACATTTCCTGTTCCATAAATGAGGAAAATGAAGGCATAAGAAAGAAATGATCTCAAATGATCCAGAGCTCATATAGCCCAATCCAAGTTTAAACTTGGGATTTTCAGCTCTATGGACTATGTTTTGTTCACAATCGTACATTTCTATGAAGTGAAGCAAAGGCATAGCCTACATCCAGCCATGTAGCTGGTAGGAAACCTACTTGTTTCAAGGTCCTTCTACTTTCTAACACTTCTTTGGAGAAAATGATCCAAAGAAAGAAGACAAACTAAATTAAATCTTCACCTGAGAGATGGAAAAATGCATGTTTAAATCATTTCTTCCTTTCCTCCTGGAAAATGCTCCAGGTCATTTCCTTGAAGTGACAGGGTACTAGGCAAAGGTGTATCTTTACAGTATGATTTTGAGTGACCCTGGAGAATGTTTGTAAACAAGAGAAAAATGTAGCAACTAATGAATTTTACAAAGATAGTTTCTTGTATTTTTAATTACTATTCTTTTAATTTTTAAAATATTCTTTGAGTACTATAAAAAGAGGGGCTGCAGTTTTCCAGCCTAAGTAAGTATACAATGTATCTCAGTTGGGCTGAACCCCTTATGTTTCAGTCCTTGGAAGATTACAGAAGGAAGAACAATTTCTGTTTGTTCCTGGCTTTAAGCATTGGTTTTGGGTGTCTAGAAATGTATCATTTCATAACCCCACTCTTTTCTGTACAAATATATATACATATCAATATATATAAACATATATATAGTTCATATGATAAAAAATAGATTTGCTGTTGCAGCTGAAGTATTACCCTGGGTTTTAGAAATTTACCAACTGTAATCCTAAACTTCCAATAAGAATTAGGTAGCAGCACTAGAATTCAAATTTGTATATATGACAGTAAAAGGAAAGGAAAGGAAAGGAAGGGAAGGAAGTAGCCAGAAGCTAAGTATTAAAGACAACCTCTAGCAACTGAGAAAGGCTAGGATGTGGGTTCATTCCCAAGACATTCTAAAAATAACCAAAATCAAAAACATAAAATCCTAGCCAGGTTTCAGGCCCTACAACTTTAGTCCCGTGTGTCTTATTATAGACTGTGGATTTCCAGAGAGATTAATTTTTAACTTCGACCTACACAACCATAAAACTATTCATTTGAAGGTAGTATGTCACCAAAGAATAGAACTAATATGTGTTTCTCATCCATGAACCATTCTTTAGAGAGGATACATTAAACAGCAAGACTCGTGATGTCATATTCTGCATACAAGAAAATATAAGTTGTTGACTTCTGAATCTGGACAAATCCAAACAATGTGAAAGAAGATGAAAACAGTTTGAAATTTCTATGTCAGTGATTCTAACATTTCATTTCATTAGGTGTTTAACTAAGAGGAATCGATTATCTGTAATTGTTTTCAGCAATGACCCTTAATGCATAACACAGGACATACATATATGCTTGAGAAGTATCAGTTTGTTGAAGAACAAAATTTGATCATTTATAATGGAATTATTAAGACTCTCAAAAACAAGACATGAAATGAATTTTCAATTGTTTCTAGTTTCTAAATGTGACTCTTTTCCACTGTCAGCATTTCATCCAGCTCTGACTGTCAATTTCAAGAGGTAATCAGTTGCTTACTCTCATTAATGCACACTACACAACTTCTGTGGGAATCAAAAGAAAAAAAAAACAATGCACACAAATTTTACCTGTTTTTACATATGTTCATTAAAAATTTTATCTAAGCCATCAGGTAATGCAGAACTAACTTGTGTTTCATCATTTTTTAAGGAATTACAGATGAAAAAACTTAAATGTATTTCATCTACATCAGTGAGATTTCAGTACACTTTTCAGGCTAGTGTTTGTGTGGCTTATCTAGATGTCTTCTGTGGCTCTGCCTCTGATCTCCAAGTACTTCAAAATGAAAATGAGTCTACTCTTCCCCTTTGATCGCCAAAAAAAGCTTCTTCAGGAAGAACTTTGTGTTCACCTAAGAAATAAAATGACTTTCTTTTTCTAATCATTCTAAACTCTCAACACATCCACATCTCTTATGGGGCATCTCTTATCCTACAGGTTATTGAAATGAGTTGAGTTTTTATAAAATTTATATTACATAAAAGTAGAAAACAGTCATTGTCCTGAGAAGGAAATACATTATTATTTTAGTAAGGGATTTGGGCCAGTGAAGCCAGGCACAGAGAACAGCATGCTTAGTAGTATCACTGTACACAGAAAATCATCTAAACTATGTGGCTTCATTGCATTTATCTAAACACCTCTTTGGGAGAACTATTAAGCTGATAGTCAGGTGGGCATATTTTCCATTCCAGGCTAACTCACAAAGTTAAAGGGGGAAGTTACATGGTCTATTTCATGACCTTATTTTTATGTGTATAATTCAGTAAACATAGTAAAGACAACAATGGACAATGTTCATTCATGCATTGGCACATTGCCTCCTGGAGTGTCAGGTAAAGCTGTCTTAGAATCTTTAGTCTGAGGAACTATTGCTCTGCCTTCCCTGATTATTATAAGAATTAATGGGACAATGCTTATAAAATTCTAGTTTTATTTGGTACTAAATTGTTGACCTGATATGGTAGTAAAATAAGAGATAGTTATAAGAAGCTCCTAATTCTATGTTCAGTGTAATTCTTAGGCCTGATGGATGATATGATAATGCTAATAAAACTTTGAGGATTTAAAATGCTATGGGAAAGTAATGTGACAATGTTCACAAATGCTACAATTAGCTTCATCCCCAAAGGAATGGAGGCTCAAAAATACTCTCAATCAAAAACCACTCTCAATCACTACATCTGCCATTCTCTTGGCAGCCAGTAAATGAGGTACTCATCTAATTTGTGTGGTGGCTTTCAATTTACATCACTGCTGCTAACATGTATTGAGAAAGGAAAGCTCCTCTTTCCCTTCAGGACATGCTACTTGCTTTGTGCAAAAAGACTGTCAGCTGAACTGGATAAGCACCTGCAGAAAACTTTTTTGTCACCCTGCACTAGAATTAACTTCAAATGGATCAAAGACCTGGAGGTAAAACCTGACACACTGAAAATTTTACAAGAAGGAATAGGAGATACACTAGGCCTCCTTGGCACAGGTCGAAACTTTCTTAATAAGGACCAAGAATCACAACAAATCAGAGAAAGGCTGGATAAGTGGGACTGCATTAAACTGCAGAGCTTTTGTATGACAAAGGACAGAGCTAGTAAACTAATCAGGAAGCCTACAGAATGGGAGAAGATCTTCACCAACCATACAACAGACAAAGGCCTCATATCTAAAATATATCAACAGTTAAAAAAATTGAATCAGTCCCAAACTAATCTCCAAAGTAACAACCATTCCATTAAAAGATGGGTCAAAGACTTAAAGAGAGTCTTCTCTGAAGAAGAAACAAAAATGGCCTATAGACACATGAAGAAATGCTCAACATCTCTGGTCATAAAAGAAATGCAAATCAAAACAACTCTAAGATTCTACCTCACTCCAGTTAGAATGGCCAGGATCAAGAAAACTAATAACAACAGATGCTGGAGGGGATGTGGCCAGGAGGGATCACTACTACACTGTTGGTGGGAGTGCAAACTCATTCAACTACTATGGAAAGCAGTATGGCAGTTTCAAAAGACTAAACATAGAGCTCCCCTATGACCCAGCAATTCCACTACTTGGCATTTACCCAATCATCCAGAAACAAAGACATACTAAATCCACCAGCACAACAATGTTCATTGCAGCACTATTTACCATAGCAAAGATATGGAACCAACCTAGATGTCCCTCAATTGATGAGTGGATCAACAAGATGTGGTATTTGTACACAATGGAATTCTATGCTGCTGTCAGAAAGAATGACATTGCCCCATTTGTTAGGAAATGGAAAGACAGAAAAAATCATATTAAGTGAAGTAAGCCAGACTCAAAGGAACTTAGGCTCAATGGTTTCCCTCATTTGTCATAATCAGTAGAAACCTTGGGCTCTCCTAGCAGAGATTTGCAATAGAGCAAAACCTTGATACAAAAGGCCATATAGTAGGACGCTAAATGAAAGGATCTCTAGGATATAGAAACATAAGCCATATAATGAATGATTGTTGTTCTTAAGGTACTATGTTATCTCTCATCTCTTTTGCTGTCCCTTGGTTATCTCATATTGTTACAGTATCTCACTTTGTTACCTGATATATCGGGTATATTTGTATTTGGTTATTTGAAATTGGATAGGGAAGGGGGGAAAACAAGATGAGGGGTGGGGTGGGAGGGAGGGAAATGGGGACCAAGACATGTGAAAGGGTATCAATATATGGGAATTAATGCACCATCTATCTGGCAAATATCATGTAACCCTTCTATTAAATACAATAAAAAATATATGAAAAAAAGACTACTCAGAAAAAAAAAGACTCAGTTTTGAAGGCAGTTGGACAGTTACACAGTTGGACTAATGGTAAAAGAATATTAGATTCAAATGATACATTTGGAAACTAACTGGGTTAGAAAAAATGAGGAAAAAAACAAAGGTGACACTCTCATTAAAATATTGTATATGTGTACAATATGTGTACAATTGTATAATTGTTCAGTTTATGATTGAACAATTATAATACACTAAATGAAGCCAAATGACAAGAACTGTTTACCCCAGTGTGGTACTAATAGAAAATGGGAGGCAAGCAGAGAATGTGAAGGAGGATAAGTATGGTGAAAGTGTCTTATATACACATTTGTATATATGTCTTACATACAATGGAAAAAAATGAAGCATGTAGAAACTGATTTAGGAAATGGGGATGGGGAGAAAAAAGAAGGGGATGAGTTTGATAAAAAAAAAACATTGTACAGGTATATGGATACTTACAATTAAAAAGTCCTTGTACAGCTAGTATGTTGTAATAAAGATATAGATAGATGTAAAGGAAACAGAGAGAAATCTCTTAAGATGCTTTTAAAACACAGGAGGAAAAGAGAAACTTGTGTCTACCTGTGAGCTGGATTCACAAGAGAAAGAAAAAACCCATCAAACAAGTACAATTGAGCTCCCACACAGGAACAAGTGCCTTGAATACAGAAGATAATCTAGTCAGGAAAACATTCATAATAGGAAATGTAGTTGCAATTTTGGTCCTAGAAATCCTGTATCAAGGGAAGAATTCACTATCCTAATCCTTTTGGTCCCAAAACACAGGTGCTGATTGTATGTCTGTAGTATAATGTTTGAGCTAAAGAAAGAAGGTGTTCATGGCTGAGAGTGCTTGCCTAGTATGCATGAAAACCCAGTGTTCAATTTCTTGGTTCCACATACATAGAAAAAGCCAGAAGTGGTGCTGTCCTCAAGAGCGCTAGCCTTGAGGAAAGCCCAAAGGCAGTGCTCAGGCCCTGTGTTCAAGCCCCAGGACTGGAAAGAAAGAAAGAAAGAAAGAAAGAAAGAAAGAAAGAAAGAAAGAAAGAAAGAAAGAAAGAAAGAAAGAAAGAAAGAAAGAAAGAGTTCAGGAATCTGAATGAAGTACAAAGTATTTCTTCATAACAACACACTTTTCTATTTTAAATTATTTAAGTTCTTTTCACCCCACACATTTCTTGATATCTTCATTTGTCAATGAGCTCTGTGATATTGTGAACTCAAATTTCCTGTATTTTAAAAAAGATGTTGTCCCACATAATTAACTCTCTAATGTGATTCTATGCTACTAAATTTTAAATCTAGTCTTTTAAAAGGATATGAATTTGTGTGTTTTAAGAGCACTCTTAATGCAAGTATTGTGTGATATATTGATATAAAAACTTTCATATAAAGCTATTTTTTCTGATTTTCTGTCTCTTCTAATGGGTCAGATTCATTTTACTTAATAAGTTGAACATTGAGAAGAAATATGAAAAGGCCTGAGCTTTTGCCTAAGACTTACATTGCCTGTGCCCCTGTGACTCTAACTTACTTTCCCAACTCTCTTTGAGGCTGTCTCCCTTCCTTCTTCCTCTTGTCCTTTGGCTTGCAAGCCTCGGGGTAAAGCCAGAAGCAGTTTTACAGCATAGAATATGTTTAAAGCTTTATAAACGTTTGCCATCAGTATTGCTTTCTCTATAAAATGCATATGTGAAAGAAGTGAAAAATCAAACAACACCTCCATTCCTCTATTAGCGCATCTAACAGTACTCAGTAAATCTGAATTAAACTTCCATGAGGGGGAAAAAAAACAACAAACTTGAAACACTGGATTTGATGATGACTTTAAATTTTTATGTAAGGCATTTTAAACCTCAGCCATTCTATATTCATTCTGTTCTCCAAGACTCTCTTTTGTTGATTTTTTCATAGAAGTGTTAGAGAAAATATTACACAGAAGAACTAAGATGAGGAATCACAAACACTGCCATGGAAGAAATGAGATTAAAATCAAGTCATGAAAGCATTATTCCAAATAAAAAGAATTACACCATAAACACATAATTCACATTAGGTATCCATTCAGTTAGATGTACTCAGTCATCAAAACTAATGCCTGTTTCTTAGACTAGTGAAGAAAAATTGTTTTTATTTTACAGTCAATGGGGATAAGATCCTCTCTGTAACTCAATTGTTAGAAGAAATTAAGTGTTTAATAAAAATGTTACAATTTAGATCAAAATCATTGCTTTTTAAGTCCTGAAAACTCCAAGTGTTGGGAATTCATTTTAAGGGAAAAAAATGATAGTTGACTTTTATCTGGGATAGAGAAATTTTAATTTTTGAGACAGAATTTGTCTTTGTAGCACTAGCTATTCTAAAACTTGAGATCCTTTTGCCTCAACATCCCAGATGATAGGAATAATGGCATATGTCACCATATCAAGTAGGAATTAACACTGGTTTTTTTTGTAAGAACACTTAATAAAACAATTATAAAAATGGTTTTGACCAAAAATATTTGATTTTTCTGCTTGTTACTTAATTTCCAATGAGTCAAAGACAACACAATTAAACACAACATATTTAGCAAAAGATCATTCAAAACAAACAGATGATGTAAAAATTAATTCTAAAGATTGCAAGAAATGAGTTGGTATTTGCTTCCATAGAATTCTGGATTTTTTTTGCAGGTGGAAAAGGAAAGAGAAAGAGGAGAAAGATTAAGGAAGTAGGGAGTGACTGATAGGAGGGGAGTTAAAAGTATTACAAAGGTAGTGGCTAAAATGTGGAACCATGGAATCTAAACTGGAAAGTGATGCCCTAAAACCGGAGCAAATAGACAGATCATTCGCATCCACTGATGGGATATAACCAGGAGGTAGGAGGATGAAGCATTTGACATCGAGAGTTCTGAAGAGGAGGTTTTTGGCAGTTCCAATAAGTTGAATACAAATGTTATGTTTCTAACATAAAATATACGAAAAGTGAGATACTGAGAAAGAGAAGCACATATTTATGTAGGTAAAAGCTAACACCAATGATGGAAGCTGTAATATTGGAGACAATGGGAGAAAAACTTTTACATGGAGTCTTGATAGATGTATTTACAAAAGCAAAGATGGGTCTAAAATACTGAAAGACAATAATGAACTAGCCAATTTGAAGAACTCATTTACAATATAACCACATCCAGAGATACTTAAAGTGAGGATAAGCCCATTTCTAATCTACAAGAAAAGCACCACTTCAAGGTGATGCCATGGTTTTTCCCAAACAATATTACATGGCTAAGGGTTTCCCTCTTTCGGATGTGTCTGAGTTGTTTAAGTCATGTTCTGAATAGAAATTTGACACCAGCCAAGTACATACAAAGTGAAAGTACTCTGCAAAGGAACTATTGCAAATTAGATTTAATATGAAACTTGCTGAAATAGATGCAGACTGGCATGACAGAGGTTACCAACTCTGCAAACTGAAAGCAACTTTGTATGCATCTCTGCAGTGTCAATCTGTCTTTTCCATTTTATTTCCTAGTTTCACATTCTCATATAACTTGGAATCTTTTCTCTATCTTGATCTACATATATGGACACTGGAGAAAAATGTACCTTCAGAAGCATTTTTCCCTAAAAAATGCAGTCCTATTCATAAATTCATTTTCACAATGTCAAAGTTATATTAGGGTCCAATTTAAATAGCAAGAATTATTGGACAAAAATTATTTTATTATAGTTATATATTACTAGATTTATGCATATATTTTTAATTTTTTATTGTGTCTTATAATTGGTATTTATATAATTTATGGCAAAGCACATCTGTTGTGTATGATAAAAGCCAGCTCAGGCAAAATTACATCTTCCTCTCTTTATTAAGTGGATTTGCATATTATGTCAAAACATGTCCAAACATATCATAAGGTAGATGGTAAACATTTTGATATAAACACAAAAATAGTCACATAATATGCCAAAAATTACAGTGTTTTCTTTTTATGTAAGAGAAAAAACACTTTAACATATTTCTCCGATATTAAAAAAACATTTACTCCAACTTTCCTATGAAGAAATTTTGTGAATTCTTAGAAGGCTATAAAAGAACAGCTTGTGTCAAAAGATGACCCAGGCATAATGATAAATGACAAAATTCTATCAGATCCTGGAAATCGTGGTCAGTCAAAGCACAATGGAAACATTTTGATACACACTGGCTATCACATCCACATAACAAATTGATTCAAAAAATTAGTAGCTTAAAATGGCAGACATATTACTCCCACAGAGCTTCTGAGGGGAAGACAGCAGCTTAGCTTCAAGACTTTGGCTTAGAGTCTTTAACAGGTTGTCAGTCAGGTTGTCAGTCAGGATTACCGCTTTCTCAAGGCCCACCTGCTGGTTGAGAATCCACTTTCAAACTCACTCTATTCTTGGCAGATCTCAGTTTGTGCTTAGAATTTCCCAGAGCCTTTCATTCCTGGCCCTGAGTAGGGCTACAAAGGCAGCCTGGCTGATAGCTGGCTTTACCACACAGCAGTTACCTGACAGCTGGCTTTCTACAGGTAATGATGAAACAGAGACCAGAGGACGTGGAGATAGAAAGGGGTGAGGATCTGATGGAAGCTAGGGCCTTCATAGTCTGATATTGTAGTGTACAACCGTCTTTGCTGTGTATTATAATGCATGCAGATTTAATCTCAATACCATGAAGAGGAAGAGAGGGAAGATAGGAATAAACTCAAGAGCTCATGCCGGCTACTCAAGAACGCTATCAGTTGACTTTCCCCTGCTTCTGTCCTTTTGTTGTTAGAAAATATTTATTTGATTACCTAATTGTTCAAAGATGTTTCAGTTCCGGAAGTCAGGCTGCAAATACACTGTATCCTGGTCAGTGTCACCCTTTCCTTTGCACTTCCTTACAACCCTTCCCCTCAAGTTCTACAGTTCAATTTTTACATCAGGTACATTGAATATAATGATTATATTGGCTCACCTACCTTTCTCCATTCAGGTGTCTTTTTGCTTTTAAGGGTCTCCCACTGACACTGATCAGCATCTTTAGAGCCTCTTTGGCTCTCTTCTGTCTCTACCTTCTGAGTAGCTGGGGCCAGAGGAGATAATTTGATTACAAGTAGAGTGAAGTTCTACCATCTCAGACTCAGCTGTATCCTGAAGGATACATATTTGCATAGGAACACTTTACTACTTAAAACTCTAAGAGTTCTAGGATCTTCATATTTAGTCAGATATTTAGAAAGATCAACTAGAATATTTCTTATTAAATTAAAATCCCTTCTATTCAGCTGTGGTTTCTGCACATTAAAAAAAAGAAATATCTAAAAAAGCACCTCAGTTTGTCTAAAAGATGAATTGGATTCTTATCCAATAATGATACTTCTGAATTCAGTCATTTAGAGGCAGAATAGCCACCATCTTATAACATGAGCAACAGCATTTCATAAACAACCTCTTCATTTTCCATTTAAAAAAATCATAAAGCGTTCAACAGAAACACAAGGAGATGAATGGAAGCTAGTGGTAAATGAAGATGACATGTATTTATCAAATGGCTTCAATAGCAATTGTCAAAAAGCTTTCAACTGAATTCAGACATTTTTTCTGGGAAATGGGTTGTGTGAAATTGTACAATGTCCACTCTTACTGCATCTTCATTGTTGTAAGTCCTAGTATGCATATTAATCTATGAAGAGTTCTACTGACCTTGTCTGATTTGGACTATTTTAAGTGAAAATTACCTCTAGAAATTATCATCGTATGAGAAATAATGAGATTTACACCTGTGCAAGTATGTAGAATTGAGTTAGAGTTACTATTAAAGACTTTTTTTTAAAAAAAAGGCTTTTTTTGTTTGACTTCCAAGTACCACTGAGATTGTACAATAAATTCAGCAAAGTGCTCTCATTTTATTCCACAGTCAAGAAAAAATATTGATTGGTATTTATTTTGAGTCCATTTATGCAGGCAGGTGAATATGTGTAGTTTTACATTTTAAAAAACAAAACTTAAGCACAGAAAATTGAAAATGGAAATGAGACCTTTGCACTGAAATCCCTCAACCCTTTCTTTATTTTGTCAGCTGAAATTTACAAATCCATAGAACCTCTCTCTCTCTCTCTCTCTCTCTCTCTCTCTCTCTCTCTCTCTCTCTCTCTCTCTCTCTCTCTCTCTCTCTCTCTCTCTCTCCCTTCCATGTAATTCCCTTTCTATCTGTATCTGTGAATATCTATATATGCATTTGTATATGGGTTTGTCAATGCTATTTGAAAGTAATTAAATTAAATTTGACTTAAGCCCAGCATGCAGAGAACCTTGTTCATTTTGACATACATAGACTTGAAAACACATTTTTAAAAATTAATATAAAATCATGCCAAATCAATATTAAACAAAAATATTCTAAGTGAATAACTATGGTCAGTTAAAATGGAATATTTCTTGTATTTATCATGTTATTTTAAAAGTTTTGAAATTAATTTGAACTAATATGTTTATAAAATTTCTCATATAAAAGCCCTATACTGTCAGGAAAAAATGTTATTTATGTAGAGTTAATGAAGTACAGTAGTATTTTTATCCATTATCTCCATAATAAATATAAAGAGAGCCAAAATGCCTGTGACATAAATCCAACCATAAGAATACGTGTACAGATAAAAATTAGTTAAATATGCAGAATTTCATATAGCTTACTTAGTAGCAGTAGCTTTTTTCCGGAACGTAACATTGTTAAGGTTCCATTTTCTTGATTTTTTTTCTGTATTTAAACACTGTGGTTCTTTAAATTATGGGTTTTGTGTGTACATGTGTGTGTGTGTGTGTGTGTGTGTGTGTGTGTATGTTTTGTTTTGAAGACCTGATAAAAAATACTGTTATGTATTTTAAGAAAATCCAATCTTTAAAGAACTATAATTTTTTTTCTTGGGGTCACTGACACTTGTAAAATTATTTTATTTTAATGTCTACTATTTTCAGATGGTAGAATTCATGTTGTCAGTAGCAATAAGTGAGACATATATATATACAAATATCTGTGAAGATAAAATAAGAGTTGACTTATACAGATGAAGAAGAGCCTAAATAAAATAACTCCAAGAAGGAGTTCTACAGTAAAAGACATAGTCCATATCAAAGACTGTTCCTGCTCTACACCATAAACTAGGACTCTCCAGTGTTTTACTGTCTGACTTACGTATGATCCCAAATATGACCTTTCGTAGAAATGCTGACATAGAAAAGACTAAACATAGAGCTCCCCTATGACCCAGCAATTCCACTACTTGGCATTTACCCAATCATCCAGAAACAAAGACATACTAAATCCACCAGCACAACAATGTTCATTGCAGCACTATTTACCATAGCAAAGATATGGAACCAACCTAGATGTCCCTCAGTTGATGAGTGGATCAACAAGATGTGGTATTTGTACTCAATGGAATTCTATGCTGCTGTTAGAAAGAATGACATTGCCTCATTTGTTAGGAAATGGAAAGACTTAGAAAAGATCGTATTAAGTGAAGAAAGCCAAACTCAAAGGAACTTAGGCTCAATGGTTTCCCTCATTTGTCATAATCAGTAGAAACCTTGGGCTCTCCTAGCAGAGATTTGCAATAGAGCAAAACCTTGATACAAAAGGCCATATAGTAAGTAGGACGCTAAATGAAAGGATCTCTAGGATATAGAAACATAAGCCATATAATGAATGATTGTTGTTGCTAAGGTACTATGTTATCTCTCATCTCTTTTGCTGTCCCTTGGTTAGCTCATATTGTCACAGTATCTTACTTTGTTACCTGATATATCGGATATATTTGTATTTGGTTATTTGAAATTGGATAGTGAAGGGGGGAAAACAAGATGAGGGGTGGGGATGGGGGGGAAGGAAATGGGGACCAAGACAAGTGAAAGAGTATCAATATATGGGAATTAATGCACCATCTATCTGGCAAATATCATGTAACCCTTCTATTAATTACAATAAAAAATATATGAAAAAAATGAAATGTACTCCCCCCACAAAAATGTACTCATTGTCTTACTTATGTAACTGTAATCACTCTTGTACATCACCTTTACAATAAAATTTTAAAAATCTCAAACAATTAAGGAAATGCATTGTGACACTGTTCTAGGGGTAAATTTCCAATGACTACAACCTTTTGGTCATTAGATTTTAAAATTTTAGGTTAACTGATTTCTCTGACATCACCAGTTGGGAACATCAAAGGCCACCTGTAGTCCTTGACCTTTCTTTATTCAGTCCAGACATGTTCCCATGTCATTGTGGAAGTCTTCCCTGGACACAGGTCCAGATGATGCTGTAGGCCTGATATCTCTAGTAAGAATTATGCCTGGTACTCAGGGAAACTCATCCATGTTTTCACCTAAACACCAGTGCTAATTGGTTCCTTATCTTTTTTGGTTAATATAGAGTGCGTACACAATCTCTTATCCTTATAATTCATAAATTGTAGTCAAGGACTCCATTGAATGAGACATATTAAGTTTTTTCCAGTGGTCCCTGCAACCCTCTTCATAAAATTTGACATGAGAAAATACTCTACCATTGTCTAACCATCAATAAAATTCACTTCATTCTCAAGAATGCCACAGTCCTCAGAATCAATTTCTTGTTAAATTCTCATCAATTAGGCCTGTTCCTCATCCAGGAATGTGAAGCATTTGATTCAAATAATTGATTTTTGTACTGTTTGACCTCTGCTAAAATAATAATGGATAATTCAAATTTCCAGCAAGTATATTAATTTAAAAAGAAAAATAAATGTTACCTAGCTCTTAGTACTTTGTCTCTTATTCATAACCTTTTTTTATTCATGTACACCACACAAAACAGGACACCATACTTGTCATAGCAAATGGTACAATCTAAAAGTACAGATGAATAAAAGAAATGATATTCCTTAAAAAAAAACTGGAATTCTTGAGATATTGTGGAATAGAAACCATGGTGTGGATCTTTTTTCGGCTTCTTGCCAGTCATTTGAAAGGAATAATAATCCAACAATCCATGGGTCACTGTGGTTGTTAAGCCCCAATAAAATATTCGGAGTTATTTAAAGAATATATCTTTAAAGGCATAATTTTATCTCGGGCTTTTGCAAGCTGGATAAACATCTTCAGGTAGTTATGTTCTCGAGAATTGGCATAGCTTGAAGAAAAATATTAAAAGGGAAATGTCCAAACTTGCTAATATATAAGTTCTGCTATATTTAAGCTATGAAATATAAAATGTCAGTGTCACTAAACATGCCAAATTCACAGCAAACTAAAAATAAAAATACAAATGGATGGAACTAAGGTTAATATTAGATAATACCATCATTACAGTGATATCATTGCACATATTTATGGTTGAATAAGTCTGTGTAATTATTCTGACTTCATCTTCTCAGGGTACACAATAATTTCTGCCCACATATAGGAAATCTGTAAATACATGAGAAGAATGTAATGGCTGCAAATTCTGGGATCAAAAAGTAATATTAGGGGCCAGGAGTTTGACATAGTGGTAGAGTGCTTGCCTAGCATGCACGAAGACCCGGGTTTGATTCCTTGGTACCACAAACATAGAAAAAAGCTGGAAGTGGTGCTGTGGCTCAAGTGGTAGAGCACTAGCCTTGAGAAAAGTCCAAGGATGTTGCTCAGGCCCTGAGTTCAAACCCCAAGACTGGCAAAAAAAAAAAAAAAGGATTATTAGACATCAGTGCTTGGGCACTTGAAGTTGAGAGCCTGTAATTATTTGTACAAGTCTGGCAAGTCCTCCATGCCAGGGTTACTCACTATGGTTCCTACTAACAATTATTGATGGACTGATTTTGGGTCAGCCCACAGCTAGAACTGGGGAATGACTATGCAAGATTTAGCTCTAAAAATACCAGCCCTTTTCTTATCGACCATTTACTGTAGGCAAGCTGTGATAATCCTTTGTTAGCGAGTTAAGGATTGAGACATGGTAACAGGATTTTATTCCTCAGTATCCAGAGAAAATCTCTATAGTATGTTATTGGAAAGAACCAGAGATGTAAACAAATAAACCAACAATGAAATATGGTTGTTTATTATTGTTGTTGTCAGAGGGATGACTTGAAAAATGTCAACACCCAAAATGGAATAATTCTTTCTGGAATGGAAGCAATATTATATTATCACAGAGCCTCTGAAAATTCTATAGTCCTACCTATCATTGAATGGTTATAATAATAATGAAACAAATCTATACAGATAAATCTTTAGAAAATCCAGGGATAAAAATATACCCCATATATAGGCTGTCTTTCATAATGAGTTTCTTCAGCTTTTCTTCATAAGCTTATTTTTTTGGTCTATCAAATTGAGGGGCAAAAACATAAGCTATTTCGTTATTTATTTTATTTAGTCCCAGGTTAAGAAGTCTTATTTCCTCAAGCAGGAACAAATCTATGCACTTGACATTTTTATTTAAAAAAAATAAAATTATGGAATCTCATGTAATAAACATATAGATTTAACCTTAAGTAGATCTGAATAATACCATATGTATATTCCCTTAGGATGCCACTTACCATCTCTGTTCCAATTTAATGATCACTTAATTATTATGAAGATATATGAAACCTTTTTAAAGCATTGATTTAACTGCATTACTCACAATAACATACATTTGATACTCAAAATGAACTTAGAATCTCACTGTTATATGTTATTCTATATTTAATAGTATACTGATTTAGTCATTCATAAATATTCATTGACTGATTATTAGTGCAAAGCACCATTTCAGGTGTTAAAGATTCAGGGACAGAAAACTGACATAGTTCTTAAGGCGCTTACACAGCGGTTGAGGAAAATTTAATGAACACTACATTAAATAAGAGCATGACATAGATAGGAAAAGTCACCTAATTAATTATGGCTGAGCATGACATAAGTCTTAAAGTGTGAATATATCAAGCTATAACTCTAGTAAGTCTAGAATCAGCTGGAAATTCACCTTCATTAAGAATTTTAAATAGCTATAGACAAGAGTAATAGGTCACACATGAAATTAATGTCTTTCTATCTAAGAGGTCCTGTCCTTTTGTTGTTGTTATTTATAGAAATCAATAGCACAAGCATAGAGAAGACTATTTATTAAGCTATACTGATACTTTTGTAAAACAGTGTTTTGATAAATTAAAAACTAGCACCCCTTAAGATGTGTCAGAAGGAGAATAAATATATATCAATGGAGTCTGTGATATTTCGCCTTTAAAAATGTAACCATGACATCTATCCTGAACATCATAACCCAAGATATGATAAGGACACATGATCAGCTATGTTCATCTCTGCACTATTCACAACAGCCAGGTGATGGAATCAATCCAGATGCCCTACTGCAGACGAATGGATAGAGAAAATGTGATATATATATATATATATATATATATACAATGGAATTCTGCATAGCCAACAGACAAGATAAAATAATGGCATTTGCAAGGAATTAGATGAATCTAGAGCGAATCAGGTTGGGTGAGACAAGTCAAGACCAAAGGAACAAAAGTGTCCCATCCAGTGGGACATCAAGTAGGGCCAAGAACCTAGAAGGAGGAAAGAAAGGGACAGGAGACAGGAAGAAGGCAGCAAGACAAGCATCCTGATCAAGCTGCAAATTTTATTTTTCACACAGGGGTTTATATGCCTCTTCAGGAGAGGCAAGAGGGGGTTGGGGGACTGCTCAGAGTAGGAGGTCAGGTGGTAGGATGTTTGCATATCAATACAAGCAGGCATGTGTTGCTTAGTGACCTAATTACAAAATGTTGCCCTTAGGGCAAGGAACTATGCAGGCACCTTCTTACTCTAAGAATTCAGGGAGGGGGAGAATGTTCCCGACATCTCCTCCCTAAACCTTAAAATAAGTGAGGGGCGAGGATTTAGACAATATCTTCAACTGCAGGTGTGTATCCCTCTGGTGGGGATTAAGGCCCCATGGTCCTCATACCCATTTAGCATCTCCCACAACTAGACTGTTCAGTACTGGATGGGAAATTCCCTTCACCCATCCAGAGTGACCATAATGGCTGCAACCACCTAGGGGACTTTGAGTTTAGCACAGAATGTCCCATCATCAAGAGTTTTTAGTTCCAGTCCTCTCAGGAAACGGTTGTGCAGTGGTGGTGGAATCAGGAAGGACAGAATATGTGTCAGTAGCCTCATCTCTCAGGAACTCCAATGGAATGTCACACCTCCTGCTGGGTTGCCTGCAAATTTCTGCGCAAACTGGTTAAAGAAGCTTAACTTAAGGCCTGACTTCAGTGAATAGTACCCAAATTTCCTTTAAATGAGGCTAGGATTCTCTAGACAGGTATAGAAGACTTGAACCTGTAGCTATTGCCACTCTCCACAAGTGCAGTCTCCACTCTTGCACATCTGTTACTACTCTTTCCCACACCTCTAATTTATCCTGTCTCACTTTCCAAAAATGACTCTGGTCCTTTCATCTTAAGGGGAGTTGATGGGCGAAGGTCCATCTTCTGTAACTTCTTCAAGCTGACTCAGGGACGTTGTCTCTGTACTTAACCAGGGACCTTAAAAAGCTTAGCCTATTTTACCAAGGGGTTGCCAAGATTAGCTATCAGGAACAATGATTTGCTCCAAACTAGAGATCATATTCAACATTTAACAACTTCACAAACCTTCTTTGTGAAGGTTTAGCTTACTTAGCACCCATTTGCAAAGGCATTTTCCTGATTGTCTGGGAACTTAATCCCTGTGACTCTAACAATGCTTCAGTTGCCAGATCTAAACAGATCAATAGGGATACAAGCCTCAGATCCACAAACTTTCATGAAAATTCGCTCAGTTAGAACTTTAAACTACCCACTATCACAGATGATTGACAAGTTCCTGCCCAGTTATGAAAGGCATGGGCATTAGTAAGGCATGCTTACAAACTGTTCTATGACCTCCCGGCTCTGATTAATTTTGAGTGTCCAAGCACAAGTGACTCTAGGATCTGACACCATCTCTGCCATCCAAGCAGAGGCTTTCTGCATCTGGATGCTTTATTTCTTTTGTCCCAGTAGTGCCTCTCCACACAGGGAAAAACATCCCATTGGCATTTCACTTTGTTGGTTGTTGGACTTGAACTCGGGGCCTGGGCACTGTCCCTCAACTCTCCAGCTCAAGGCTAGCACTCTGCCACTTTGAGCTCCAAAGCAACTCTGCCCCAGCATTCTGCTGGCAAATTAGACACCACAGTCTCACAGGGACTTTGCTTTGCACGGGGTTGGCTCAAAACTGCAGTTTTCAGATCACTGAGTACTACAAAAGGCCACGTAACTCCAATTAAAGCAACAAGGAGGTCAACACAGAAATAGTCTCTAAGCATGATTTTACCTGGAACCTGGTAAGAGCCAAAGTTATATTTGAATAAGGATTGCTGTCCTTCTCCATGGGCCAGCTGGAAATTGCTATAAGGAGACTTTACAAGAGCAGGCTAAATAGTAATTAAGCAATCACTTTGGTAGTCCTAATTTTCCTTTTTTTCTCTTTCTTGAAACAAACATTTAGGACAACTTCACTTTCAAATTTTGTTCAGAAATCCATTTCCAATGTTCTTTAAAACTTTTTACTGATATTTGCTTAAACAAGTAACACTTTAGCCTTTATTTGCATTTGAAGAACCTTTAAGGGCTCAAGGCACTCCCTTTGCCTTCAGGCCTCCTTTTAGAAGAGTCAGGTTTTTGTTTTTGTTTTTTTTCTCTGCAGTTTAGGTTACTGCCTAGAACTCCAATAACAGTTTAAACTCTAATACGTTTTTCCTTAATGCAAGAACTACAATCATCAGTGCACCAAAAGTCCAGACATAGTTTCCTTCTTTTCTAAAATATATCCAATTGCAAAGTAGTATGAAACCAAATCATAAGGAGATAAACTTTTAAACATTCCTTTAAAAACCCTTCTCCCCAATTTAATACATTTTAAGTGGCAGTTTTAAGAAATACTAGTTACATCACCCATATTTTATTATCAGATTTCCAGTGTCCGTTTGAAAGGAAAAAGATAGGATGAAGATGGTTCACTCTGCCGATCTGACCAGGTTTAAATGAACAGCCTTTATGCCAGCTTACTTTTTTTCACCATGCATGGACCCTCCCTAGGGCCTGTGCCACCATGGAAATCCAGAGCCACACCTTTGCCCATTCACCTCTCACCCCCAAAGATGGTCACACAGGGCTATCCTAAGTTTTCCCGTCCTTTCTCTTGGCATTTGATTACCTAAACAGTTTTAAAAGACAGGCAAAGTTTCTGACATTGATAAACAAATTTACATTTAAATCTCTAATACATGTCTCTAAACTTTAAGGAAATAAATTCCAAATTCCCTAATGTCTCTGGGCTAAACAGGATACGATGTTTATAATGTAAACAGCTCTATGCACTACACCTCTTTAAAACAATGCAGTAATCCGGGCTGGGAGTTTGGCCTAGTGGTTAAAGTGCTTGCCTAGCATGCACAAAGACCCGAATTTGATTCCTTGGTACCACATACATACAAAAAAGCCGGAAGTGGTGCTGAGGCTCAAGTGGTAGAGCTCTAGCCCTGAGAAAGTCCAAGGACAGTGCTCAGGCCCTCAAGCCCAGGACTGGCAAAAAAAAAATGCAGTAATCCTTTGGGACATTGGAAACATTCAAACCTAATAATTTTCTTGAAGTTTAGACTTAGATTTACCCAATTGCCTTTATGTTTCAAATATGAGCTCATCCATTGTTTTATACAGCATGCTGACAATTTAACCCTGAACATGTTCACTCATACCCATTCACATATACATTCATACTCAAAGATCTTAAAGCGCGCAAAACTAATATTGGCTGTTCATTTTCTGGAAATTTTAGTGTCATGAGGTGTTTTTTGTTGTTGTTTTTTGTTGTTTTTGTTGTTGTTGTTTTGCAAAGCTTATTCTTTGAGGTGACAACCAGTTTTTTTGTTTTGTTTTTAAACAAAGCTTTCGAACAAGGCAACTTAGCTGAAATTTATTCTACCAGAGCTTGTTTCTGATATCAGACATATTACTTTTTGCAGATGAAAGTTGGGTGGGAGTCTTAAACCTAGGAGAACTAAGACTGAAGTCTGTGTCCCACCACCAACGGTTTCCACACTGTCACTTCAGCAGATTGTTAGGAAAAAGGAAACTAGACGAAGCCTGAAGCTGTTTTGTCTGGCCTCTGCTCGCCTCAACTGCAGCCGATTGGGAGAGGCCATACCAGGCCCGAGTGGGGCCAAAACTTTTATCTCCCAGAAATATTCAAATAGATAACAAGGATGTGTGCTTGAGTATGCACAGAAAAACCATGAGGATCCATATTTAGAACTGGTACCAATTTTAAAGACAAAACTGGACAAGGAAAAATACCCAAGGAAAAATATGTAACATGAACAAGACAGAGAAGCAGAGACTTTTAAGAGACTCCTAAACTTTTGATGGCATGCCTGGCCTTAAACTTTTTAGAAAGATATACAGGGTGGCTGGCCAACTCTTACTTACCTCTGAGGCCTTTGCTTTAAACCTGGGCGTCTTTTCCAAAAAAGGTTGTTAAAGGAAAACCACTGTTTCTAGAAAAAAGCAATCTTTTATCTCAATAGCATAAATATACAAATTATTAGGAATTGATGAAAGACTTGGGAGCCCTGGTTGGGTGGCCCCCATGGGCATACTGCAGGGAGATCATGAAGAAACCTGTATTTGAAACTTGTATTTGCCTGATTCTTATTAATTTTAGTAGCTCCAATTGATTTTCCTGCCAATAGGCCATTGCTCCACCTACAGGGGGACATGCGATTAGACTGTGGCCCGTAGAATTGGAGGAGCAGTTCTATGCCAATTTTTTCATAACTAATGCAGTCATTATAGAATGCCACAACATCTGTATCTTGTCTCTCCCTAGAGATTATAGGGCAAGTCCTCTTTAAGAGCAGCGGCTGAATGGCTTTAGCCAGGACAGGGGTGTGCCAATTGCTAAGATGCTGCTAAGACCAGCTACACCCAGGAGCTGGGGCCTGTGGCAGTTTCTAGGAGCAGGAAACTTAAGTCCTGAGAGCACTGATGATGAGCCAGGCATTGGAGGATGGTTTTGGCCCAGGGCGAATTAGGCCCATCCTGGGAGACTGCTTTCTTAAGCTCTTTTAGGGCAGATCTATTGCCCCCAGGGTTAGCATTTACCAAGCATGGTGGGGAGGAGTAAAATGGCGGCTTAAGCTCCTCTTCCGGTTTAACACGCAGTGAAGCGCATGAAGATGGATAGTAAAATGGCGGAGGTCCCTCTGCACACCAATTGTCTGCCGCAAATTCAGGAGCAGGAGCAGTTGGTGTAGAGCTCAGGGGCCTGACCTCAGGATCAAAGGGGACCAAAAATCCCTAACCCCCTTTTTTTTTTCCTGAGCAGCAGGAGGGCTAACTCGCCACAACTCTGAGAGCTCCTTATTTAAAGTTTCCTTGGCCCTAGATGCCTTAAGGGCAGACAAGGTCGGATAGACCCCGAGGGGAGGATTCTCTCCCAAGTTAATCTTCCTCCATCTCACCAGGAGCTATATGCGGTCCCATGTGGCCCAATTGAAAAGAATGGTTGCATGCTAAGGCCTCCCAGACCTTCTCGGTCTGGGGATCTGAAATCTCCAAACCTCTACTTTTAAATCTAGACGCTGTGAGTGCCAGGTAATTTTGTAGATCTGACCTGTCCTGAGCCGCCAACAAAATATCATCAGGGTGTAGGGGAATTGTAAAAAAGCAATCTTTAAGATCAATGATCATTTTAACCACATAAAAACAATTCTTTGTCAAACACATTGGGTAAAGACTATTTACAGTGTACATGGCCAAGCATGCACTATTTATAGTTTCAAGCAGAAAATATTCCTTATTTGACCACAATTGCAATAACTACGTGAAAATTCTTATAAAAACATGAATCTTCTTAATCATTTAAACAGTCCCCAACTCTTTGCCATTTAACCTCATTAATCGTTCCCTCCTTGGGGAACCAAGGACATAATTCTTCTAGGTAATCGAAAAATGCCTTTAAGTCTTTCTTTTTAACCCGAGTTCCTCGTGTCCTGAGAGCCTCTTTTAAATCTGAGATGAACAATTCCTGTGATGATGATTTCTGTCTCATGGCCAGTCACTTACCTTGTGCCGTCTCCACTCTCAGCGTTGACAGAGATATCTTGGGCGGGCCACTCCGAGCTGGTCACACAATCACTTGGATCCAAGTTTTCCTCCTGGAAGACGCATTCCTCAGCCTCACAGGCACTCTAGCCGCACATTGGGCGCCATTTGTCCCATCCAGCAGGACGTCAAGTAGGGCCAAGAACCTAGAGGGAGGAAGGAAAGGGACAGGAGACATGAAGAAGGCAGCAAGACAAGCATCCTGATCAAGCTGCAAATTTTATTTTTCACACAGGGGTTTATATGACTCTTCAGGAGAGGCAAGAGGGGGTGGCATACTGCTCGAAGTAGGTCAGTTGGTAGGATGTTTGCATTATCAATACAAGCAGGCATGTGTTGCTTAGTGACCTAATTACAAAATGTTGCCCTTAGGGCAAGGAACTATGCAGGCACATTCTTACCCTAAGAATTCAGGGAGTGGGAGAATGTTCCTGACACAAAAGGCACATAGTATTCCTTAATATGTGGCTCTTAGATCCAAACAGTACAAGAGCAAGGACTCAATATTTGAGTACCCAATGCTAAGGATATGGTACGGGAAATATAAACATAACTACATAGACATAAAAATTTATGACTATAGACATAATGTTTTATTACATAGATTAATATGGATCTGTGATATACAAACCGTCAGCCTAATTTTAATTATGTTCTAAAATCTAAGTGCCAGTGATTGTATATATAGATTCCCTTTTTGAATACTTGTTTGTTAAATACGTCATTTGAAATGTGATGTAAAAAATCAATGTTAATAAATTCTTTAATAAAAAAATGAAGCCATGATACAGATTTGGACTTGATTATACATCTGATTTATGTCTTTGGCTGCCAAGGCATTTTCCCTGTGACCATCCTCATTCACTGTGAATATTCCCTATCCAATCTAACCATGTTATTTATTTTAATAATACAAAGCAAGAGTTTCAAACTATTCAGATATCAATTTTCAACACCACTGAATAACCTTCTAAGATTAGAATCTCAAAACTATCTCAGTGCACAATGATCAATTCCTGAGTGATGAGTTCACAGTGATTCATTTAAGTGGTTCCCTGCTATCCAGTTCATTTATTCACGTATGATGGGCCTTATGCTCCTGACTAACACAGAGAAATAGAAGTAAAAGCACATGAAGGTGAAAGTAAGCCACGGACCAAATGTGTAGTTAATGGTGAACATGTCATAGAGAAATGTGGAGACAGCCAATGACAAGGCTGTGTAAATGAAAAAGATTCCATGGTCTGTCTAGGAGAGTGACTAAGTAGTAGATTTATAATTTTGCTCATCAATATTGCTGGTCTCTTCTGATCTAGAGAAATAATTGGCCACTAGATCAGCAGATATTACATAGGAGTCATTGCTTGGTGAGCTGACAAAATTTGTTCATTGCCTTTGCATTCCCAATTCATTTTGCTTAGTTGATCAGCATTACATGCACTGAATTTTCTGAGGTTTAAGTTCTTAAAACACCAACAAAAAGACTATAAGCCAAAAACTATTTTTTTCTCTGCTTCACTTCCCCCATTTTCTCTGTACAATATTAAGTTGGATAATCTTTATTTTTAAAGTCTTTGAAAACTTCTCAATATGGAATCCATAAGACACAAAATCAACATGTCAAGCTCTCTGGCTTCCAAGTTCATGAAATTATACTTTTTGTGAGCCTAAAAGGGAGTTTTTTCACATTTTATTCCCTGTAGCCTCTTACATTCTGTGTAACCTTTCAGCTGGATTTCTGAGCCCCTCTACATAAAGTCTTTTATGGATACCCACTACTACTGTTTAATAGTGTAGGCTTACACTGTATTTTACAGTGAGCTAGGTTTATTTTCCTGTGTAACCATCTTCACCACAGTGTTTAAACTGATAGAAATTTGAAAAAAAAATACTTTGATGGGTGTTTTGTGGCTGCTTGAACTCTGTCCCTGAGAATTTCATAACAAGGTACAGTCAGATAAGTCAACTTAAATGGATAACCACAGGTGTCACATTACATTACACACACACACACACACACACACACACACACACACACACACACACACAGACTCTTTAGCAGCCAGTTGACTTAGGTAGAATGAGGGTATTAAAAATTGTGTTTGGAAGTGTCTTTTGCTTCATTTCCATAATCATTAGAATAAAACTCAATTCTGTGCTTGTGAAAAATCCTATTTCTGTCTACAAACCAGAGGAAAAGTTTTAGAATCTGCATTCTTAAAAAAAACAAAAACAAAAAAACAAGCTGGGTGCGGTAGCTCACGCCTACTGTAATCCTAGCTACTCAGGAGGCTGAGATCTGAGGATCAAGGTTCAAAGCCAGCCCAGGTATAAAAGGACCTGAGACTCTTATCTCCATTAACCTCTAGAAAAGGAAAAGTGGGGCTTGAGTCAAGGGTAGGGTGGTAGCCTTGAGCTGAAGAGCTCAGGGACAGTGCCCAGGCAGAGTTCAAGCCCCATTGACCAACAACAACAAAAAATAAAACAAAACACAACGTAAACAAAATAAAACAAAAAAAAAAACAAAGGGCCAGGAGTTTGGCCTAGTGGTAGAGTTGCTTGCCTAGCATGCAGGAAGACCGGGAATTCAATTCCTTCAGTACCACATACACAGAAAAAGCTGGAAGTGGTGCTGTGCCTCAAGTGTTAGAGCTCCAGCCTTGAGAAAGCCCAGAGACAGTGCTCAGGCCCTCAACTGAAGCCCCAGGACTGGCAAAAAAAAAAAAAAAAAGTGCCATCACAAACAATGATTTTTATCATAAATGCCACAAAGTTACACTTTTAGTAGCAAATGCTGTGTATTTGTCCTTAATGAACATATTACATTAAAACCTTGGGCTGAATGTGATCAAGCCATAATGGTCATTTGCACTCTTAGTTCAACACTAATTCAACACTAATAATAGCCTGAAGTACATTGTGATGTGCTGTTTTAATTTTTGTTCTTTCTTTGTATGCTATCTAGTTGATCCTCATTTATCCTGAAAGGTAGGTGAATATATGACTTTCATTAAAACAATAAAAAATAAATGAAATGTTTAATATATAAGAGAATATTGAGTAGTCTTTAATAACTGCTTGGAGTAATTGGTGAGCTGATGGCATACAGGAAACGTTAACATGATTATCTATTTTCTCTACTTCCTGGATCATGTAAGGGTGAAGGGAAAGGTTCTTGTGGATGAAATCTGAATTTGCATACTCAGGTTTAACATTAGCTGTGATACTTAAACAGTGTAATTTCTGAGAACAAATGAAAAGAATTCTCCTCAGACTAGGTCACTGAAGCATGCTGCATGTTGGCATAACAATCTTCAAAAATGAGTCTAAAGGTACCTGAAACATTTGTTGAGATTAACTGGGTTTACCCTCCCTAACTAGATTCTAATATACCTTTAATTGAAAAAATTTCTTAATGCTTATTTCCTATGGCTCTCATTTGTCACTGTCATTCCAGTGTCAGCTGTTGGATTGACTCCAGGAATCAAGTTGCTTCATGCATTTGTTCAAAGGCACTGTAGTTTTAGTGTAAGTAGGGTGAACTTAACACTACTATCCCTTGCCTACAAGTGGAAGTGAACTTGTCGGTGCTCTTTCTCTCTATCTCTCTTAGTCTTTCTGTCTCGCTCGAGCTCTCCCTCTCTCTCTCCCTCTCTGTCTCTGTCTCTCTCTCTCTCATGTGCATGCATGTATGCACCTGTGTGTGAGTGTGTGTGTGTGTGTGTGTGTGTGTGTGTGTGTGTGTGTGTGTGTCAGTACCAGGCTTTGAACTGGGATCTTGAACTCTTTCTCAGTGGCTTGTTGGCATACCTTTGGAGCTCTGCCCTTTGCTGGTTAGTTGTAGAGTCTCATGTGCTTCTCTAGCCAGGCTGCTTTATTAGCCCAATACTCCCATTATCAGACTCATAAATAACTGATATTATAGGAGTCAGATACTAGTACCTGGGGGAAATAATTTTTTTCAATGTGTATGTATATATGTGTATATATATATATATATATTTACCTTCTTCCCATTTTTAAGTCTGCTAGAACTAATTTGGCAAGATTGTTTCTGTTTGTTTGTTTGTTTGTTTGTTTACTTTGATTTTGTATGCTGGTCCTCGGGCTTGAACTCTTGGCCTGGACATTGTTCCTGAGCATTTTTGCTCAAGTCTGCTACTCCACCTCTTGAGACAAAGCTCCACTTCTGGATTTTTGGTGGTTAATTATAAGAGTCTCCCAAACTTTCTTTGCTGAGATGGTTTTAAACCATAGTCATCAGATTCTAATTAGCTAGGATTATACATGGGTATAGGTGAGTCTTAAGAGGCACTAGCATCTTGAGCTTTTTTTCATGTTGTTTGTTTGTTTGTTCGTTTGGTTTGGTTTGGTTTGGTTTGATTTGATTTTGCCAGTCCTGGGCTTGAGCTCAGGGCCTGAGCACTGTCCTTGGACTTTCTCAAGGCTAGAGCTCTATCACTTGAGCCTCAACACCACTTCCAGTTTTTTTTTTTCTATGTACGTGGTACCAAGGAATCGAACCCTGGTCTTCATGCATGCTAGGCAAGCACTCAATCACTAGGCCAAACTTCTGGCCTGAGGTTTTTGTTTTTTACTTAAGAATTGTCACATTTATTTTTGGTAACACTTTTCTTAACACCCTGATTATATTCTTCATATCTTCAAGATCTCTTATGCTTTCCATCTTCACATTCCTCATTTATAAGTAGTCCATCTCTTCTTTGTCCTTGATCAAATACTATTCTATAGAAATATTATAGTCTCTCAGATAATAATAAGTGAGTCTTTTTCCACTAAAGGCAGGCAAAATTTCAAGAATCCTGATGACCAAATACTTAGAAGATAAAGAGATTATATCATAAATTATATAATTATTTACAAGTGAAGAACACCATTGAGTCAAGTTACCCATTACTGTTTCCCCAAAGTTTGTTACTAACAGTTCCTAAAATAATGTGTTGATTATACTAGAAGGTAGAGCCTCTGAGCAATAGGTGATGTTATGAACTGGAGAGCTCCTGAAATAATTAATGTTGTAACAGAACTAGGACAGAGATGCTTTCTTTTTCTTGTCTTGATGCAGAACACCAGTACTATTCACCACTCACCACCACCATGCTCTGGTACTTCTTAGTGTCAAACTTTCTGTTTCTGCCTTTGTAGAATCACATGCAATTCGCATTAAAGATTTATCAGTTTATTCTTCCATGTTATTTTATATAATCAGAATGATTTAGTGAAATAATAATTACTTGACCAGAAAGGTCTTTATCCCTAAGGGTATTATTCTTGATTCTTTTGCTATTAGAAAAGACCTCACAGATAGCTTAACAGTCTATATTTTCATTTGAGGTTTTTTCCTGACCTATGTTTATATCTTGTCTATTTAGTATATAATTCATGTTGACATTTTCTTAATGGAATACACAGCTTTTGAAATCAATGGGTGCTCAGCTTATCCAGGCATCTGCAAATGGTTCTAAGCTCTTGAATAATGCGCAAGAATCTTAAACATCTCTCTTCTGCATAGCTACTAAGCAGTATTGAATTTATTTCATTCTCATTCATCATTGAGTAGACAGTCAACACTTGCATCTCCACATTTAACCATCACATTTCCTGGATTTTAATGAGTTTTATCAAATTTATGGTTTAAGACCATGAGCAAATAATTATTATGTAAGAAATTCCACTTTGTTGCCATAGTAATGAAAAAAGGAGGAGTTCATTTTCATGTTCACAGTGGAAGCTTAAAAATAAAAGAATCTAAAAATCTATGCCTTGGAGGTTAGGAACAGATTATTTTCTACTCCTAGCTCTAAATTTCAATGATTGTGACATTATATCTACTGAATAACTTTCCCTGAGTTCTAAATATCGCAACCATTAGGAATCAATCTCTTGTAATAACAATTTGAGCTCCGTAGACCTCTTATTTATTTTCTCTATATCATCATACACTTGAAGCCACTGGGATATCAGACATGGCAGCTGAGATCAAGCGCTGATGACAGTTAATGGCGGGACATACAAATAATTATATTGCTCACATGTACAAGTATAAAGCAAAACCACATTCCACACAATTATGCTCTAATGAGATATGCTCTAATAAGATAGAAAACTAGTTATTTAAGTAGTATGGAGTCGTTGAAAAATATCCTAATTCTAAAGGTTAAGATTTACTAAATAATTGTGTGATTTTTTTGTTTGCTTGTTTGCTGGTGCTAGAACCTAAATTCAGAGATTCATATGTTCCTTGATTTTTCTGCTAATGAATGCCTGTTGTTCTATCACCCCCAGTTCTGGAGATTTGTTGTATGAAATGAACAGTCTCTAGATTAATCTGACTGAGTTGAGCTCCTGAGGGTGATCAGCAGATCTCAGCCTTCTGAGTAGCTCAGACTACAAGGCATGAGTCACCAGTATAAAGTTTGGAGTCACATTTTTTTTTTTCCTTTAGGAAACCATTTTTATTTGTCTGCTTTGCAAATTTCTTCTTACATATGAAGAAAATGCTTTTTTGCTATGGTGATACATTTTTAAAGCCCGACTACAGTTTATGTATCTAACATGCTAATTTAGACAACAAAATCATAAAAGTGGTATAAATGTGTTTGGATGACTCTTCGACTTGAAAATCGTAGCAATATTTGCCTTACTGACCAGATAACTCCAAAGCAAATGATTGCACTATGTATTCTGTAGCTTTATTGTGAATGGCAATGGCTATCTTAAGTTAGTGTCCTCTTTCTCACTATTTTAATATAAGAAGGTAGGAAAAGGATATTTTGTCTCAGTACATATTTGTATTTTACAATGAGCCAAATTTGAGGAGCTTTAGAGTTGTGATATAAAGCACAAGATCCTTGATTACAATTCTAATCTGATTAGGTGTGGGTTATAGGTATCAGGCGAGTGAAGAAGACTGCAGACCTACTGTTATCTAACTTGTAAGAAAAAAAGTGGCAGAATGATGGAAAATATAATTTGTGCAATGTACAATCTGGAAAGAGATACTTGACCCAGAAGAATTTGAGTCAACCACATTGTCAAGAAGGCATGTATCTTAACCAAATGACAGAGTTCAAAACTCCCAATCCCAGATACCATGATTTTGGCAACTATCAAATGAAAATTGTATAGTGCCTCAAACTTAGACATAGAAATAAAGAATGGTTTATCATTTCGTTAATAAGGCAAACAATGGGGCCGGGAATTTGGCCTAGTGGTAGAGTGCTTGCCTAGCACCCATGAAGACCCAGGTTCGATTAACTGGTGCTGAGGCTCAAGTAGTAGAGCTCTAGCCTTGAGAAAGCCCAAGGACAATGTGCAAGCCCAGGACTGGCAAAAAAAATAAGGCAAACAGAAAAAAGAAACAAAAAAGGAGACTTTGTAAAAATCATCAGCTTTGTGCATCCTAGAATTAGACTTCAGAGGGAGAAAAGGAGATGAATGATTTCACTTTTTCTAGTCTTATTCCTAGTTATGGTATTGATGCTTCAATTCGTGGACAAAATAATAATGAAATAAAAGTAGGACAAGACCAAACTCCATTGAAACTGATTTCAACTCTACAGTTTCTTCACCTTCCTCAAAGACACTCTCATGCCTCTAATTGCTTATGGAGGACTGAACAAACCTAAATATTTACATCACACCCAACATCCTGGCATTTCCCTGTAAGAAAAATTGTGGCTGCCAAGTGATTCTTTTGCAAGTCAAAGTCTTTTCTACTAGTGGGGAAAATAGATGCAGTCTCTTCTATTTCAGATGTTGGATGCTGTGATGCAAAGCCATGATTTCAGTTTGAGTTGTTTAAATACCTAAAGGTATTTAAGAAAAGGACCTAAAGGTATTTAAGAAGCATCAGTCCAAATTAAAGATGAGATCTGTGAAAATGAAAATGTTAATCTACCCAGACCACCATAGAGTTGAAGAAACCAAAAATCTATTCACAAAAATGAATTGGATGTTGATGGTGGTTGTGGGGCTTGAACTCTGGGTAGCTCAAGGCCAAAGATTTACCACTTTGAGCCACAGCACCACTTCTGGTTTTCTTTTTTCTTTTTTTTCTTGTAATGTATAGAGGGGTTACAGTTATATTGGTCAGATAGTAGGTGCGTTACTTCTCACCCATTGATACTCCTTCCCCTGTTTTGTCCCCTTGTCCCTCTCCTCACCTCCCTCCCCATTTTTGGTTTTCTTGTGGTTAATTGGAAGTAAGAGTCTCACAGACTTTTCTGCCTGGGCTAGCTTTAAACCACTATCCCCAGAACTCAGTTTCCTGAGTAGCTAGGATTTTATCCATGAGCCATAGGTGCCAGCTGACACTCCTCTTTTAAGGAATCATCTTGCTAGACACCAGCCACAATCCATTTTTGGAACAAATTTAACTGTTTCTACAAATGAATTTTGCCTCTTGATGGACAACAGTTCTTGGGAATACTCCATGTAGCACATTTTCCTTGCCTGTGTCTATGAGTCTGAAGGAAAGAGGAATTTACCACCTTAAAAATCATCCCAAGGACACTTGATATGTCTGCTTATATTTTCACCCTTCTAATCTATGTTCAAATATTTTACTTCAGATAAATCTAACTCCTCATAGACAGACCGCTGAATTTCAAATACATAAGTGATAGTCTTCCTTTTGTGAGTGATATATTCCTGAGCCCATCCGTAGATGCAAGACCCTTCTTCCTCCTGGTTTCTGACCTTTTCATCTGTCTGGGTCTGCTAAATTCCTAGCCTAAGACAGCCAGAGAGTTCCAGACATAGATTGAAGTCTTTATGGACGAGGATGGCGTGTATTGATGAATGCATCCTCCATCGAAGTTGAGTTCAGTGGTGACCCAGTCACTTTGTGAGTTCACATTAATCTTACAGTTGGCAAAAATAATGCCCGTATAATTTTAACCTGTATTACTGTTCGACCTGGCCTCACTTTTACTCTTTTTGAACTATATGCTTCTTGACCCAAGTGCAGATACTGCATTTATCTTTATTAAATGACATATTCTTAGATGCAGCTTTCAGCTTGTCCAATGGCCTCTGTCAACCTGTGTGCTAGTTATCTTTTTGATCTTGTTTATGGATACAGATCAGATAACCAACCAACTTTCATCCTTCTCCAATGCTAAAGTAACAAGGTCAAGACACAGTAAAAAATTAAAAAAAAGAAAAGAGAAAGCAAAACAAAGCAAACAATACAACAATGTTCCTAAAACTCCACTTATTTATGAATCCTACTTATATTTGAATTCATTTAATCAGTTGGCTATGTACTCAGCCATTTTAAAATTCTATCCTTTTTTTTCTTCTCCTATATAAATATATTTTGAATATGAGCCTGATCATGGCCTTCTTTCTTGAAAACCTGGTAATTTTTATAAGTAATTTTTTGCATTCCAGAAGAATAAAAGCAGCCATTTTTCTCTCATTTAGATTTTAATTATTTGTTTATGCTTATTTTTCTTTGATTTGGTCCTAGGCTTTAAACTTGAGATATGAGTGCTGTCCCTGAGCTTTGTTGCTCAAAGGTAATGTTCTCAAACCGGAGCCACAGCTGTTTACCTTGGGATTTTTGGTGATTAATTGGAGGATAAGGGTCTCAAGCAGTTTCAAGCTCAGGCTGGCATTGAACCATAAGCGTCCAATGTCAGCCCACTGGATAGCTAGAGTTACAGGGGCAAACCACCAGCATCCAGTTGTCTCTTAGGTTTTAAACTGTTAACCACCTTCAAAGGATTTGTAAGTTTTGTACCCATTACATGCATCATTCCCTTTTCAGATAAAGATGCAGTTTACTGTTTGTTATTCAAGCCTTTTCTCCCACATTACCACCTACATTAATGTCTGTGATGCTTCTCAATCAGAAACACTTAGAGCTAGAAATAATGTCATTTGTTATGGGGCATTTGTCAACACTGTTTTCTGATTTTTGTTTGAAGGGTTGTATACTTCTTTAAGTAAATGTCTAACTATGTGATTATTTTGTGCTATTCTGTGTGGAATTATTCCCTTGCAAGCTTAATTTTAAGCCTAAATCTTACAAATATTTTCTTTTAAAGAAACATCGTTTGCTCTGGGGTATAGTTCAATGGTAATTCACTTGTCTATCATGTTCAAGCCCCAGTAGATGTAAGTATGCAGTCTCATTGTCATTCAAATGCTGGCACAAAGGAGAAATTGCATAAAACATGGTAGAATAAGTTGTTTATACATCTGCACTAAGATTTGAATACGTTTACACGTTTTCCATGAATTTGTTATTTCTCTCTTTTTTTAGAAGTTGAGAAGGGACGGCAATGGAAATCATCAGTCTCATCACTATCCTCCTGGGGCATATTTGAATCCTAGAGAGATGGTATTTCCTAATTTATTTCAAATGTAAGCAAATGACATTATCCAGAAGTCCACCGTCTTCTAAATCTGTTCCAATTCTTTAGTTGCTTGCATCTCAATGTGCTAAGCCAATAAATGCTGAGGCTTAAAAAAAAATTCTGCTTTTGGCTCAGGGTACTCATCAGCCATCTGGAACTGTTTCCCAAGCTGCACCCATTATGCAGATGAGCTTGCTTTCAGATTCCTCATGTTTCATCTAGTGATACTAATATGCTAATTTTGGATGTTACAGTGTGAGGCCTGAAGAAGAGATTACCTTTTCATCAGTCATTGACTGGTACTCACACCTCATTACTTTTAATGGCTCTGGGCACCTAAGGTCACATAGCTCTTCAGTGTGGCCGCTTAAGATGTTACTAACAAAAGAAATATTCGTTACTTAAGTGGAGCTCTTTCTTGGTTTTATTCCTTTCTTTGTCTCCTTTATTTTCAAACTTTTGGTCAATGTAGATTTTAACGTCCCTTGAGGGAATTCATGTACATATATAATCCAAACATATGCATATATACATACATGTGTGTATAAATATATATATTTATATATAATTTACAGTAAAGACTTAGATAAGAATTATAGAGGCTGAGCTACAAGAAGATCGCTGTCAGTTCTATTCTAAGCCTGAAAGACTGAGACACAGGATTACCAATGGTAGGAATTCTAGTTCACATTCAAGTCTGAAATCAGATCAGCATCCCAGAATGAAGATTGTCAGGAAGAAGCTCTTCCTTTCTCAGCCTTTTGTTCTACTCAAATGTTCAATAGACCAGTATGGTCCCACACAACCACACTGGTAGACACAATTTTTTTCACTCAGCTCATAAGGCAATCTCTCATCTCATCCAGAAAGACTCAAAAATTACATGAAGAGATAATGTTTAACCAAATATCTAAGTAGGCTGTACCCTTGGAATTATTCAGGGTTATTTTCTTGAATATACCTAATCACATTTTTAATTAGCCATCAATGTTATCATTATATTTTGTGTGTTTCTTTTTAAAGGTATCTCATTAAATATATATTTCAGGTTTATTGTTAAACACTATAAGTCAAGCCTAAAGTAGCTTCTCTGACCATGTGTGCTTTCCTGTGGCACACCATGGGCCTTATGTTTAGAAGTATTGTACTCTCCCACACAAAATGCTTAGGGGTATTTAAAACAATAAAATCAACCACAAGGAACACAGAAAATGAAAATATTGGCACTCTGTAGTTCTTGATAAAGACAAGACAAGAGCTGAAAGATAAGTCAAAGCTTATTTAACCTCAATTGGAAATGTATGTGAAAAGCAACTGTAATTTTTCCACTTCTTGATAGAGTCCATAAATGAATGTTATATCCCTTGAAGACAGATTGGAGGGTTAGAGGTAAAGTTTAGCAAGCTGATCAGTTTTCAGATATCAAATCTATTTATGAATACCAACATTTAACTGCTTATATCAGTAAAGGGTCTTTTGGAGAAAGAAGACAATGTCCAGGTAGGTGAGATATTAGTTAATAAAGACCTTTATTGCATCACAATATTATGAAGTGTATACTCTACAACTTACATCCAATATATCTGAGACTTAAAGAGTCTTGTTTTTGAAAAAAACAAAGAATTTTTTTAAAATTTAGAATGTTAAAATTTAGAAGATATGCACTCAGGATTTTATTACTCAAGAATACTAATAGCATACAACCCTGTGTGTGTGCTTTTAGACACAAAAAAGCAGCACAGCTAAGAAAAGCAGCAGTCTGAGTTATGGGTAGAAATGAGAGAAAATAAATTTCGATAAAGAAATGCAATGCTACAGAATTTTCAAACTTAATTTTTTTTACTCTATATTTTCATTTTAACCCATAACATGAGTTCATGTCTTTCAGGAATCATTTTTTCACATCAATCTTAAAAATAATTTTTACATTACTCTGCTGCGATGTGTGATGTATTTGAGGATCTCTATGCAGTTGCAAACATATAGCGTTTGTAAGAATCATTTTTACTGAGAAAATATACAAAATATACTTTGAAAACCAATTCTGGTTATCAAGTGTTCAAATATTATATAATGTTATTTGTTATTATCTTTATTTCATAGACTCAAGGCCTTCCACATCTTAATACAAAATCACCATCATTTTCATGATGTTGAAATGAGAAACTTTTAAAATAAGTACCATTAAATTTTATTATGTGAAAGATTTGGGAACAGAAAGATATAAACAACATTTATTCATTCACTTATAAAACATGGCCTGAGTGGTATAGACTGGGGATTTTGTTATTCATTTGATGAAACTTTAGCTGGGAGGCAAAAGAAATAGTCAAAGATCCATTACAAAAATATATAAAAATTATTTATTATAAGCTGAAGATACTTCTGAAAGCCCTTAATCTAAATATAATTGATTTATCTTAAACTTCCCCAGTCAAGAGAAATTATCTATAAATGGAACTATTAATAGTTGTTAATAATAAAGTATAGTTTAATAAATTTAAAATGCCTTATGATTGGAAGCAGTGAGTCTAAAAAGTGCTGCCTGCAGACAACTGGAGTGTAAACTTTGAGTAGGAGAAAGCAGACTACACATCAGGTTGATATGAAACTTCTTTCTTGAGGACAATAGCAGACCATTGAAACTTTCTAAGGTGGGAACAAAAAGATGTGGAGCAGTGGACATAAACCATTCTGTAAACGACAGATAGTAAATTTGCAGATGTTCTAGGCTAACAGTCCAATGAATCTTTGTAATTAGAAGTTAGTGCAGATAATTCACAAACAAATGAGCATGGATATGCTGTACTAGTTGAATTACATTTACCATAACAAGAGATGGTCTCTCTCTTTTATTCAAAGTTGTGTTTGGCTTATGCTTAATTATAAAGTTTACTATGGCAGGAGGATACATGGATTTAAATGAAGTAAAAATGGAAATATGGAGTGTGTTTCTCTGTGTGGAGAAATGTATTTGTGTGTGCATGTACACACACACACACACACACACACACACTATCCAAATTTTACTTATTTATTTTTTGCCAGTCCTGGGCCTTGACCTCAAGGCCTGAACACTATCCTTGTGCTATCTCAAAGCTAGAACTCTACCTCTTAAGCCACAGCACCACTTCCAGCTTTTTCTGTGTGTGTGGTACTGATGAACAGAACCTGGGTGTTTGTGCATGCTAAGCAAGCATTCTACCACTAGGCCAAACTCTTGGCCCCTTATACAAATTTATTTGCAAAACTTAAAATATGAAGCCTGGCACAGGTGTCTCATGCCTATAATCGTAGCTGCTCTGGAGGCTAAGATCTGAGGATGGTATTTCAAAGCCAGTCCAGGTAGGAAAGTCCATGAGACTCTTATCTCCAATTAACTACCTGAAAACTGGGGTTCAAGCCCCATGACAGACCAAACAAAAAAATTAAAAGATTAGAATTTCCTAAGAGAATATCAGTGCAATATTAGACAGAAGAAGATGAATATCATTGGAAGGGGTTACAGTGTTCAAGAAGTAATGTACCCAACAATAAAATACAATTGAAAAACATATGGGATATGATGATAGAAAAGATGTGAACAGATACCATAGAAGCAAGTTAAGGATGTTTTCGGATACTGGGGAGATGATTGAAAACATACATGCCCAAGAAAGGTTCTCATCTTGTAGACAAGATGAAATTTCATGGCCACTCATGGGGTAAATTTTGATGTCTGCTATGTCAGAAATTCAGAGCAGATATATGAAGAGAGTGATTTAGGGCCTTCTTATACCTTTGAGGTGTTGAGAACTAGAAATATTCAAGAACAATTAAAAATGACAAAACAGCACCATCAAAGATTGCTCTATTCTGTGGCATGTTAGTGTGGTGGTGCAAGATACCCTTCTCTGAGAAAATAATCAGGATTTTGAATGACATAGAGGTAAAAAAATAATGCATTACTACAGAATGGAGTTCTCGAAGACATTTTTTTTCTCCGTAAACTTTTCAAAGCTAAGATGATCCTGTAGCTGTTATAAACCTGACATAATAAATTGGCAGTGTTAAAATGAAATTATTTCCCATGACTTCAATCTGAAAATGTCAGCCTGGTGGTTCTTTACTTAATAAAGGCAGTCCAGTCATTTCACAGACAAGAAGCTTTAGACATTGAAGAAAAAAATTTTAAGCCACAGATGAGAAGAAAGAGGTACATTTACTGATAATGCCAAAGTCTGTTAAAAATTATCTTTCTTAGGCATTAACATAGGATCTCAACATTTACTAAATTTTGTATATTTCCATTTCCCTTTACTCAGTGACAAGAATATAATTTTCCTCTATGAATACCTGTAGTTTATAATTCTCTGATAATGTGTTATGTGATTGCAAAGACATAGAATTTATCAGAACTGAAATAAGAGTTTTTTACAGCACAATAACATTTAAAAAAAATAGTGAAAATGTAAGTCTAAAGCCTGTCTAAGTACTCCTGTATGACTAGGAAAGTGATAACACCTCACCATGTAAGTACAGATCTTATTTAAATGAGGGGTAATAATTACAGTCTTTGGGGTTATTATCTCAACTGCAGGCGGCTTACGTGGAAATGCATTGAGTTTCAGTAGAAAGTGAGAAATAAGTTACCTAGAATGCCTGAGTCGTAATGTGTATAATGAAGACATTTTCATTCACAATTCAGTAAATATTTCATTATCCACTCAGTAAAATTTTCCTGCTCTTATCTTAAGCATACATACATATTCTAGAAAATGTGAACATTCCAGTGAATTGTTGTGTGGTTATATTAGAATATAACAGTACAGCATCCTGATCCACTGTAGTCATTCTTTCTATTCTCACATATTCCCTGTTGAAAAAGTGGTATTGTTTTCATTACCAAGAAGACAATTGGTTTCTATCTTGTGTTGAAAGTAAGCTGCTTCTGAGCCCTTGAAATTGAAGTATGTAAACAGAAATGATAAATACTATTGCCAGGTGGGTGCTGGTGGCTCACATCTGTAATCCTAGCTATTCAGAAAGCTGATCACGGTTCGAAGCTAGTGCTGGCAGGAAAGTCCATGAGACTTTTATCTCCAGAAACCCAGAATTGGTGCTGCGGCACAAAATTTTATACCACTAGTCATGAGAAAAAAGGCTCAAGGACAGTGCTCAGGCCCTGAATTCAAGCCCCATACTTGACCAAAACAAAACAAAACAAAACAAGAAAGAAGTCATATTGCCAAATACATTGTTGCTGCCTTCTGGATATTAAGGAAATAGAAGTGAATTGTAACCTTTGATGAATTTGTTCATGGGCCCAATCTGATGCTTATTCAGTGGAAATAAATTTAAGGGGAAAATTTTAAGCATGCGCAAAAATGGCTTCTGCAATCAGCTAAGATATCTTATATGGAAAATGAGCACATCTTAGTGAACCTTTTATGACACCATTTAGTGCAAAGTCAATGAATAGAGCTAAGAGAAAGAAGCCATCTATAAATTGGCAGCATCTGCACAGTATCATAAGAAAATCTGTAAATGCAGTAAAAAGATTCAGTTACATCTAGGTTTCATGGCCACTCTTTGTGGCTTTTTTTTCCCAAACATAGTTTTTTTGTCATGCATGAGACTTCATTAATATAAAGTTTATCTTTTGCTGTATGTATGCTGTACTTCATGTCATGGATTCTTCCTGAAAATAAAACTTGTATAGATCCATCTTTAAGAACTAGCTGAAGCTTATATGTCATATAATAGTGTCTCATTAAAAAATCTTTGCATATTTTGGACCACTGTTCTATTTATATTTTATCTAGTTAGGGAATACAATTTTTATTCTTCTTACCAGTCATCTAAGACACATACAATCTTGTAAGACAATGACAGCAATTTCAAAGCAGACATGACAGCGCCCTCTAATTAAGTATTAAACAAAAATCTGAATACATTCAAAGAAATAAGATTGTTGCTCTTTATGTCTTTGTCCCAGACCAGTGGACTAAAATTGGAGAAAAAAGTGATGTACCAAAGACACAGACTCTTTTAAGAGTTTTGTGCAAATTATTTTTCTCAATTGGTCTGCTTCAAATTATATCTTTATAAATTTTCCTTACATAAAATTGACAGAATTTTTTACTTAGTAAAATATTTCCACGAACAGTGTATAAGCAGCATGAAAAACAAAAATCTTGAAGCTGAAATACGTCTTTCTAGGTCATTAGCTGTTTTGGGCAATACAAAATGGATCAAGTTTGTTGCCAAGCACGGATTACTGCCTGTTCTTCTGTTTGTCCTTAACTATAATTCATCTAGCTGTTATTTATAGATGCACATTTGAAAATAGGCATAGAAAATTGCAGTCTTTAAAATTTTCTGCCTTTACTACATATTACAGCTAATTCAAGATTATTCATTCTACTGAAATTGAGCTCAATTATATAGGAATACTTAAAATTGATCCCAATTTTGAAAACCAATAGGAACTTTTAAACATTGTGTCTTATCCATAAGTTTTGGATGATTCAGAATTCATGAAGCTTACAGAGATTATTTAATATCATTCAAAAAACTGTTTAATTTAGACTAAACATAAACTATGTACAAAATAATTCAGCGTATTTCACTTGACATAGAATAGCAATATGTGACCTAGGAGTATGAGAGAAAAAAAGATAATAGATATTTTAAAAATGAAGGCATGAGCTTGAGCTTAGTGTTGCTTATTGATGCCATCATTTAATCCTTTACCTGGATAATCTTTTGTTAAAATCCTTCCCAATGTTTTTCCAGCTCTCAGGATATTGTTGTAGAAACCTAGAACTTTTTTTTGTTGTTGTTTTTTGCTGGTCTTCTCCACGACTCAGGGCCTGAGCACTCTCCTTGGCCTTTTCTCAAGGTTAGCACTTTGCCACTTGAGCCACTTCGGCACTTCCACCTTTTTTCTATGTATGTGGTACCAAGGAATCAAAACAGGGTCTTCTTGAATGCTAGGCAAACACTCTACTACTAGGGTAAACTCCCTGCCCATAATCTAGATCTTTTTAATACAGATCTAAAACCTACCTAGATCTTTTTAATCATGAAAAATATTACGTGGCATGACTGCTTTACAAAGACATATTTAGAGGACAAATTTTATATAATTTTAAAGATAGGCAAATATGCATAGGGTTTAACTAAATATAGACCTATACACGTATATAATACAATGTTTTACACAGATACATATGGGAGAAGAGATAGCTGTATTTGTTTCAGTGACTTAATTTTGCATGTGTTTCTTTTCTGAAGTTTTCAGAATAAAAAATTTTAGTTGCAGTATGGATCTGACTACTTTAAGTAGAAACCAACAGTGTTAAAGCCACTTAAATTATTTTTATTCTCCAAAATAATTAATAAATGTAACTGAGCTGATTTTGAAATGGCATTCAAATTTATGTAATAAAACAGAGGAGATTGTAGTCATATTTAATGCATTTTCAATGATAAAGCTTCAGGAAAGGCTTAGCATTAAAGTTAACATAAATTGTTTTTGAAGTATGCACTAATAAATTTCATTGTTCAGTGTGATTCTATAAAACACATCACATGCGCAATATTGCAATTGTTGTTGATACCCTTTCAACTAATAATTCAGATTGTTTTCAACTCTATAAGGCATTTATTTATATATTCAGTCAATAATTTTAAATTGACTGAAATGGCCTATTTCCCAAATTATCTTATTCAGGCAAATTGTGGTATCAGGAAGGTGTTTTACATATGTAGTCTTTACAGATGCAATGGATATGGTAAGTAGCTATTTAATGGGGTTTGATTGCTATTTATCTTAACCAGAAGAAAAATCTATCACAATATACAATATGACTTAACCTTACCACATACAGTATTACAGTGCTACTGCTTGTATATTTTTGTCTAGCATATATATGCATAAGGGCTTCAAAAAATTACCCCACATTCCAGAAATTTCTGAGAATCAATGTCAGAACATCTTGGAATTTCCTAACCTCTAGTTCAAGAAGATAAAATAGTTTTAAGCCTTTGAATGACAGACTCATGCTCAAAGAATCACTCGTGTTTTTGCTTCTGTCCACTACAATCTCATCCACCTCCTAATAATCATGTTTTAAACACACATATATTAGTTAAAATAGGGGATTTTTATGTAAAAAACACATTTATTGTCAATTGGAAGGGCTCCAGCATTTTTTGATAAAAAGAATTAATAATATCTGGGCCAACCTTCCCAATTTTTCCTTTGTTTTACTATTTCTCTTCCGAGATGAATTTCCAATGAAATCTGTGAAGAGTTTGAAGTGAGGGCCAGGATTCTGGCCTAGTGGTACAGTGCTTGTCTAGCATGCACAAAGACCCAGGTTCAATTCTTTGGTATCACACACATAGAAAAAAGTCTCAAGTGGTGCTGTGGCTCATGTGGAAGAACTTTAGCTTTGAGAAATTACAAGGATAGTGCTTGGTCCTTGAGTCCAAGGCCCCGGACTTGCAAAAAAAGAAGTTGGAAGTGATGACAAAGTTCAAGATATATTGTATGCAAAAACTGCTTTGTGAAATGGCAAAAATTCAATATGTAATCTGAAAATTAAGATAATTAAGAGATGGGGTAGGTTGAAAGGGATGTTCAAAGGGATGATATGATCAAGATGCACTCATCTTTCCCAAATCCTTACAAGACAGAGCTGACAAATTTGTTCCTTTATGTTTCATAATTGATACAGGAGAAAATTTTAGACTTTATCGTACTTAAATTTCCTTTCCCCTAAAATTCAGTGAACTGTTCTGTCAAGTGGGTATCTCATTCATAAAGAGTGGGTTATGTATAATTGACACTCTAGCACACCTACAATGACTCTAGGATGTCCCAGAGCAGATAGGGGCCCAGTCTTTGCTCAAGATGTGACTTCCACTGTACATTGTTGCACATCTCTATCCAATAATCCCTCATTCAGTGACATTAAGACTAAATAAACTGGATTTTGCTCTTTGCCTCAACTATAGATTATTGACATACACACATCCTATGGATTCTTTTGACCTTCATTTGCACACATTTGTACACATTTGCATATGCACAGGTAGCTCATCATATAAAACATACATGCGTATGGTACAAAAGTTTTGGCTCACCCAATACACCAGACCAGAAGAGAATCTCTCTATAATGAATTATAGCGCAAAAACAATAGGAACAGAGTACATGGAAAATCAATGAATCATAAAAGAGGAAAAAGGGGGGAAACCTTCTAGATGAGTACATAAGCATAAAAGGAGCATGAAAATTTACAAAGCTAAAATTGCAGGAGGAAATAACAGAAGCAGTTATCTGTAGTGAGCTTGATTTTAATATTCAATATTAATGTGGTGAATTCCCCAATTAAAGTCATTACATATAGAAATATATTTGTTAATTGATATCAACTAAAAATAAAAATATTATATCCATGAGATGTGATTATTGGGAATATGATCATTGTATGGGAGGAAGTAAAATGAATATGCTTTGAAAGTAGAGCCAGGAAAAATTTATTATGGCTTGAATGGGAGCTACGACCAAGATTGGAAACAAGTGGCTATTTCACGTTGCCTTGGAATATGAGAGATTGAATTGCTATTGGCCTAGTGGTAGAGTGCTTGCCTAGCATGCATGAAGACCTGGGTCGATTCCTCGGTACCACATACATAGAAAAAAAAAAGCTGGAAGTGGTGCTGAGGCTCAAGTGGTAGAGCTCTAGCCTTGAGAAAGACCAAGGACAGGGATCATGCCCTGAGCTCAAGCCCAGGACTGGCAAAAAAATAAATAAATAAAATAAAGTCAGGAAAAAACATTTTAAGGAATGGAAGGATTAACAAAATTTTAATTTTAATGTGGTGATGATGATATGCTTAGTGTATTTTTAATAGGCATCTAAGTGTAGATTTCAGGCAACTTTATTTTAAGTCTGGAATTCGGACAACAGATACAAAATAGAAGTAAATTCTGCATGCATAGGAGGGATGTATGGCTTTACAGACTAAATGGGAAGTGACATAGGATTGGATCCTTTATATTAGAAGATGGGAAGCCAATGAGGAAGGAGTCTCGAAGACCATGAAGTCTAGTAGTCATTGAGAGAAGAAAGTCAGAAGGTACATGGTGTAGCACAGAGAATGGAGATAAACTGAGAGTGTGTTTACATGAGACCTGACTGAGGGGAGGACTGGAGAGTGACCATTGCATTTTGGAGTGTAAAGATGACCAGTGACCCAGGAAATGCTATTTAATGAAGGAGAAAAGGCAAAGCCAGATTGCAGTTTGTTGCTGTGATTGCTTCATTAATACTCTGGGAGGTAGTGAACTCTCTTCTGTGTTACCCACTTATCCCTTTGACATTGCTCACTTGAATGCATCTCTGATCAAGAAAAGAAACCACCTGTGCATAGTAAATAGACTCTGTCAAAAATAATATTGGCAAGAAAATTAAAGGGGTATGTGGTTATTTCTTCTTTTCCTTTTTTTGTGATGATTACATTCTATCCCTTAAGAGTTTCTAGAAAGCAGCAAGACAGCATACCAGTTGAACCAACTAAACCCTGCTGAAATCTTGATATGGTCATTCATAGAAAATCATCATGACTTAAATAAAGCCAGCAATGCTGCATGATTCACCTTCAGAATAATTATGCCTGGGTAAACTGATGTAGGAAGGTATGGGAAACAAGATATCGTTTCCATAGGTCACATGTCTGGAGAATTTCTTAATATAACATGGAAATTTGTCAGTTTAAGGCCTAGATATAAAGCATATAATGTGAATTTCATTCTACTCTTTTGGAATGTATAAGGCCGAATATAGTCTTTTATTGCCAGCACTTAAGGTTTCTGAGCTAAACGTATTACTGTTTGATGGCCAGTCTTCAAATTTTCTTAAATATAATCATTGATGTTATAGCTCATGTACTGGCCTTACAGTTTCACATAAGATAAATAATGCTTCTTTATGCCAAATGTTTATATCTAAACTCAGGAAGTTACATGGTTTAATCACATACTTTTATACAGTGATTTAACAGATGAGTCAAATTCCAATCCCTTTATGTATCTTTCCATCACTCAGTAATCTACTTCTTCATCCTCTGTTTATATATTCACTCAATAAATGGTTTGAAACTCCAAACTTATAGGATTCCAAGAACATAAAGGCTTGATACAATTTTCTCCAAGTTTAATCATTTTTAAAGTAAGCATTGTATCATATTTTATGATGATGTGGCTCTGCACTGTGTACATGATTCAGCTTGATATATTATTTTTGGTGTAATGAACTGGGTATTAAATGAGGGTATCTGCTGTTTCAGAGAGACCAAGAAAGTCACCATCACTTTCCTGATACTTTGGGCTGGGCATGTGGAGCTGGAAAAACCTATTAAGTTTGCATCCCTTTTCACCTTGTCTCATACTGTGACTTATGGGTCTCTCCAGTAGGCTAACACATGTTATATCCTGATTCAGAAGTTCAAAAGTTAGTGGCTCAAGCAAAAGGAAGTAGAGGCTGTCGAGCTCTTAATCCTCATCCATGAAACGCTCATTATTCCTTTCATTATATTATCTTGTAGAAAGTGGTCTAGCATTATTCTTAGATTCAAGCTAAAGTTGCTTAGACCGCAGCTTTCAATGATTTATGTGCAATAATTTTGTGACCACTTTTAAGCTGTTCCTTCCACTAACCATTGGAACAAGTTGTTATTAGGAGTTTATTAGCATGACTCAGAAAAGAATTAACAACATTCTAGAGAGTGCTTGATAAGATCATTTTCTTCTGCTAAATATATCTAGAAAACTTCTGTGAGAGCTTAGATGACAAAATGTGGACTCTGCCAAGCAAAATAGGGATAAAGATTGTAGAGAAACTTAAATACTTTCTCCTTAATGCTTTGCTCTTTATAGAAGTGTTTCCCAGGAGAAAAAGACCCAGCACTATGATCACTAAAAACTGTAACACGTCATTTTGAAGATCTCCTCCAACTTCAAGGAACTTCTGATTTCTTATATTCCGTTAAAACCACACCTTTACAGCAATAGCTGGTTGACAACATGGAGAATCCAAGCAAGGAACATAGACTACGCAAGAATCAGAGTTCGGATAGCTTTTGAAAATGTAAATTACTAGTTAATATACTCTATTTGGCAACACTGTAAACATTCTGTGACTTGAGCACTCTTTATTGTTTATTACTTTCAGAAAATAATGATATCCCCATTTGCAAAAGCTATCTGAACTCTGATCTCAGATGGACAACACCAATCTCTGTGGAACAATTAACAGTAAGTATTGTGGTGTATGCTCCAGTTTTCAGATGACACTAAAACAAAGGGATATAATAAACTTTCAAAGTCAAATTTGAAGTTTAGGTCTTCACTTCAATGACTTTTACCTTTGTAAACACCTTTAAAAGTTGTAATTTTTGAGCTAATGATAATGACTAATGATGACCAGTTGCTGAGTTACTATTTTACATTTCAAAACTGTGATAGATAGATAGATAGATAGATAGATAGATAGATGATAGATAGATAGACAGATAGAGAGATAGATAAGAGAGAGTAGTGAGAGAGGGAGAGAAGCTGGCTTTTAGGTGTTTTGATATTCAACTTGTATTTTTACATGATACAGGATGAAGTATGAGTGGAATGTAGAAACTCCTCCCATAAAGAACAGAAAACAGTAGATACTTTTAAAAAACTGTGTCAGTACTGGGGAACTCAGGGCCTCTTTCCTTTCGGGCTTTTCAATCAAGGGTGGCACTCGATCACATGAGCCATACCTCCATCTCTGGCTTTTTGTTGGCTACATCGAAATAAAAATCTCATGCATTTTTCTTTTAGACTGGGTTTGGGTCAAGATTTTCCAACATCAGCCTCCCGATTAGCTATAATGATAAGTGTGAGCCACCCAGTGACCAACCACCAGTAGGCTTCTTTAGGCTAAGTTCAAACCATAGATAAATGTACACATGGAAGAAACACCTATTTCTCAGAAAATGCCCATGGTAACCTCTCTCTTTTTTATTTTTATTTTTTGCAAGTTCATGTTTAATAAGATTGTGGTCATATGACTATAGACAGCAAGTGAAATAGGAGCCAAATTGACATATGTCACTCCTAGCTGAAAACTGTTGGGCAAAATGACTTGGCCTTTTCCTTTGCCTTACTGCCTGCTTCTATTATACAGTTTCAACCAGGAGGATAAATATTTGGCCTGAAATAAGAAACACAAATAACCCAATATGGGGTCAGATGACTCTAAGTGCACAGATGTCTATGTTAGCAGGTGTCCTCAAATATTCTATCTCATAGAGAATTCAGTCTCTAGATCTAGTCAGTATTCATAGAGATTGCCAAGAAGGGATAGAACATTCCTGCTAAAGTGTGTTGTCAGATGACCCCTAAGAACTTTTTTTTCCTCTTGAGAAATTTATTTTATTTTTTTTTCATGTATTTTTATTGTCATGAATAGAAGGGTTACATGATATTTGCCAGGTAGATGGCGCATTAATTCCCATACATTGATACCCTTTCACATGTCTTGGTTCCCATTTCCCTCTCCTCCACACCCACCCCTCATCTTGTTTTCCCCCGTTCCCTATCCAATTTCAAATCACCAAATACAAATATATCCGATATATCAGGTAACAAAGTGAGATACTGTAGCAATATGAGATAACCAAGGGACAGCAAAAGAGATGAGAGATAACATAGTACCTTAACAACAACAATCATTCATTATATGACTTATGTTTTTATATCTTAGAGATCCTTTCATTTAGTGTCCTACTATATGGCTTTTTGTATCAAGGTTTTGCTCTATTGCAAATCTCTGCTAGGAGAGCCCAAGGTTTCTACTGATTATGACAAATGAGGGAAACCATTGAGCCTAAGTTCCTTTGAGTCTGGCTTACTTCACTTAATATGATTTTTTCTAAGTCTTTCCATTTCCTAACAAATGGGGCAATGTCATTCTTTCTGACAGCAGCATAGAATTCCATTGTGTACAAATACCACATCTTGTTGATCCACTCATCAACTGAGGGACATCTAGGTTGGTTCCATATCTTTGCTATGGTAAATAGTGCTGCAATGAACATTGTTGTGCTGGTGGATTTAGTATGTCTTTGTTTCTGGATGATTGGGTAAATGCCAAGTAGTGGAATTGCTGGGTCATAGGGGAGCTCTATATTTAGTCTTTTGAGGACCCCTAAGAATTTTAGTGTGGGAAATGGTGCTGTGGCTCAAAGGCAAGAGCGCTAGCCTTGAGCTGAAGATCTCAGGGACAGTGCCCAAGCCCAAAGTTCAAGTCCCATGGCTGAACAACAACAAAAAGGTTAGTGTGAATTGGCAGAGACTAAACCAGGACATCTCCCATACCTCCTAACATACATCCAGAGCATAGTAACTAGCCTTCTTTGGCTGTGCAGTATGAGGAACATTGCATAATGCTTGGACACAGAGAAACTAAGATCTATATGAAAATATGACAGCGTCTGTCAAGAGGCAGTGATTCAGTATTGATCACTCAATATATGTTGTCTAAGATTTGAATCAGTCATGAAAGCATTTAATATGCATCATCAACAATACAGATTATTCATAGAGCTTTCAATGGAATATCAGTGTAGTCTCTGAAATGACATTTTTCCAACAGATCAGTAAAGAATTGACATCCTCACTGTTGTGAATTTTCAGTAGCTAATAAAGGCTACTGGCACCCCATTTTGTACTCATTTGGGCCATTAATGACATATTCTTTATTTATGGAGACACAAAAAATTTTAAGAAAGCATTCTTCTTTCTCTTAAAAGATAGCCAGCTAATATAATTTTCCCAAGTCTTTCCATTTCCTTACAATATCATTGTTTCTGGTGGATGAGTGGAATTCCTTGTGTGTGTGTGTGTGTGTGTGTGTATCACATTTTCTCCAGACCCAGAGAAAGGTTGCATGGTTTCCCTCATTTGTGGTATGTATGATATGACTATAAATTTATATGCAAACACACTAGGTGCTATTCAAGTGGTTGCAAAAGGAATTAACTGAACTGAACTGAAATTAACTGGACTCTGTGGAGTGCTCAGTATAATTCTTTACAAAGACTAAATAAAATTCCAACAGTACATGTACTAGGAGATGGATACTTGCAAGGGATAGTGAGGTCACAGGGAGCGAGCTAGACAAATGAAGGGCCAAAGCGGGAGAATACAGGCAGGAATCTATTGTATATATGACTAAGCTAAGAAAAATAAGGGAAGTCATGGAGTAGAGGGAGTGAACACATTGGAGGGATGACACAGGTCAAGATATATACACACTGCCTTTTTTTATGCTGCCTTTTTAATTGGCAAACAATCCAACACAAATCCTACAAAATTAAGGAAAGTAAGGGAAGGAATGGTTTGGGATGAATGCGTAAGAATATTGGAAGGAGTAACTTTGATCAAGATACGTTATATGCATAAACTGCTTTTTTTTATAGGGTAACTTCTTTGCACAAGAATTTAATGATAAAAAATAAGAAAATATATACAGCTATTAATGTTTCCAGATTCTAAAATTAAATGACAATCATTTCTTCAATCACTTAACAGTTGTGGAGTTCTGTCTTTGTGCTTCCATGTTTAGTGTGTTTAAATGATATTTTCAGTAATAGGTAATTCTGATTTTCTGTGAGCATTTAATAGCATTCAGTGTATCTCTTTTTGCAAACCCAGATTTATAATTCCTTGAAGTATTTTTGTAATCAAAAATCTAATTGAGTTCGTATCAATTCATAGCTACAGAAGCTAGTCTTAGGAGCACAATAGGTATTCCAGGTATTCAGATAAGTCTTCCCTTTTTACAACTCCTCTCATAGCTCCTTCTTGTCTTGTTGTGGGACCCATTACTTGAGAACTACTTGCTACAAGTGCTTATCAGAAAGTGCATTGGATTTTGAGGTATACAGGATATAATAAGGACACCCAGAAGCTTTATTCCCATTGTATTTAAAATAAATGAGAATACTGAGAGATTTAGATTATATGTATCCATGTTGTTACTCTAGGTGAACTTCTACTTTTAAACTGATGTTGGTCTGTTAGGAAATATAAATATAGTTCTCAATAAAAAGCCATTTTTCTGTTAAAGTTAAATAGGAGTAATATTCTGGCTGACATGTCTAAGCAACAGCAGCCAGACAAAATTTTCCCTCCAATGCTGACTTTGTAACAACAGAGACAACTCATACCAATGGCAATGCTCTTTATCTCCTCTCCTTAAAATACTCCTAAATTAGGGCCGGGAGTTTGGCCTAGTGGTGGAGTGCTTGCCAAGCATGCACCAAGACCCCAGTTAGATTCCTCATTTCCACATACATAGAAAAAAGCCAGAAGTGGTGCTGAGGCTCAAGTGGTAGAGGTTTGGCCTTGAGAAAGTCCAAGGATAGTGCTCAAGGCCCTAAGCTCAAGCGCAGGACTGGCAGAAAAAAAATACTCCTAAATTCATATTAAAACACACAGGACACCAATTAGGGAGAAAGAGTCTATGGAGTTTGTTCTTGGTACATTTTAGACTATAATTTAGACCTTTGTTGAATGAGGCAGAGGGCCCTGGTAGGAAACAGTGAGCTTTCTGACTGTGAGGTATACATGAGCTCTTGAATTTACAAAGATAAAAGACTGTTTTGACTCACAGGTATAAATGTTTCAGTTCATACTCACCTATTGTTTCAACACTTGGTTGCCTATCACAGCAGAGCATATGGTGAAGGAAAACCATTTACTTCAGGGCCTGGAAGTAATTAGAGGAAGACAAAAGAATGAGGACCTCATGTTCTCTTCGTGGCAACTCTCCCAATGACCTAAAGACGTCCCATTGGGCTCCATGTCTTAAAGTGTCTTCCTTTCTCAATAGGAACATGCTGATCATCAATGGTTTTGTGACACGGGTATATGGGGAACATTTAAGATCTAAACTACATCAGGAACTAATATAAAATGCAATAGATTTGGGTATCATGTCTTATGTCTGCTTTTCAAGTATCCGCAAAACAAAATTAAGAAAATTCCAATTATATTTCTCAGCTACACCTGTTAATACTCGCTTTCTATTTTTCTTTCCGTGGTGCTGAGGTTTGAGCTAAAAAATTTCTGCTTGCTAGGAGGGGGTCCGAAAACTTGAACCATGCCTCCAGCCCTTTTTGATGTGGTTACTTTGAAGATAGGGTATTGATTTTTGCTAGGGCTAGAGAAATAAACTAGCAATGACTGGCTTATTGTAATCTTACTTAAAACACGATGCAGATGCATGCACAAGCCCACATATATTTTCTTCCACATACAAATACACACACACAACCAAATGAACAAATATACCCCTGACATTCATATGGCTAAGACACAAATAGAAGGTTGAAAGCTTTGGCGGTCTGGAAATAATTGTTTAATTATTCATTGAGTTAATTTTGGAACTTTGTATTCTCTTAATTTATCTCTTTGAAATACCATCTAAGTTTCTTATAAATTGCATATGTATTTCTACATGTATTTAAAGCTCTGGATTTTTTGTACAATACACAGTTCACCATCCTAGCAAATAATTACCTAAATAGCAATGATCTCTTAAAACTGATTTATAGGAAAATGAGTCATTGATAATTTAGTTAAGTGTGGAATATTCCCTTTTATTTTCTCTAACCTGTTCATACTATTTCAGTTCTTACATTTGGTTCCTGTCCCATCATCATCATAATTTCTAACCTTGAACATTCCCTGGTTTTAATAAATAAATGTTCATTGATTTATTTTTCAACAGGGCATTTCAGCTCAATAAATGAAGCATTTACTGTGCAATCTTAGGAGCGAAAAACACTTAACCTCTCTGAGCAATGCCATCATTAAATGAGAGTAAAGGAATCACTGAGTTCCTTAAGTTATATTATTGAATAACATTTTAGCAATGCTTCCAAAGCATATTTTTATTTTCTCCTCATTCTTAAAGCATTTTACACTGACTTTGGTGAATAAAAAAATAGAAAAACTAGTACATCCTTACAATAACTGCAAAAATTTAAGATTAAAAATTATGTTAAATTTATTTGCTTAGTCTCTGCTTTCCAGAAATATTTTTTTATATTTCCCATTAAAACTTCTTCCCCTAGGAGAAGCAGTATGGCTTAAAGAAAAAAAATGCATTGAAGAAATCTTCATTTTACCCATGTCTGTCCAAGGACAAGAATATATGAAAAAGGAAGGCGCCTTTGTCCTATGTTGAGGTTAAACACTTACTACTCCTAGGGAAAGCTTACATTTCTTTTGTGCAATGTGTCTGTGAATGTTTTATGAATCCAATTGAGCTTGAGACTCAAGTTTCTTCGACAGACACAGTTTATTCTGAGGAATAAAGATACAGCAGAAAGTTATTGATTTTTGAAGGATCTACGCCTTGTGAAAAATTAACCAGACATTCCTTCACAATCGATACAATTACCCTTGATGCTTCAGCATTGTTAAGCTGAGTCTGACTAAAGCATGTATCCATTGCAAAGGACATTGGTAGGGTTGGGGGAGAGCTGAAAACCACAGGCAGGTGACAAGCCTTGTTTAGGCTTTCCTTACCTTTCTTCCCACATTCTCCTTTCCCTCCTCATGCCACCATGCTTGCATTAAAGTGATTTCTGTTTTTCACACACTCATTCTGAGGTTCCATAAGTCTTCCTTCGTGGTGGAATGGGAACTTACAATAGCCCACCAAATCCACTTCCAGTATTCATGGCAGAATATTGAATTTCAAATCTAGCTTACTACCCATTTTAGTCTGGTTTTCCAATTGCAGCTAACCACTCCTCTCTCTGGAACTTATCAGTTCTGATTGTTTTTTTATTGTTTGTTTATTACACTGACAATGGATTACCCTTTCCCATCTCTGTTCAAGTTACAAGTCTTCCCATTGTAACTCCCCTTCCACCAAATCAATATCAAGTCATACATTTATTCATTTCTATAATGTTATCTAGTTTACTGGCAAGTAACTGAAATACCTATGCATCCAATATGCATGTCCCAAAGGCCAGGCACTGTGAGTATTGTTGGAATATTCAGAAGAACATGACAAACCCTAACCTCAAGAAACTCATCCACTCCTGTCCTTTTTCCTAGCAGAGGCCCTTGGCACCCATGACAAGGAAATCTTCTATTATACCCAAGTTTTTACAGAGAATTTGGCATCCAGAGTCCTAGTCCAGGAACCCAGAAACCCAGAGGATTACTCTGGGATGTTGGCAACAAAATATAAATAAAAGTTGGAGGAGAATCACTGTCTGCATTCAGACTCTCCTGGGCTGCTAAACTTACTTGGCATTGATAGCCGAAAATCAGAATGATATTCAACTTTCACAAAGAAATTCATAGGATAACTTCTTTTAATCTTGAAGACTATTTTAGACTGAATTTGGCATTTTAGTCAATGTAAAATCATTCCAATGGAAAAAGTTTATGATGGGAGTTATTGTACAAGCATGTGTGTGCCAACACTAGAACTTAAACTCAGGGCCTTAAGCTCTTGGTTTTTTCCACTTGAGCTACATTTCTCTTTTCTGCTTTTTACTGGTTCATTGAAGACAAGCGTCTCATGGATTGGCTGGCTGGCTGCCTTAGAGCCTGGTGTGGCAGATGTCAGTTTCCTGAGAAGCTGGGATTACTGGTGGGATCACGAGCACCCGGCTCTCCTCCGCCATTGTGAAGCAGGAATTTTTGCTTTCCCCAGGCCATTCAGCTGTGGCCCCATGGGCTTGTTGGTTGACTCTAGAAAGTTCTGGGGAATATGACCCAGTTTTCTTTATCTTTCCTTAGCTTTTCTTTTCTTTTTGGCATTCAGACTGTTTTTGGGAGACAAGGAAGAGGAAAATGTACAGCTGTGTCGGAACCACAGTGAACCCAAAGGAGGCACTGACTTTCCAGGATGTGGCCGTGGACTTCACCAAGGAGGAGTGGACCATGTTGGACATGTCCCAGAAGAAGCTGCACAGAGATGTGATATCAGAGATCATCAGTCACCTGCTGGGTGTGGGGGCTGATTTCTGTGCATCAGATGTTATTTTCCAGTTGGAACCAGGATTGCTATGTACAGAAAGAAGAGGATTTTTCAGAGTCCTGAGGGCAGTTTCAGACACAGAAAATGAACCTAAAAAGCATGAAGTACCACCTGCTCAGGCCATCCTCAGGAAGGAACAACCTGCCTTCCAACCTGCCCCACAGAACTTTAACCCTGGAGGGGAGCCCTTCACATGCAGTGACTCCATGGTAGATTCTGCATACAAGTCAACTTCCGAGTTATTTAATGAACCAAAGGGGAAACCTTACCTTTGCAATCACTGTGGAAAGGCTTCAGGTATTGTTCATCATTTACTCGCCATAAGCAGATGCACACTGGGGAGAAACCCTACATGTGTCAGCAGTGTAGGGCTGCCTTTAGACAGAGTAGTAACCTTAGACAGCATGAGAGAGCTCACACAGGAGAGAAGCCCTACGAATGTGGAGATTGTGGAAAGGCCTTTAGCCGGAGCACTCACCTACACAGCCACCAAAAGAGCCATGCAGACATGCCTTGCCAGAGTAGTGGCAGCCAAACCACCAGCTGGAGAACTAGCCCAGGTTCCAAACCAGCCACTCACCCAAGGAACAAACCCTATGTCTGCAGGCTCTGTGGCCAGACTTTCAGCCAGCAGTCATCTCTTTACCGACATGGGCAAGTGCACACTGCTGGGAAACCACACGTGTGTCATCAATGTGGTAAAGCATTTGCTCAAAGTTATGATCTCAGACAACATGAGAGAATTCACACTGGAGAGAAGCCCTACAAATGCAATGTGTGTGGTCAAGCCTTCCGACACAGTGCTCATGTCAGTGTCCATCAGAGAACTCACACAGGGGAGAAGCCCTACTGCTGCAATCAGTGTGGGGCAGCCTTCAGTCAGAATTGTCACCTACTCAAACACCAGAAAACTCACAGTAGACTCCCCACATGCCTAATCAGCCAAAAATGTCCCTCTTCCAGATCACTAGAGGGCTCTTATTCCTGGGAAAATAACCCTCATCACTCCCCTATCCCATCTCCACCCCAGTCCCAGGCTCTATGATCATGGTTGGAGATGCAGCTTAAGCAGGTTTGTCATCCATGATGCAGTGAGGGAAGCAGGCCAAGCTTCCTTGGGAAGAGGCAGCCTCTTGGGTCTTCATTAAGCATTCCATGCTGTAGAATGAAAGGATGCTAGGCAGGATGGCTCACACCTATAATCCTATTTACTCAGGAGGCTGAGGTCTGAGGATCGAGGTTCAAAGCCAGCCCAGGCACTAAAGGAACTGAGATTCTTGTCTCCAATTAACCTCTAGAAAATGGAAAGTGGGGCTTGGCTCAAGGGTAGGGCGGTAGCCTTGAGCTGAAGAGCTCAGGGACAGTGCCCAGGCCAAGTCCAAGCCCCATGATCCACAAAAAAAAAAAAAAAAAAAAAAAGGAAAAAACAAAAGAAGAAAAAAAAAGAATGAAAGGCCTATGAGAACTCCATGGCATACTGGGCAACTGATATAAAACCTGTGATAATTCACACACAGTGGGAATGCCATGTCTCTGCAGTGTGTGTGGTGTGTGGTGTGTGGGTGGGGGGGGGATGTCAGCGATCAATTATTTGTTCCATAGTGAACATGGAGAGTTTCTCACATGGAGAAGCCACCAGTTCAATGTCTAAGTGGAACATGGCCTGGCACTCACACTAGAAAATCCTGAGACATTCTTCTCTCAGGAATTCACAACTGTTCATATAAGAATTCAGACTTTTTGGCTTGGTGCTGGTGGCTCATGCCTTAAATCCTAGCTACTTAGAAAGCTGAGAACTGAGGATAGGGGTTCAAAGCTAGTCCAGGCAAGAAAGTCTGTGAGACTCTTAGGTCCGATTAACTACTAGAAAACTGGAAGTGGAGCTGTGGCACAAAGTGGTAATATTGTCCAAGCCCTGAGTTCAAGCCCCGTGACTGACACCCAAAAAGAATTCCTTTTTTGTCCTATATTCATTCATTTATCTTTGGGAGGGTAAGAGGAAGCACAGAGATGGAGTGACAAAGGCTGAACAAATACAACAACGGTACACACTTGACACTATGTTGAAAACAAACCATACAGCTTGTGAGGGATGGGAGGGAAAAACTGGAAGAGAGAGAGAAGGGGTGAAAAGAAACTCATTACTGACTTATGTTACTGTAATCCCCTTTATATAAAAAATTAAAATGTTTTTGTTTTTGTTTTGGAAAGAATTTAGGTTTTGTCAAAGGCTGAATAGTATAAAGCATAAAGACAGAATGGTGGTTGACCATTGGAGATAACCAAATACAGTACTTGAAAAGAACACTTGAAAAGAAGTATCAAGAAACAAAGCAAAAACACTTTGCTAAACCCACATTTGTAAATAAGTCAGCACTTAACAGTTGTTTCTGAGAATCCTGTGTAATGGAAATTTGCCTTTCAAAAGCATAGAGCAAAGGTTAGGCACTCTTGACTTTAGTTCCAGCGCTCAGGAGGCTGAGGCAAGAGGATTACTATTTGAGACTACTTTGGTTACTATCTCAAAAAGCTAAATAACTCCTCCCCGACTGGGTCGGTTTTTCTTTGATACTTGTCACAGTTTTTGTGAAGTTGTGGGCATAATTACAGAAACTGACCAGTCAGAAACGAACTTTGAAGGGTAACCCAGAATGAGGAACACACTAAAATGTGTAGTAAGGGTTATATTACTGGTCAAATGATAATGGCAAGGTTTGAACACAAATGAGGATATACTTGTATATAATTTGTGAATAAACTGATGTTTCATTAATTTTTATTTGCTATATCTTTAATGCAAATAAAGTAATAATTCAATCTCAAAAAAATCATTCCAATGGTGTATGTACATGTATCATAATTCCCTACGGTTATTTTTTAAAGAAAGAAAAAACAGTAATAATGATTTATAAAATACAGTGATGATTTACTGTATATACACATATATAATTGTATATAATATGTAAACCTAAAAGTAAACACACAAATAAATAGCAAACAAAAATAAAAAATAATAATTGTGTCTATCCCAGTCTCCATCTCTCTCCCTCCCTCCCTTCCCACCCTCCCCCCTCTCTCTCCCCCTCTCTTTCCCCTCTCCAAGTTGTATATATAATTGAGTTGGATTGCTGTTTTAGGTGAGTCTTTCGGTTATAATAATCAAATCATTTAGCTAAGTAAAACAATTAAACATGAAGTATTTTAACAGCCTCATAAGTTCAGATCTACAGAGTTGATTAGCAAAATAGCTTGTTATTTGAAGCCTGGCATGGGATCAAAGCTCATTCTTATTTAACCATAGAATGAAGGACAAAGAACTTCACTCAGTTTAACTCTACTGCCACATAAGCAAGGAAAACAATGAATCTATTGTTCTATGCAAATTAGAAAAGGTATATGAGTATGGATAATTTCTAGCCAAAGTAAATAGATACTAAAAAAAAGGCAATCCCCTTTTTAAATATAAAAAATTAGAAATCCAAGAAAAGAGAATTTTTAATTGATTCTGCATATATACATACAAATTTTTAAGTTTTAAAAAATTCTTATTATATATCCTTCAAACTAAAAAATAATAAAATGCTGTATTGGATTAAGTGGATCATTAATAAACTTTTGATTTATAGAAACTATAAAGGTCATTTTAAAGCTACAGGAAAATGTAAATTCTAATGAAAAATGCCTTCTGTTGAATATTTCTCCTCCTATTTTTTTCTAGACTGTAATTGCTCATTATTCACACCTATCTTTTGACAATGCCTAGGGCTATTTCTGGCTATGAAAATTCAAAATTTGTCCAACTTCTTTTCTTTTCCCTTTAATGTCCTTGGCTTCAGAAAAAGACTTTTAAAACCTTTCTTATAGCTAATAGTAGATACAGATGTAGCCACAAGTTTGATAGTTGGACTGATGGTATGGCTAACTTCAATTGTATATGCATAAATTGGTAAAATGCTAACCATCTTAATAATCTCACATTAACAATTATCACTAAAGAAATTCATTTAAATTTCTCTGTCTTCTATTATGAAGCAAATCCTGTTAAAAGAAATTCTCTTAAGAATAACTGCTAACACAATTCATTGAATGTCATTGAACCAGTTCTGTCTCAACCACAATAATCTTTGGTCTTGCCTTGGCAAGTCATGGGCTTTACTTATTATTTCCATATTTATCAAATCCATGTTTAAAAATAAAGGAAAATTATATGGCAAATATCATGTAACCCTTTTATTAATTACAATAAAAAATATAAAAAATAAAGGAAAATTACTGCTGTGTTTCCTGATGCCTTACAGTTTTTAAGAAGTGCTCTCGTAGATATTCTGAATAAACTAAAGGAAAGTGTTCATATTATAGAAAAGATTGCATTTATTGATTGATTCTTAGGCATTAGACCATGGTTTTTATTTAGTGAAGACTTCTATGGACATGCAAACAAACAACACATTGAACATTATTTTCTTTTTGATGTCACTCCCAATTCTAACTTCCTGCATCTCTGAGTTAAATAATCAAGGGCTGAAGAAACTATGCCATCTTAGTTTGAAAATGGAAAGACTCAGAGAGAAGATAGAATAAATTTCCTAGACCAGAAGATATGTCAATCCAACATTACACGAAGGACAGATTCACAAATATGTTCATGTCAGTAACATGTTGAGGTGACAAAGCTGAACAAAACAAAATCTTCCACATTGGGGCTCATCTGTCTATGCTGAAGGAAACAGAAATAAACAAAGCTATGCATGTACATAACGTGTGTGTTTGTGTAAGCATTGTACCATAGTCAAGAAGAGTATGTGATACTATTGTTCTTTTCAGTCATGTGTGGCTGTAACTAACAAGCTAGAAATGGTACATGTTATGGTCTTATTCTATTGATCTCATTAAGCCCTAAAGGATAGTCTTATTCCAGAGTTCTACATGACTCTGTGAATACTGGGTGCCATGATTTATCAGTAATCCCTTATATACCAACATTGCCTAGACAGTTGTACTTAACAAAGTTTGACCAGAGAAAGAGAACTGAGTTTCTGAGTTTGACTCAAAGAGAAAACCGAAACAGGATTATTCAAAAGATTATATGATGACTTGATTAGGAAAATCTCTTTTAACTAACAGAATAGGAAATAAAAATAAGTCATTTTCAGCTGAGAAGTGGCTGTTTGACTAACAGAGAGAGGGTATAAAAAATAAGGACCAAAAGAGAGAGATAAAAAACAGGATTCATATCATATAGGTCTTCATGATCAAGATTTAATTTTATAATCTTCTCAGTAGGAAACCTTTGAAGAGTAAAATCCAATGAAGTGACATGATTTAATTAAAAGAATCATTTGTCTTCTGTGCCGATTGTCTGCTTAGGGAAGAAGTTGAAGCAGAGGTGAGCTAGGAGTGATCTTTCCCTTATACAGGGGAACATGACAGGAATTGTTATTCATGGTATCCTTAGAGGAATAAGAGGCAGATAAGTCCTGAAGTGATTTGGGGGCTAGATTGATAGAAATTGTTATTGAATATGATATGTGTTGTCAGGCAGAGGTAAGATGCTTATTCAGCATTCAAATGGATTTGGAAACTGAACAGTGAGATGTAAAGGCTCAGAGTGTGAAAAGAGTCAAAGATATATAACTGGTCTTTAAAGCCAGTGGACAGTGTGATGTTACCAAGAGAGGAGGTATAAATAGACAAAGCTAAACTGGAAGAAGAGAGAGAGATTTTTGAGGTCAAGAAGAGAAGAAAATTCCTTCAGGGGAAACCAAGGGCAAATTGACAGCATTACCATCAGAGTGTGTTAAAGATAATGCTAGCTGCAGGGAGATCTGAGTTGGCAAGAGGAAGCACCAATGGCGCAGAGACAGCTGTAACAAAAATACAAGGGAACATGACTGTCTTAAATTTAGTGGGGAGTAGTGGGAGGGGCTAGGAAAATCATTTAGGAAGAGGACGAATATGACTCAGAATCCTTCAGGATTCTACCAAAGGTTTCATTATTGTGGTTGTTTTGTTTGGCGAGATTTTTATTCTCCCTAAATTTAGAATTTTATATTCCCCTAGCAAATAGTTCTCTTAACTAAAGACTGAGTCATTTGGAAAATTATGAAAATGATGTAGAACAGGCTTTGCGTAGAAGCATTAGACATAAAGCAGTGGAAGCCCTGGTAGCTTGAGATAAAATTGAAATGAAATCTCTTTGGAACAACTTTGAGATGACCTGGTTAATAGAATATGACCAATTGTCTCCATGATTTCTCATTTTAAAAGTGAAAATTTCTTAAAGTCTTGCTATGTTCTTTTTTCTTTTAGCAAATATTCTTTGGTTGCTTGTAGTTGTCTAGAAACAACAACAACAAACAATGAGCTCAGAGTAGCATCCACTGGAGAGATATGAGCACGTCTTAATCAGTTGTGTATCTTAGAAAATTGCACGATATTGCTTCCTATTAAATAAACTCCTGCTGCCCCCTAGTGGTCCATTACTGGGCAACAAAATCTGTAGGTCTCTTGTTTATTTTGTGACAGAAGTACCTCAGGGTAACCAACATGGCATGTAGACAATGCCAGACTAAGTAAGGCATTCAATACACAGGAACTATCACCCACCATTGCATACCATGCTCATTTGAGTGGTACTGTCACAATCAATGGAACTCAACCTTCGGAAATATTCAAATGAAATCCACATCAGATCATTTGTGCATCAGAAGTCAGTGATTTCATGATGTGGTCTACTCACTCATCTGGAATCTAAAGTGCTGAATCTTTTCTTTCCTTTTTCTTTTTTAATCTACAAGGCCAAGCATCACCAAAGTCTCATGAACACATCGTGTACTAAAACAAGCAGACGTGAAGACATGAAGCGCTGCAGCCAATTCCTGAATTTCTCCTCCTTATTTACTGACTGGGAAATGCCAAGCCCTCTAGGAGAGACCCAGTTTTTGTACACAATGCTGAAATATTTCCCTGAAGGACATCAGCTTCACCCACAGTGCTCTATTCCTATGTTTACATGTTCTTGTAAAGGTCTCTCTATGGTTAATAAGAAACATAACCATCTACCTCCCAGGATTCTTTCAGCTCAGCTACTCAGGCTCAAATAACTGCTCAAAGATGCCCATACAAAAGTATACAAAAAACCCACAGAATTGACCAAAAGAAGAAGGGTATTGTAGATCAAACAAATCAGTTCTATGTCTTTCCTACATGTGTACTTTCCTCCTGGAAGTTCCACCAAATATAATTTACCAAAGAGAATAATATATTTGTAAAAATATTCTCATTTAGATAAATCTTTACTTAGGTCTTTCAGGACTACAATGCTGAATACATATTTTATTTCTTCTTAATAATATTTCTTATGATGATATTCTCAAAGTATTTGTCATTTACACCATTATAAATCTGCCTACATATGGTAAAGACTAAAGAATTTAATATGCTAATTCTGGTCAGATCCCCTTGATATTTTTATCAACTCTTACTATAGTAAAATATATATGCTATAGCTTAAAAATAAACAGAAATTTAATATGTACTTATTTTTTATTTTATTTTTGGTGATGTACAAAGGGGTTAAGTAACATTTATCAGGTAGTGGATACCTTACTTCTGAAACACTGTTACCCCTTTCCATGTTTTTCTCCCACTTTTCCTCTCCTCACCCCCTCCACACTCATCTCATTTTTCCCTTACATTCCTTTTTTCAAATAAACAAATAAATGTGTATACAATATACCAAATACTTATTGGTAATACAATTTAAAAATACCTTTGTTTTCAATCAGAAACTAAATTATTTATTTTGATATATTCAACCTCAGTGTCCAATATAATAATGAACAAATGACATAACTTTTTTTGTCTCAACAATTAGTGTAGATAATAGAGATCCATAACTATTTTCCAATCATTTAAAAAATTAACTCATTTGTATCAAACTGATTTTTTTTAACTCCAAAGGAAACTTGAGTTTTACTTTGTAAGTAAATTTTTAAGTCTTTTCAAGTAATTTGTAAGTCTTCTATTTCTTTTTTTTTTTTTTTTTTTTTTGCCAGTCCTGGGGCTTCAATTCAGGGGCTGAGCATTGTCCTTGGGCTTTCTCAAGGCTAGAGTTCTACCACTTCCAGCTTTTCCTATGTATGGGTACTGAGGAACCGAATCTAGTTCTTCATGCATGCGAGGCAAGCACTCTACCGCTGGGCCAAAGTCCTGGCCCTGTAAGTCTTCTTTCATAAATGACACTGCTCTCTGTTTTCTCTGTGGGGATCCCTCTTATGAATATGATAGTTGAGGTTATTCATCCAGATTCTTATTTTACTTGAACTGCATCAGTCTAAAACATGTTCAACCAAAATTCCTATAGAATGTCAACTGCATAAAGGGGAAAGGCACGCTTTTTTTTTTCAGGTCTTAGGGCTTGAATGCAGAGACTAGGTACTGACTCTCAGCTAGCACTCCATGACTTGAGAATTCACATTTAAGTATTTGATGGAACTGTCAAGACTTGTCTAATTACATTCTTTCTTCAAATGTTCAATAAATTATTTTTGATGAAAAATCCACTCCTGGCTTTTTGTTGTTAATTAGAAGTAAGAGTTTCATTAAATGTCCTGCCTAGCCTTGCTTTGAATTACAAGCCTCGGGTCTTAGCCTTTTGAGTTGCTTTCAGTCAAGGTATGAATCATCAATACCCAGCTCAAAGGGTAAATCTTTCAAAGCAGATCAAACTAGCCTAAAATTTCTCAGATACTAGAAATATGTGTTTGGGCAAGTAAGTCATTTCACTATTTTAGTATTCTCCATAATGTATTAAATTATGTACAGTATCTTCTTCTTAGAGCTATATGGATGATTAAATGAAATAACACCCATTAAGTACCTGTTACATGTAAAGTGCAGGAAAAAAAGATTAGATTCCACTATTTCTATCCAGTTTTTCATTACAGTTATTGTGTTCAGGTTTTAGTAAAATGTCCTAAGTACCTAATTAAAAGAAGCATTTTCATCAAAAATAAATTATTGAACATGTGAGGACAGAACATAATTAGACAAGTCTCAAAACTACCATCAAATACTTAAATGTGCATTCCACAATCATGTACTTGCTCTTTAATAAAACATGGTAACTCATTTTCAGAGGAGAAAAGAAAATTATTCTGGGCCCTGAAAAAGGCAAGAGCAAAACCAAAAGAAAAAAATGAGGATGATTTGATTTCTTTCTGTAAACAAGCTTCAATCTGCTTTGCTAGCCAGGTAAGTTAAGAAAAAAGAGATTTCTTCAATATAACAATATGATTTTGTAGTATCCTAGACCATGTGTTTTAAATTTGACCTGATATAAATAAATACACAGTATGTGTCAGTTAATTGCTTAAATAGTAAGGTTCATTTTACTTCTTCAGACAAAGTTTTCCTAGGTGATGGGTGAAGTTAACCAGGAGAGAGTAAGTGTAAACTTATTTTTTTAAGGTAGGGAGACATAAAAGAATGAATTAACAAACTCTGCTGAGGTAATGTTTGAGAGATGATTTAGGCTATGTGAACTGAATGAGATACTCTAAGAAATAAGCAAAAGGCCTCATCAAGATTTGAAGTTGGAAAGAATTCCTTCGCTTACTGAGTTTGATATACATATATCACATGCTTTAGCGAGGCTGCTCCACACACAGACAAAACATACAGGCATCCCTCCTTCCTTCCAAGTATTTGAAATAATAAATAGCTACATCGGGTCCAAACACAGCTGGATATTTTTCTAATAACAGTTAGAGAAGCCAGCATCAGGCAATGGGCATGTCTCTGCTTCGCCCAATCTAAACATGTCATTGATAAAGTATACTTTCATTTATTTGATGGGACAGGAGCTGGAAAGATAATGGCAGATGTTTCAATCATGTTGTCATTGACTTGCTCTGTAACTCTCTGTCAGCTAATAGATATTTGCTGCTTTCCATGGCTCCATCGCTCAATGGAAATGCAGTTATCCATACTCTCCTTCGACTCACTTATTACCAGATGAATTGAAACATAGCATTATTAAGCACATTTGCCAAGTAATTGCTACCTGCACGTCACCGTCAGTAGCAGTAAGAGAAGGCAAAATATTGTCCAAAAATGGTCTTCAAGAGACCCTAAGAAGTTATATGGAAATTAACTTCGTTTTGAGAATAAAAAAATATGGCTATTACCATTAGGTGCTATTATTCTCATTCTCTAAATATAGTTGTTTTGTTAACATACAGTACATGCAAACACTTAAATACAAACAACCAGGGATGGACCTGCAGGAAGCAGCAGGTCGCAGAATCTCTAATGTTCATATCCTCTCTCCAGCATCTCTGCCCTCTAGTCATCTGATGCTAGACTGGACTTCCTTGCTTTGCATGATTGTTATTTCACACCAAATAACCATGCTGACAGAGTAAATTTCCTTTGATTAGTCCTCAATTTGATGACATACAACTTCTACGCTAAGTGTGCTTCATGAGAAGAAAATAAAGATGCTTCAAAATCCCAGCCTCCCCCCCCCTACATTTGGGGAGCAATTAACACAGCAATTCTGTACCTGCTATCACCATGTTCTGTCTGGGATACAGAAGGTAAAACAATAGAAAGAGGTGTGATGTCTCAAAACAGACATGTACCTAGGAAAGTACATGATAACAAACACTATTAAGTGAGATACACAGAATAATGTAGAATAAGCAGGAGGTAGTAGAGATCACAGTTGATGCCTCAGTGAACAGAAGCAATCAACATATAAACACCTGGCAATATCATTGAATGTGGGCTTATCTGCTATTGTAAACATCATGACTGAACTAGATTGCTGAGGAATTATAAGGCAAAGCATCTCCCTTAGACTCCGCTCCCCTGAAACCTCTCCAATCTCATGCCAGACATTATTATTTCTCTTACAGATGAACAAACAATGGATGCATAGAGGTCAGGTTATTTATTCAGTGAGCAAGTGACATAAGGGCAGTCACAGAACAGATTCCTGACCCAAGCCTTTCTCCAGTGGTGCTGTGAGATGAAGTCCACAGCAACATTAATTTATAAATGCCATTCCTTCTTTCTTTTAATGAAACAACTGATAATTTCCAGAATTTCAAGGTAAGTGTTTCAGCTCAGCACATCATGCTAATGTAGATTAACAGGAGATTTACAAGCTAAGAAAAAAAATCTGTCCATGTGGATTATGTTTCAGAATCCATTTCTTGATGACTTCTGTTTTAAGCAAAGTCTGTGAATTCTTCCTAGATACCATTTACCACCAAGTGACATCCTCTGAGCTCCCTGAACTCCAACAGTCTTCAACCTCCTCTACTTCCAAACAAACCTTTCCATTCTTAGCATCTGTACCTGCTCTTTCCTTTCCTTTCCTTTCCTTTCCTTTCCTTTCCTTTCCTTTCCTTTGTTTTCCTTTCCTTTGTTTTCCTTTCCTTTCCTTTCCAGTTCTCTCATGTTGTATGCATTTCTCCATCTTATCAACTGCAGTTTGCTGGTTATCCACCATAAACTTCACTGTACACAGGCAAGGGGCTCGATGAGGTAACCCCTTTGAACAACCCATGGACAGTTTATCAAAAATACCAAGAAGCTGGATCCTGTGTTGCCAGGAAGTGGCAACTTCCCTGTGTTGCCAGGGAAGTCTAGGAGAAGAGGAGCAGAGGACTGGAGAGGCATGGTGAATAAATACAGCAATGACACGCAATGTACATGTGTGAAAATGGAACCAGGAAAAATCATAGGACAAGTAGGGTTGGGAGAGATGCAGGTGAATGACCAAAAATGACATTCGTCAAGATGCATGGTACTCAGTCTGATTTCAACCACTTTGTACAACTATTCAAAGAAAATTAAGTCAAAAAGAACATCCCACTCTTCTGCATTTCCACAATCAAATGTTTTCTCTCTCCTTAGCCCGTGTTCTTTTGCTTCAATGTATATATCACTTTCACTTACATTCCATATTTATTTGCTCGGTAATTATTTTTAACACTTCTCCACTTGAGTCCAAGCACTAGGAAATCAAGCGCTCTGACTGGCTTAGTTTCCATAGCAACTGGAATGATGCTTCTTCTATACTGGGGCTGGAAGATGATGCTTCAACCATTTTAATTAGTTACTAAGTGCTTCCCTATGGCTTGTCTCTGAATGCTATTTTAAAAATAGGAAAGGAAAGGAAATACTAAAATAATAACAATGTAAGGAGGAAACTGAAGTCAGTTTAAGATGGGAAAAAGTAATGGAACTTATGACCTGGCAGCCAATAAGTCAATGAATTAGCTGGAGTTCTAGTAAAACTCTAACTCTGAAGCATGTATTTTTTTGTCTTCATATTTCACACAGACTTCTAGGCAAGGACAAGAAATCATAGTAAATATGGTGGAGCTGGCACAGTCAGGGATGGTTTTCAGTGGTGACCTTTTTGCTAGGTTTTGAAATTTGAGGAGGAATTTGACTGTTGAAAAAGAAGGCCCAAGACGTTTTCTCAACTCAAAGAAAGCCCTGTGCAGAAGGAACAGATATGAAATTAAACAAAGGCCCAGGTAACACCTTTCTCATTGAAAATAGACTCAGCGCAGCAGCGAAGTTTTATGAGATTTATCCTCTACAACCCAAACCAAGCCATCCACAGCTACCATTGAAGTACACTATGCATGCAATGGATGGTTACCCGTTTCTATCTGCCTATGGAAGACTGACTGATGAAATGCTGTGTGTAAATATCAACCTCTCCCAGAAACGAATGGGTGGTGTGGGTGAGGGCCAAGTTCATGTGCTTGCCCAGTTAATATGTGGGCTTCTCGTAAAGGATGCAGAAGATAGGTCTGTTATTTTTATATTCATGTTTTCATGAGACCCACTGTCACATCTACAAAGTTACAGATTTTTCTCTCTCTTTTTTTTTATGGGTCATGGGGCTTGAACTCGGCCTGGAGGCTTGCCTGAGCTCTTCAGCTCAAGACTCCTGCCCTTCCTCTGGGGCTGGACACTGTCCCTCTTTAGCTCAAGGCTACTAACCTACCCTTGGGCCAAGCCCCGCTTTCCATTTTCTAGAGGTCAATTGGAGATAAGAGTCTCAGGTCCTTTAATGCCCAGCTGGCTTTGAACCTTTATCCTCAGATCTCAGCCTCTTGAATAGCTGGGATTACAAGTGTGAGCCACCACGCCCAGCCATATTTTCCTCTATTGTGAAAGTTTTCCTTTGAATTCCTTGCATTTTAAAGATCTGTAATATATTATGCACCACTGCTAACTGTATTAGCACTGAATCATTTACTTTTCCAAGGAATAAAATAGGTCTTTTGTCACTTTTTAATCTCATGATCATGCAATATAAAATGTCCTAGGTATTTTAGGCCCTTTGAGATGTCACATACTTCAGAAGTTAGAAGACAGAAGAGAATGAGAGCTCACCAACTTATCAGACAGTGCTTTTTCGCTATAGTTTGAGCTGTTACATATACTTTTAGAACTCTATGTAAGTTATAAAATCTAGAGATATAAAACTTTTTTTTATTTTAACAAAACTAGCTTTAATTTTTACACAAATTGAATACTAAACCTGGAAAAAGCATAAATAAAATGACAAACAGTATATCTTCGAGAACACCTTACATGAACCTGGCTTCCTCTTTGTTATAAAGCCTGCATGCATGGATAGACAACCAGGCAAGAAATGAGAGCCACTGCACTTTGCAAGCCAAATTTACCAGCTCCCTGTCCAACAACTCATTAAAGAGTCCATGAAAATATAAGTTAATGAACTAAATAAATAATAGTAGTAAGCATCGGCTGGCATCCATTGTCATTTCTTCATTACTATATGGTAATCCACCAATGAAAGTGGTCCACACCTTTCTAGAAATCCAGATTCCAACTTTTAAAAAAGAGAAATCACAAAATTGTACTGAGTTCAACCTTAGCCCCACAAAAATGTGAAAATGTTCCATTTCCTGTGGGTTTAGGAGGACAATTTGCGTTCATTTTGGCTTCTACTTAAAGTAAGTGAGAGCCTTACTGTCTCTAACAAGTAGAGTTAAGGGTCAATGTGCTTTCAGAGGTTTGTCTTTCTAAAATAGTTCCTTTTCTTCTTTTTAAGAAAGTGTGAATCTGGATCATAATAACTCACTAGCTATGTACATATGATGATATAAAATGATGATGCTAATTGAACTCCAAGATATAGAAACAAGAGGGTTTTTCTTCTTTTTCTTTTTGTTTTCTTTGTGTTTATGAATGTACTGTGTGAAGCTATTTCTTTTTTTCTTTCCTTTTCCCCCCTTTGACTTATCTCCTGTGACCACTGTTTTTTTCTTTTGGTACCCTGTGTCTTCTATATACATTTATCTGACTTGTGGGAAGGGAAGAGGGATAACAAAATGGTGAGACAAAGGACAAACGGTGAACTAATACAACAGCAATGTTCACTATACACTAAGTTGGAAATGAACTTTACAATCTGGTGGTGAAGAGGTAAAGTGAGAGAACACAAGGGAGTACGTAACAAGGTTAGACAAGAAATGTACGCATTACATTACTTATGTAACCGTCACCCCTTTGACCTCACCCTTACAATAAAATAAAATAAATTTTAAATAAAAAAAGCTACACTAACATTTCATGGGACTGTAGAAACTCTACTGAAATTGGAGCTGCACAAATTTATGTTTCTTCCTAAATAGATGGTGCCCTTGACTTTTAATCATATCAGAACTGTACAAAGATACTTTTGGACATTTTACTTATTCATTGAAACCTCACAAACTGCTTACAATCACAAACTTTTTTTCATGTATTTTTATTGTAATTAATAGAACGGTTATATTATATTCACCAGATAGAAGGTGCATTACTTCACATACATTGATACTGTTTCTCATGTCTTGCTCCTCATTTCCCTCTCCCCACCCCCACCCTTCATCTTTTCTTCTTCCCTTCCCTATTGGACTTCAATCATAAACTTTACATGCATAATCTACCAATGTCCTTATATGGGAAGACAACACTTCTGTGAATAATCCCCCCTTCTCCTCAGTTATTCAAAATATCTCCTAAGGTCTATGTTTCACAAAGCAAAACTGGCCTATAAAGAGCAGCTAGAACTTAAGAATTTCTACTGTTCTTTTTTTAATAGAAGTACAATTTTCTTATTATACACTGATATATTGAAAAGAGTTGGTTCTAAGATTATCAGAGAGATGACCTTTTAATTATAAATATCGGTAAAAAAATAAGAATTAGTATTACAAGTTTTATCCAAACACAAGTTTAAACAAAAAAAAGTTCTGAGTTTTTATATACTTATACCTTCTCTCTAGGATCTATTTGAAAATAGTACTGTTTTTCAGGTTACTATCCAAGAATGGAGATTATGTAAAGGTGTTTTTTTGGGGGGGGGGGTGAAAGAAAGGAAAAGTAGTGAGACGCCTGATGTAATCCTGGCATTCCATGAGTTTATAAAGCTCAGTCTCCTAAAACTCTGGGTGGATGGGCTGAGAAGAAAATAGAAAAGAGGATTTCATCAGAGTAGAACCCAACTGGAAATTTAGATAGAGCCATGTATACATAGTGCCTTGACAGTACAATAACGTACAACCTATACTGGCTTATATATCTTCATTTTTATTATCCCCACAAAAGACATTTTGTGTGACAGCAAATGGAATTTTCATTTGTCAAAGGGGGCTAGCCAAGAAAAAATATCATGAGTTCTACAAAGTTTCTGCAAGTCAGCTAGAATGAGAGGTAAGGTAGAGTTAGGAGTGGAGAGAGGTCAGTAGGCCAAAAATCATTTATATCACCATAATACTTCTATAATTCATATAGAATCCTAATGTCACCACATAATTAAATCATATTCCCTTTACATCAGCAAGTCTCACATCAGCAGTAATGTGTGACTTAGAGCTAAAAAGCATTTTTCCAGCCTCTATGTTACATGTCATCACTGTTATGTCAGTTGGTTCAGACTAATTTTCAAATGAACACAGAAAAGTTGAATTAGGCCGGAGAGGTGGCTCATGCCTGTAATCCTAACTATTCAGGAGGCTGAGATCTGAAGATCACTGTTAAAAGCCAGCAGGGGTACAAAAGTCCATGAGATTCTTATCTCCAATTAACTGCGAGAAAATGGAAAGAAGTGCTGAGGCTCTCGGAGTAGGGTGGTAGGCTTGAGCTGAAGAGCTCAGGGACAGCACCCAGGCCCAGAGTTCAAGTCCCATGACCCACAAAAAAGAAAGGTAAATTAGGAAATCAGACTTCCCACAGTTTTTGAGGCAAGGGTGTTTTCATCTAAGATCAGGGTGCCAGCATGACCAAATTCTTGGGAGGTCTATTTTTTTTTTCTTTTTGGCTAGTCATGGGGCTTGAACTCAGAGCCTGAGCACTGTCCTTGGGTTTTCCAAAGGCTAGCACTCTGCCACTTGAACCACAGCACCCGGGTCTTTGTGCATGCTAGGCAAGCACTCTTACCACTAGCCTGGGAGGTCTATTTTTTGCAGAAGATGAGAGAGAAAGAGAGAGAAAAAGAGAGAGAGAGAGAGAGAGAGAGAGAGAGAGAGAGAGAGAGAGAGAGAGAGAGAGAGAGAGAGAGAGAGAGAGAGAGAGAGAGAGAGATTATTCCTGTTCTTATGTTTCCTTTTAGACAAGCAATAATTCCATTTGTAAAGATTCCATGCTTATGATTTATCTTTCTTCAAGGACCAATCATCACATTGGGGATATTAAAACGTGTTCTGAATAATGCTTTGATAAGTCACAAAATATGAACTACTTATCATCATCAGAGTTATTAGATTTATACCTCCCATCCATCCTGTGAAAACTCCAGTGAATTTCCAAATGTATTTTAAGACATTATAAATCCATTCATTTCTCTTCTACTCCTATGTCATCAAGCCAGTGAAAACCAACATCATTCTTACTTATACTGTTGTGATAGCTTTCTGCTAGGCCTTGTTAGTTCTTTCTTAATGCCTTCTAGTTTTCACTGCCAAGAAAAAACAAATGACTTTCTAACATGTCATTTACTTGTCTCAGGAGCTTCACATTCCAAGTTAGAATAAAAGTAAAATTCTTTAGCAAGTATTTTAAAAATGTGATATTCTCTGACCATAGGAGATAATCTCATGTTGTTGTGCTCTAATCAGGAGTAATACAGTATTTTATTTCATTTGTCATGTTTCACATAGGTGTGTCTAGTATCTTCTTGCCATAAAGCATTTATGTAAACTTCTCTAGGCCCAGCTTTTATTTACCAGATATATTTGTTTCATATTACCAAACAGTATTCTAAAAATCTAGAATGGAAATATGACTATCTATATGCATTACTGTAGGGATGAAAAATATCTAATTCAGTCTTGTCATGTTCAAGACCAATAATTATTTTACAGAGAAACAGTTTATTGACAGAATAGGTATAAGTTTTTGGAATAGTCCAAAAACTAACAAGGAAAAATAAAGAGAAAAATGATCTACTTAGATTTACTCGTTTGTTGTCAAATAATAGTAAATACAATTATATAATAAGTTCCTATTAAATCAACATTTACTAGCCTAAATTTCAGTAGAGAAACAAAGTTAATGAGGTTAAAAAACTTGTTTAAATGTCATTCAAACAAAAAATACCAGCAAGTATAAATTATATAATTGAATCCTCTAAAATAAACCAGAGAAAGAGCTGGAAAAATATTTTAATTACATATTGAGATGTTTATTTCCACTGCAAAATATACTTTTCTTACAGCACTTGAACATAAAATTGTCAGTGATATAAGCAAATATTGGAAGAAAGTCCAACACTTAAGACAAAGTAAGTGATAGTTCATTCTACCTCTTGAATTTTATAATTCTTTGTTAAACATTTCTTGGCAGAAATAAATAGTATGTTTTTACTGAGTTAAATTTTATGAAGCTTCTCCTATTGATATTTTTGGTAGTAGAATTTACCATCCTGATTAAACAAACAGAAAGCTGGAGCTAATTAGAAGTTGTACACATTTGGTGAAGTTTTTTTAGTTCATTGTAATACAAATGATGTTTCATAATGGAAAGTTGGAAATCTAGGGGATCGAATTGTCTTATGACTTCTAAATAGTTTAAGAACCTATGTATTCATGACAGAGAGAATGGCACAAAATAATGACTGGAGCAAATACCTATGCTGACATAAGTAGAAAGAGTGACAAATATAAAGTCTAAATGATGACTTCAGGCCGAAAGGAGATTAAGCAAGACTGAGGTAAATTGTGGGAACAATGTTTGTGATTTTTCCAAATAAAAAATGGTGGGAAAAGTGAACTATTAGGAGATGCACAGAAGCAACGTGCACTGAAATAAAGTAAGGCAAGCTGCATTTTAAAAATCAAAGTTATAATAATTTCATGTCAGAAAACATCCTTTATTATAGTAAACTTACATGGTGAGTGGTTGATTTTATCGTCTGTTTATACTTTGGTTAGCATTTAATTTATAAATTACTTTGACTTCATAGCTCTGTATAAGCTCTGAGTAAATGAATTGAGATATTTTATGTTTACATTTACTTAACTAACATTATGTTAAAATATAGGTGAGCAGACACCATGAGTACTCAGGAAATTCTATAAAGGAAATATTTGACACAATATTACTCTCTTTATGCTATCTGCAAACACGAAACTTAATCACACCAGGGAAAAAAAGAACTTTGCAAAAAATGTTTCCTCTTTCTTTCTCATTCGTGTTAAATAACATTTTCTCTTTTGATATAATTATATTTTTACATTCATTTTGAGAATGAATGTACAAAGATTGAGAGTAACACTTTCCTCTTTCCTGAAGAGTAAAGTGTGGTAGAACTATAATGCAATATTCCAAAGAGGACTGGAATTCATAACGTCAGACCATAATTCTTCTCACATCTGGGATACTTCATGATTCTCTTGTCTACATAAAAATCACCTTTATTTCTACCCTTGTTTCACATCCAATATCCCCTGGTAACTACAAATTTGTTTTCCAGTCTTACTGAAGTTTGCAAGAATGAGTTATTATAAATGAGATCATAGTATTTAACTACTTTGGTTGTTTTTTTCTTTCAATTCAACTGAACCCAACACTTGAGATTTATTTGGGTTTTGCATGTATCGCAACATCATTCCTGTTTACTGCTGGCTAGTATTCCTAAGCATAGGAATACTTGTTTTACCATTCACCCACTGAAAGACTTCTAGGGAGGTTTGAGATTTTGGTTAGTATAGCATTAGATAATAATATTCATTTTGCCTTGTAATACTTATATTTGGATAGGAATTAAATTAAGTAAAAACATTGGCTTTAGTTGTGCAATTATTTTCAATTTAAAATCATTTCACATTCTTTTTCTTTTCTTCACTTTCATTTTCACTTTACTATCTTGTGCTTTTAAATATTTGAAACATTCAAAATCATACGATAATATATGTATAATATATTCATATATAATATATTATAACATAACATATCGAATATATAATTATGTTTCATCATTTATATTTTATGTCTGTGATATTGTATTTGCTAAAAAATAGACTTTAACTAATATAAATACCATTACCTTTTGATTACTGGTATCAAAGCTGGTGCTCTGTCAGATGAGTCATGCTTCCAGTCCAACTTTTCATTGGCTCCTTGGAGCTAGAGTCGCATGGAATTCTCTTCCTAGGGTGGCTTAAAACTATGATCATCCTTCATGTCTAGGCATCATTACTGGTTAGAGGTACAGCTGTAAGCCACCTGTACACAGCTAATGTGATTGCTTTTTTAACTTCTGTGTTCCTACATTCATTGTTAACATGTAGAAACTCATGTTAGAATTTAGAATGGTTATCTTGGACCTTATTTCCTTGAAATTGAACTCACTAGTTCTAAGACTTTCATTGTAGATCCCTCGAGATTTTCTACAGGAAAAATAATGGCATTTGCAAATAGAAAACATTTCATTCCTATCTTTTTGTTGGGTCTGCTTTAAATCCCTTTCCTTATCTTTTGTATTGGTTTAAACTTCCAGCATGTTATGAATAAGAATGATGAAGTATTACTGCTTTGTTTCTGCTTTTTCACTTGAAACAAAGTACCTTCAGTATTTCTTTTAGGATAGCATTTTTTCCTTTGGCTTGCTAGCTGCTCCTATTTTTTTCTGACAAGCTAGATCATGAATCCATGCAGAATTTTGTTAAGTGCTTTTGGCATATCAAATTGTCTTATAATGGGATTTTTTTCAATATACTTTTGATATAGTAGATATTATTGACATTTTAATGTTGAGCCAACATTGAATCCCTTATAATAAACCCCGCATATCTATGGTGTACAATTACTTTTACACGTTTATTCCATTTGCTGCTATTTTCTTAACATTTCTGATTTTTCTTTCAGTATAAACATTTTGAGTTTATTTCTTTGTTTTGTTTTAAAACAGAGGAATACTACAAGGTTCAAAAATAAATTATGAAGTGATCTCTCATATTTCAGGAAGAGAATTGCAAAACTCATTATTTAAGTAGTTGGTAGAAATAGTGAAATTATCTTAGTTTGGAGATCACAAAATTAATTCAAAACTCAATTTACTTTTAAAATAAAATTCAATGCTAAGTAAAAGAAGCCACAAAATATCTAAAAAGCCCAATTTACTTAATAATTTGACTTTGAATTTAACCTATTCATGGTAGGTATGAGTTCATTGAATTCACCATTCAGACTAGCTTGGGAGAGTTTTCATGTTGTAATAGTCTCTTCTTTTCCTCTCCATGTCTTTAAATCTGTACAAATATTTCTACATCTCATATTAACATGTTATTTCTCTCTTTCTTTGTTAATACTTGCCAATTTCATTATTCCTCCAAAGGAGCAATTGTCAGATTACTTTTTATGTTTCCTTCAATTTCATTGGTATCTGTTCTTTCATTTGTTATTTCTTCTTTTTACTTGCTTTGCCTTATTTTTCTATTTTAATTCCATTCTGGTTAGAAGACAGAGGCTGTGTTTTTTAAATAATTTTCGATACCTTGAAATTTGCTTGATTAATCATTCTAATTATTTTTGGTGTTATATAGTTTGTCTGGCAGATAACTTTTGTCAACTAGAACAGCATAGTCAATTTGATGACTTTGTTATTACATATATATTTAGAAATATTTGATTAATGATGTTTAATCTCTGTATTTTTGGACTATTTTTTACTTTCTGTATCTGTTCAGGGAGAAGGCTAAAGCATCAATATAAAATTAAGAATTTGATTATTTCTTGTTTTAGATTTCCCAGTTTTAAATTAGAAAATAAGTAATGGTTCTTGTGAAGTTATAACCTAGCTCTTTTTTTATAATAATATATTTAGAATACAAAATTTCATGCATTCCTTAGATATAGACAACTAGAGGGGTGATTTAGCTGGAAAAGATAAAATAATTAAGGGATAAATTTGGAAGTTGTGTCATCCAACCACTAGGAAATCAAGAAATAGAGAATGAGAAAAGAGAGAAAAGAATAATTTGTCATAAAATTATAGAAAAAGAAATTTCCTACAATAGACTACTCTATCCACTACCCTAGGAAGAAACTTTTAAACATAATTAAGATAATTAATTACATGCAAGGCTATGTAAATCAATATGAATTGTGAAGCAGATGAAAACAACAGTGGATCCTGACTCTAATTCTTGGTACCCTTGATCATCATCACTTCTTGGCACCCTTTATGTCTGACCTGTCAATACTTTCATCCCTGTCTGTAGTTTTTACAGACAGAACTTGTAGATTAAGTTGGTATTTTGCTAGCACAGTGAGTTCAAATTACAAAGGGAAAGGCTGAAGACTAAGGAGAATATACACTGGCTGATATTTGACTTGTGTACAGTTGACCTTACTGTACAAAAGCCTTGCCAAGGCTTCCTATCTAGAAAATAGAACAAATGTTTTATGCTTAAAAGAGTATCAGTGAAAATAAAAGTCAATTTGAGCTGGGCACTGGTGGCTCATCTGTGATCATAGCTACTCAAGAGGCTGAAATATGAGGATCATGGTTCAAAGCCAGCCTGAACAGAAAAGTCCATGAGATTCTTATCATCAAGTAACTACCATAAAGCTGGAAATTGATCTGTGGCTCAAAGTGGTAGAGCTCTGTCCTTGACCTCAAAAGCTTGAAGAGAGTATTGAGGAACTAAATTCAAGCCTGAAAATAAGCACAAATAAATAAATATAAAAATAAGATAAAAATAATTATGGAAAAAGAATTTTAAAATGTAAAAAGCCTAGAGAAACTGGTTGTTTGCCATCATCCCATTACCAAATACAACCCACCTAACAGTAACAATTGTTATCATGTCTGCCACTAACATCGCTGAAAACTTTATTAAGTACATGCAGTTTTAAAGACTCAACTCCATTAATTGAGAGAGCCCTTTGTCAACTCAGCTGATGTCAGATAAATAGGCCTCTCACTTATTTTTTTTAATATTTTATTTTTATTATATTCATTTATGAGCATAAGAGAATTTCCTGACAAAAGTAATATATAAAAGATTAAGTCATATGCGTGCAGTACTGTGAAACCCTCCCTGTATGTGGCTCCTAAACTACTCCATAAAGCATAGGATAATCATGTCTTTTAATTCATGTCTTTGAATGATGACTGCAAAATGAACATTTTTCCTATACAATGATTTCTCCAGGAATTATACTGGTAGTATATATTTTTATATTCAGCATCTACTTCAGAGAAGCTACCATTGAGTCTATTTCTCTTCAATAACTATACTTCTTTGAATTAACTGATCGTTTTCAAAATGCTTGAGGATTCATTATTGCATTTTTTTAATCCTTTGAACTCAGGTAGCCTTGTTACAGTCACACACTAAATTATGTGCCCACAAATTCATATGCTAAAGAATTAACACCAAACGTGAGTGCATTTAGAGATAAGACATTTAAAGAAGTCAACTGAGGTTATAAGAATAGATCCCTACAGCACTCGCACTGGTCTGGTATCTCTATAAGAAAAGGCAATGATGTCAAAGACATCTCACTTCTACAGGATACAGAGAAGAGGATACATGAGTACAGAGTAAAAGGCAATCGTCTGGCAGCCAGGCAAGGCAGGAAATAGCCCTCATCAGAAACTCACTTTGCTCCTACCATGATTTTGAACGTTTAGACTCTCAAAACTATTAGAAAACAAAGTTTGTTTGGTAGAACTACCTCATACATATGTGCTACTCTGTTTTGGCAGCCTGAGTGTTCTGTTAGAAGCACCTCTTGGTTGAAAATAGCCCTTTGTCTTTTCATCTGTCAAATTCCTGTCTTGTATCTTGATCAAAATAGAAATTCACTGAATACTTTGGGGATGTGTTGCTTACACATGGAACTCAGCTTTCCCCACACAACTTTGTTTCACTGACCGTCAGCTGGCCACTACAAAAGTCACTCATTTTCTTTTTGTTTGTTTGGTTGGTTGGTTTTGTCCTGTGTACCTCATAGCTCATTCACTCATAAAACAGAGGGATGCTTAATGCATATTGACTGTGTTAAAATAGAGAACTAAAAGTTTGCAAATTAAGATGGAGTTAAATTCCAATTATATCCAGTGTGTCTGTCCCTCCTCACATCTTAGCTATTCTAATCCTTTTGTTGAATGTGTTCTCTGCCAGATGTTTTTGGGAAAATGTCTATTAACAGCTCATTACTTAAGTCCTCATCTGACAATACATCACTGAGAAAATAACACTAAAATCAAACATGCTCAATAATAACATAAACAAATATTTAGAGTTACAAACTCATTTAGCCTAAAATGCCTATAAAGTCAGCCCTATTATCCAAATTCTTTTGGGTGAAGACGTCTAACCCAGGGAAAGCTTCAGAAACCCAGAGACACAGTGACATGTTTCAAAAGTTAGAAAGTGCAGATACAGAGCATTTACTCATGGTAAATGATCTATGTCGCAGCCCTCTCATTTTTCTGTCTATAATGTTCACAATAAATCAGATTCCAAAATAAGTCTGACTCTTAGTTGCCTCATGGGGGCCACTTGGCCATTCCTAAGTCAGGCACCCTTATTAGGTTAAAAGTCAATAAACAGAGCTTGCTGTCTCTCCAACACTCAGCTGAAAAGTCAAAGATGGAGAAGAGGGTATCCTAAATGGTACTTAAAAAGGAATTTTTGGAAGGAACACGGGACTTGCCCTTTAAAGACAAAGGAATGGACACTTGGTTAAAAAAAAAAAAACAACAGCACTCGATTCTATCTTTAGCTCTGTTTTGCTCTCATCCCCACATAAAGGAGATGTAATCAAGAATAAAGGAAAAAGTCATTTGAATTATTTTCTACTTATGTAAAATCTTCTTATGTAAAAAGAGCATTCTCATCAAATATGAGTAATTTACAGATTATATTTGGAACAGGATAGCACTTTCACAAACCATTGCTTATGTAATCTAGGTCATGTGCAAAATAGTTCATTTTTACTTGCTTACTGTGCCTGATGTCTTAGTAGATTTTAAACAATTATGAAGTACAGATTTGCTTAATGCAAATTCACCAATTGTAAAAATAATAATAGAAGGTATCAGTTGCTTCAGAGAAATGCACATTTATATAAAAATGTATGCCAACACAAATAATAATTGAAAATTACCTTAATAAAGGAAGCCACTGGAGGGATATGCACTCAACTCCCCAACTCAGCCGGAAAGAACTGACTTTACAACACTTTTTTTCCCACAAAATCTTGCCCATTTTTCAGTTCTTAACTCAATAAACACATTTAGATACTGAATTACAGTAAATTGAACCCTTAATGTTAGTGATTCCCTGCATTTCTATAAAGACATTTTCAAATTCTCTAAGTATGTGGAAATTTATCTCATAAAAAAAAAACTAGTTTAAAAAGGGATTAGCAGACTCTTAGGTTTCCAGAACTGTGATTTAATAATCAAAACAGAGACATTGCAGTGCTTGGCGGAGGAAAGATAAAAGAAGAAGAGAACATGCTTTTGAAAAAAAATGTAACATGACAAGGATTTAGTGGGACACATGTCTTTGCTTAGTGAAAACTGAAGTGACTCATTGATGACCACCATTTGATGAACAAGAAGGCAAAAGTTAGAGTCCTAAAATTCAGGAAGAAAGAGATTTTGATGAGAGAATTTGATCCCATTGCAAAATGAAGTATTCTGTTTCAAGATCGTTTGTACTTTCCATTTCTCAAATACATCAGACACTAATCATGATATGCATAGTAGACAGAAGCTAAAATTCGATGTTCTATCATGCGTATCAGCAAAGTTTGTGTACTCATTCAGAAATTGCTCCAGTTAGGTACATTACAAAAGCAGGGACAGCTGGACACCTGTATTCCTAGCTACTCAGGAAGCTAAGATCTGAGGATCTCAATTCAAAGCCAACCTTGCCCACAAAAGTCCATGAAACTGTTATTTCCAATTAACCACCAGAAAATTGGAAGTGTTGCTGTGTCTCAACATAGTAGAACCACAGCAACACTGAGCAAAAAGAGCTCAGGGACAGCATTCAGGCACTGAGTTCAAGACTCATGATCCATAAAGGAAGATAAAATAAAATAAAAGCAAGGACAGAAGAAAAGATGCAACAACAAGGCAATTGGTAAGTAAACCAACAAAGAAAATGTAAAGAAAAAATATTCAAATTAAAAGTTTGGTGGTTATAATGGCAGAGTAAGTCCATTTACAATGTAGCATGGGGGGAAGAGATGATAGTCTCTTTCAAGTGGGAAAGCAATTAAATTTACATGGAAAAAGGGTGGTATAGACGATCAGGTGAGCATAAGATTTAGGGGAGGAGAGAAAGGAAAGCAGAGAGAGAACAGAGAGAGAGTTTTGGATTTTGAGTGTTTACTATAAGTACAGTTGTCAAAGGTACATTGTTTTGTGGTTTTTTTAAATTTGTATTTACTATAGAGGTGACATACAGAGGGATTGAAATTGCGTGAGTCAAGTAATGAGCACAGTTCCTGTTGTACAGTCTTCTGTTCCCTCATTCTCTCCCATCTTCTCCCCCATCACTGATATCTCCTGCTGCACTTTTTTACCCTTTTCCCCTCCAGTCCTGTTCCCTCCCCAGCACTCCTAGAGATATTCACTTGAATGCACCCATGTAAGGGGGAAAAAAAGAATCATCAAAAGACAAAAACTTTAACAAATTACAAGGAAGAACAAAAAAGAAATCCTGTTCTTCTACATGTTGGACTTTGTTAGACATATAGATTATTATATATAAATAAGAAGAGTACTTAGGCATTGCACCTTTATGTTTCTTCTAAGAATATCCTCTAGAGTGAGTATCTAGACTCCTATATAATCCAGTGAATTCCCTGTGTATTTTCAAGCTAATTTCTGCATATCCAAGAGAATGTACACCGTTGTTCTCTCTGAATCAAGGGTCCATTTTTAATGTCCAATCTGAAGACTGGCACTGTTGAGGGATAATGGGAAATTCATGACTTGGGATAGAACTGGAGGCCTAGTTAAGGCCAATGACTTTGTGACCTTACAACCAATAAGAACATAGGCTCAATGGTTTCCCTTATTTGTCATAATCAATAGAAACCTTGGGGTCTCCTAGCAGAGATTTACAATAGAACAAAACCTAGCCACATAAAGCCATACAGGATGACCCTAAATGAAAGGACCTCCAGGATATAGAAACAAAAGCCATATAATGAATGACTGTTGTCCTTAATGTACTGTATTATCTCTCATCTCTTTTGCTGTCCCTTAGTTATCTCATATTGTTACAATATTTCACATTAAAAAAAAGAAAACAAATGTTTCTCCCTCTTCTAGTGTGTCTTACCCCTTGTTGAGAGTGGACGTAGAGAGCCTATGACACGAGATCATCGGCTGTCCTCCTAGTTACATGTGGTCCCCTATCAGAATTCAAAAGCCAATGCCTCCTTCACATCCATCCCAGATTGGAATCATGAATGCATACTTGAGCCTAAAATAAAATGTTTATTTTTGTAAATTAATTATAAAGAAGAATCTCACTGTCAAATCAATTATTATGGTGATGATTTAAAGCTGACATATTCAGAATGTAATAAAATTAAGAAAGATCTGAAAGGTAAAGAGAGGAAAACAATGCAAAAGATTGACTAAAAAAATCTCAACGATCGACAGGACTAATAGAAGAATAAGTGTTCTTCACACAGTAATGTTGAGATTGCAATTAAAAAAGAAGAAAAACTACTTTTTAAATTGACCACTCTATAATCCTTTCTATCTTCTAGAATCATGGTCATGTTTTCAAGAGTGAGGATCAAATGCATCTCCTAGCAAGCTTTTCATCATCTTTTGAATACTCTAAAACTTTTGTTAAGTGCATTCTAGGCTCTGGAGCAATTAGACAACTAATAACATTGTATCTATTCATTTCTCCTATCAATAATACACATTTTTGCACACAATCATTATTGATAACTTCCATCATTCAATACAGAGGCAAAAGATCTATTAAAATGTTTAAAAAACATTAAAATTCACTTTCTATAACCCCTTCTATTTAGTATAAATCCTAGAACATAATGGGTCTTCTAATTAAGCCTGCTTTATAAGTGAAATATGAGATTATGATAAACTAAAACCTGTGATTGAAAGTCCCTTGGATTCTAAAATGTATACAGAGGGTGACATCAATATGTGTACATGTGCATGTGTATAAATATACACACATAATATGTATTCACATACATATTTATTGATTTTAAGACCTGTTTGCCAGTGCTTCTTCCTTAAGCATGTTGTATTCCTTGTGCAAATTTTGCTTTCAATTTGGGTAATAAATACCAATCTGCATAAGCAAATGTCATTTTATTTCATTCATCTTCTCATAGAACTTCTGTAAATTGAGCTAGTCTTTTTTTTAATCCATTGTATTTGCTGACAATGATTCTCTTTGTTCATGATGGTCTTCGATTTACTGATTTGATCCTCAAAAGCCAAAACTTAGCAGATATTTGGGTAGATAAAAGAACACAACTACGGAATGGAATTCCATAACATTCCATTCTCTCATGCACATGATACATGATGAGATGAGGTCAATCTCTGCCAGAGCTTGGAAAAGGGTACCCATTAGAGCTCTAGATATAAGGGCAATAAAGGCCCCAAAGCCAGAGGAGAATTTCTCGCAGCATATGGAGAACATCACCCAGCCTGGAGGACAAATTAATGACCCTATCATAAAATATCTTTTCACATGCTATTAAAGTTGTTGTCACACTTCATTGCATAGCTGACTACAAGTTCACAGTGATGGAAGGTGAGGTAAGTTTCCTAAACCATCCCAAGATATAAGTAGGCTGCTCTTTCCCATAAGGTCCCCTGGAGCTTGGAGATTTTTCTGTATTCCTTTTGGTCATTTTCTTTAAAGAGAAATGAGTTATACAGTTCTTCCTCAAGTAGACCTGGAAATAGTGGTGCAAAATAGTCACCTAGTGCAGACATACCTACTAGGGTTCTGTGCAGATGAAAAAAACAGAAAGGTGACTAAATCACCATTAGAAAAAATCAGTCCCTATATACAGTGTTCATGAATTATGAAAGATGCCTTACAGTTTTTTATGACAAAGAGAATAGACACGTTTGACATTACTGACCTCTTGTGTGTGTTTACATTAGCATTGTGTGTATAAAAAATTGACAGAATGTTTAAGCCTACATTATAAACCCCAAATGCAATGTAGTGACACCCCCAATTTTTTCTGGTCAATTACTATTCAGTTATTATTTAGATATTTGAAAGGCATGATGTTTACCTTACCTGATAATGCTTGGTTTTAAGGGTTCACACTTAGTAACAGTATACAGTATATGATACATACTGTATAGGTAATATACAATATATATAATATTATGCAAGGTAATATTTAGTATTTTAATACAGAGATGTTACATAAATTGCAAATGTCATACAAATGTCATTGTAAATGTCATGACTTCTTGATTTTAGCCTTCTTTGCACGTATTTTATATATTAGAAATCACCCCTCAGTCATCATAAAGAGATAAATGCTCATCTTAGGTGTACTAAATCCAATGCAGTTTACCTGACATAATTTACTATTGTAAAAACATATTGTTGAATGCATAGAAATAGGAGCTAAGCACCATGATTTGCATTACAATCATTAATAGCTTTTGATTTTTGCATATCCTCCCCTCTGATTTTGAGCTCATTCTCTCTTTTATGCAGTTAAGACTCCATTTCTGAACCTAATCTTCCAGATGCCTGCATTCAACTGTGACAGAATTGTATAAGGACTGCAAGGTCATGTTATCAGCGGTCAAAGTATAAGCTGACAAGCTGAAAAATAAGACTAGGTTCAGAGACTTACGTATATGTAATTACACCATTACTTTGGACCTCATACAATCTTCCAGCCCAAGGACATGAGCACCAAAGAAGAGATGGAAAGAATTATTCCCATTTTATTATATACTTTAAACACTAGTGGATGAAAAATCTGTTCCTACACATACATGTATGGCACATTTCAAGGCACAAGATAATGTTCCTCTGCCTAAGTATTCTAAAATGCTAAGATTCTTCATGTAAAATGAGAAAATATAGGTATTTCTCCTATTTAAAAGTATAATATTCATGAATATAGACCAAATGATGATTATAGATGAAAAATAAGTATGTAAAGTTTTATTTCAACCAGTGCTTAAAAAGCTCCAATGAAAATGAAAATAAAGTTTGTTTAAAAAGTGTTAAAATATTTAAACAGAAAGATTTAGATTTATTCCAGCAAATAATAAGGGATTTAGATATGTGTAAGTTTCCTTAAGTAGATCTATAGAACCACAAACCTAGGTAATAAACAAATATATTTGTTATAATTAAACAAATATATTTGTTATAATTAAAACAAATATACACAGAGATGCATAATTGATGATTTCTTGAGACAGTTAAATAAAAATCAAATGCAACAAATGTGCTCTTAAATTACTTTAGAGAAAGCACAAAAAGTCAAATAATGAAACTAAAAGAACAATGAAAAGCAAAACCTAATAGAAGGTTAAGGATGATTAACAGAAATGAAACCATCCTTTTCCTTGAGTGACTTAACCTCTCTGTCCTTTGCCCTCTGGTGAAGTGGTTAACACTTCCTTTGTCATGCTGGACTCTGGACACTTATCCTTGCTCCAGAAATTATTCATTCACCATACATTTATATATCTGCTTCCACAAACCTACTAGGACCCTTCCAGGGCTGTATCAAAGTGTATTGTCCCTTTATCTTTATACCAATGCTTGGAACAGGAACATAACCGATTGCTCTCCTCAAGAAAAATCCTCTGCAATTATCTCAGGGAAAGCTGCCAGAGTGGACATATTTTTGCTAGAGAGGACATTCTTGGACATTGTCTACCTAATGTAGTGGTCTGGAAGAGCAGATTGAAGCTGTGGTTGGACAGCATTCAATGGATGTGTATCTTTGCATGGAGTTCCTTCCCATTTTCCAATATTTGGATGGAGCGAGTCATGTCAGGATTTGCCTTCTTGCTGTCTTCCAGCTCCTGGAGCATGTTCACGGTGATGTTTCTCTAGATATTTTTTTCAACATTCTTCAGTACAATAGATTTCATGTGTCAAGGAAGATGAGTTAACATGTCACTTTTTTTAAATGCCTCATACTCTACTACTTAAAAGGATCCACCCTGAATCTTAGCTCATGCTCACTCTTTTAGGCTTCCTTGACTCTACCTATGTATGTCAATGTCTTCTGTTTTTCATCCTACCCTTGAGCCATAGCCCCTCTTCTCCTTTTCCAGTGATTAATTGGAGATAAGTCTCATGTTCTTTAGGTTCTTTAGTGCTGTGGCTGGCTTTGAACTGTGATCCTCAGATCTCAGCCTCCTGAGTAGCTAGAATTACAGGTTTGAGCCACCATGCCCAGCTTCAATGTCTTTCTTTACTCAATTCTTCCTCTTCCATGTACTCCTCTTTAGTTTATAATTTCTCTACAGTTTATCATCTCAAGACATTCCATCGTTGCTTTGTGAGAACATAATTGTTCTCAAGTAAAATGATATGTAAGAAGTTAAATATCTTCTCAAGGCCACATACACACATAGAGCAAATAGAAAGATCAGAATTTTTTCTATCCCTCAAATAGTTGGTCTATACAACCGCAGAGACTTCTAGATTTCATGTTTGGGAGTTATTTGGGCACTAAATTTCTCTCTGAAAGTTTGAGTTGATCATCTGTACTGTAGATGTACAGTACATTGAGATGTCTAGATTTTAAAGCACCAATCGATTTATTTCTTAAATGAGAGATTGGAAAACGGACACAAATAATTAGGGAAAGAGAAAAAAATCAACTGACATAATAAAAAATGTGATTATTTTACTTACAGTTACATCTTTTTACTTGGAATATTTTCAAAATAATCATTCCCACATTCCATTTTGTTTCTCTGTTTTCTACTTCCATTGTTATGTTTCCCAAAAATTATGAAAACATATTTTTTTCTTTTGTAAGTTCTTTTCTGCCACTCTTTCAGAAGATGAAAAACAAATTCATGGAGAAAACATTTTTTTATAAGTTTCAGTTCTCAACATTCAAATGATTATTGAACAATTATTTTACTCTATGATTAATGACTAGATATTTCAGCCCAATGACTGACATGTGTTCATTGCTTTTTCTAATGCCCTATAGGTTAGTACTTCTAGAAATGCCTTTTAGTCTGTTAGCTCTTTATGTTGCAATCCCGAATACTTAAGATCATGAATCCCAATGTACAGTACATTCTTCATGCCAGGACTACAGGGTATTGTAGCCTTGCTTATGTATCCATTAGGAAAAGAATGCCTTCCTTATGTGCACTTTTCTATAATTGTCACTTCCATTACTGTGGTACCCATCCCTTGGTTAAATCAGTTACAAATGGTGCTTCTTGGTCCTCTGTAACATTATGCATCCCTTTGAAGAAAAAAATATTTATAAGTGGAAATAAATCAAATATTTGCACACATTCCAGTCATTATGGGTGATTAATTTTCTGTTCTAGACTTCATTAAGTGCCTTTGCTGCTATTCTTACCAGAAATTGAGGCCTCTAATTTATCCCTCTCTTCTTTCTTCTCACAACCTATCTTTCCTATTGGTGCAGGTTAGCGCTGGGATCCTTGTTAGCTTCCAACTAGTTGTTTGCCAAGCAGCCGCTGAGGCCTTTATGTCACCTGAGAAATCATTAACCTTATTGGTGCTGCAGTCTCCACCTGCCAAGCATGGAGTTATCATTTAGAGATGGAAACCTATTCCTCCATAAATGAGCATGTAGGGGAAGAGAACTAGAAGAGAAAGCCCATGTGTTATAGTTATTTTCTCTAAATAAACACCAGATCTTGGTGACAGAGGTGAAAGGGCATATGTTCTTCCGTCATCTTGGTCAGGTGTGTGGAACAGGCATATTTGGACACAGGCAGCTGTGATTTATACTTGGCTAAAGTATAGAAAAGGAGAGATGGAGGTTCAATTTTCTAGATCTTTTTCTTCTAGTATGTATGCATTCCATGGTAAAATTTTTTTTCTCATAAATACATTATGCCCAAAGATGTGTTATTCCTATTTTTAACAAATGTAGGGAAAATTCATTCAACTTTCAGTCTAAGAAGTATTGCTTATACTTTAATTGCCTGCAACTTAGATATTAACAGTAAAACCACTCACCTTTTTCCTTTTGTCAGTTTACAAGATTTTGTCATATGCCCTCATGAGTTCAAGTTCCATATTTGGCTTCATGTTTGGATACTGAAAGTTTCCCCAGATAGATCATTTGTTGAATCCGTGGTTCCAATGTAATGTTTTGGAATGTTGCTTTGGGGAATTGATTGAATCATGAGTGCACTGGTCTAATCAGTTGATGTATGCGTGACAGATTTGTAATTGAGTGGAATATGGGCAAGTGGCAAACACTACGGAACAGAAAAACCTACCTTTAAAAAGTGGGTCTATACAGAGTGGGAGATCTTAACTAGCCATACAACAGACAAGGGCCTCATATATAAAATATACCTACAGCTCAAAAAATTGAATCTCTCAAAAAAAAACCCAACTATCCTACTAAAAGGTGGGCTAAAGACTTAAAGAGAGACTTCTCTGAAGAGGAAATAAAAATGGCCTATAAACACATGAAGAAATGCTAGACATCTCTGGCCACACAAGAAAAGCAAATCAAAACAGCTTTGAGATTCCACTTCACTCCAGTTAGAATGGCCATTCTAAAAGGGAATGATACAACACTTTCTGTGGGAGTGGAAAGCAGTATGGAGATTCCTCAAAAGACTAAACATGTATCTCTCCCATAACCTAGCAATCCCACTCCTTGGCATTTACCCAAATATCCAGAAACAAGGCCATACTAAAGCTACTAGCACAACCATATTCATTGTAGCTTTATTTACCATAGCTAAGATATGGAATCAACCCAGATGCCCCTAAGTAGAAGAATGGATCAAGAAGATGCAGTACTTATACACAATGGAATTCTATGCTGCCATCAGAAAGAATGAGATCATTCCATTCATAAAGAAAAGGAAAGACTTGAGGAAAAAATCATATTACGTGAAGTAAGCCAGACACAAAGGAGCATAGGCTCAATGTTTTTCCTCATTTGTAATAATTGGTATACATCTAGGACTCTCCCAGAAGAGAATCACAATACCTCAAAAGCTATGTACTTATGGTCATATAAAATGAAAATAAAATGAACTCTAGGTTATGAAAAGAAGAGGTTTATCTTTGTGATTGTTGTTCTTAATGTACCATGTGAGGTTATTTCTTTTCTCTTTTTTTCTACTTATGATTAATCTCATGCAGTTACTGTATCTGACTTTGGTACCTAGTATATCGTAAGCTTATTTGTTTTTTTGGAATAAGGAAGGGGAGGGGGAAAATATGATGACTATGAGGGGCTTAGGGGAGGAAATTGGGAAAAAATAGGAAAAGGGGTATCAAGTTTCAAGAAGTAATGTATCCATTACCTGACAAGTGTAATTGTAACCCTTCTATACATTATCCTGACAAAAAATACAATAAAAAACAGGAAAATAAAAAAAGAAATGGGGCTATAGAGGCATGCTTTAAAGGATGTATTCTAAATGACTATGAAGCAAGTGGCTTTCCTCACCATATCTATTCTACCCTGATGTTTCTTCTGCCTATTTAGGAAGCTGTCCTTGGACAAAAATCTCTGAAACCATGAGCCAAACCAAATCTTCCTCTTTAAAGTCAGATTCCTCAGATATTGTCACAACACCAAAAAATAAATTGTGCAACACATTGAAAGACCCCAATGTGTAGATCAAAGGAGGGGTAAATAAATATTACTCAATTAATAAATAAACAAGTAAGCAGGGCTCAAGCCACATGATTCTACCTTATTGATTCCTTCCAGAGGGGCCAAAACAGTCTCTGTGAGTAGTTGTTTCTGTGAATAAGAATTCTGTTTTTTCTCCCTGTACACATCATGAACTTTTTTATCTGCTAGTGTTTGACCATCACAGCATCTGGTATGGTCTGTCTGGTTTCTTTCTTTAGCCCAAGGCAGCTGGAAAGAGCCAGGCATGGGGGAGCAGGTGAGTTCTGCATACAGTGGAAACCATTTAGGACAGAGACAGTAATGTATGGACATTGATGCATATAATGCATATGTTATCTATCTAGCTATCTATTTATCTATCTATCTGTCTACTCATGTTATATAATCTGTATTTAAGCTGGCTCACTACCTGCAGAATCTTAGTAACATTTCATTAACGTCTTTAAGTACTAGTCTCTTCATTCATAAAACCTGGTTAATAACAATGACTTACATTTTTTGAAGTTTTAATGATGGGTAAATGCTATAGAATGATGGGGCAGCTACATAAATATATAGAAGCTACATACTTTACCAGGTTTGTTATAAAATGAATGTGCTGTAACTTGTTCAAAAGGCAGAGAGATGTTGTATATTAGGTTCTAAAATGCACTCTATTTAAATTCTGGACTCTGGTGACATGGGAACTTTTTTTTTTGCTAGTTGTCAATCAATACCATCTACTATCAATCACAGGAATAATCATGCAGCAACACAAAACCTCAGAGGTACCTTACAACTTTTCTCATGTTGAATATCCTCTCAGCTTACCTCTTCCTGTCAAGAGACAGATCAACTGAACATGAGGAAGTGCAATTTTCTCCTTCCATAGGGCCACTATCAAAATTCAAGATTGGCAGTAAACCTCAAGAGACTACCTTTTCTTCCGTGTGACCTGCAAAGGGTGAGGTGAGGGGAAAGAAGATGCTGCTGCTCATTCATCCAGAAAATTATAACCTGGCAGTTTTTTACAGAGAAAGGTGGCCCCATGCCACAGCCAGATACATTGCCTGATGTGCTGTAACTGGGATGAATTACCTGGATATGGGAGAGACATCCTAAAACATGTGAGAGATCACTAGAATATCTCAATCAGTTCAGCCCAGGCAAAAGCAAGAAACCCTATGTGAAAAATAAATAGAAGCTCAAAGGGCTGGGGACCCTATGAGCATGAACAACAGGCAGAAATGTAAGGTTCTAGAATGATAGGGAGGTGGGGAATCAGCAAATAGTCAAGTCTTTCAAGAGGCTTAAGACTCTACTGAAGACTTTGTGATCTTAGAATTGCGTTTACAAACCACTGACTCAAAGACCAAACTGTTAAGACAAAAGCATCACAACATCAAGTGCCCTGGAATGGACCTTGTGAGAAGAGCAGCAGCTTAATACATAGGTTAGCTTCTAACCAAAGCCAGAAGCCAGAAGTCTCTTGTTGAGGCACTTCACTGTTCAGTTATCAGATCTTTATCAGTGTGATAGCATTTAAGATCTTGTTATTTTTGGAATGCTTCCAGGGAAGGGGATCATTCCATGATATTTTTTTTATGAATCTCATAGTATCTTGCACAGGGAAATATTCCGTAAATATATGCTGAAGTAGAGTCAAATACTAGAGATATCTGTGAGAGAATCATTACTTTCCTGATAAGTAAGCCATGGCTTCATTCTCTCTTCAGGAAGTCAATTATATACAAGAAGATATCAGATAAGAATTGGCCAACCAAATTGAGTTGTTGAGGTCATTCACCTAGGTCTTTCTTTGTAGGAAGATGTTGCTTGAAAGCAATATTCTTAGAGAATCTGGGCTCTATTTTTATAAAATAGGGATTAAAAAATCATTTTGTACACAGCCCTTTGGGGATTAAGTTAAGAGTAAGTCAGCTTTAGACAAAACCACTTGAACAAAATAAACAGCTTAAGAGAAGAAGGATTGATTTTGGTCCTGGTTTCTGAGCTTTCAACTACAGAATGGTTGGCTGGTTCCATTGGTTTGAGTCTTTAGTGAGGCAGAATATGATGGAGGAAAGGCATGGTAAAGCAAAGCTGCTCATTTCTTGGCAGTTAAGGTAAAGACAGGAAGGAAGATAGTGGGAACAAGAGATATATTTCTTTGAACTAAGTCCCACCTCTCAATAATGTAATCAAACTATAAATTCATCATGCATAAATCCATTGATTAAATCAGAGCCCCTCATGCTTCGGTCATGTCTCCAAAGTCCTAGCTCATAACATTGCATTGAGAAGCAGCCATCTTTGTGACAATTAGTAGGTAGAAATACATGGGTGGGCCTAAAGCTGGTATAACAAATAGCACTATTTGTCTTTGAATACTTCTTCTATCTGATCCATTTCTTTACTTCTTATGGGGTTTGACTACATATTCTATAAGAGGTTCTTCCTCACTCAGGCCACACATAATCACCAAAGGGTTTTGTAGGTCAAGGAACTTGCAATTTACTACCTTAGTCCTAACCAGTTGTTAACTTCATAATAAAAAATTATCACTATAATGACTATATGACATCATCAAAATAAACATGGACTGTGCTAATGAATTCATTCACCTGCTCTGCAGACAGTGATGTCTGTGATGTCATTTTCTGATTGTGTAGGTTCTGAGGTACCTATGCTAGCAGAGTGATTAAGGAAAATCACAGCTCTTCCTTTGCCTTATTGTACCATCTTTTCATTGCCTGATTTGTTCAAAGAACTGGTATAATATTGCAAACGTATGAAGGCAGATAGTCGCATATCGGTAAGTCAATCTTACTAGACAGTTAGCTACACAGAAGCCAATGTCATCAAGTTATTTCTTTTCTTTCTTTCCTTTTTTTTTGTGGGTCATGAGGCTTGAACTCAGCCTGGGTGCTGTCCCTGAGTTCTTCAGCTCAAGGTGACCACCCTACCCTTGACCAAATCCCACTTCCCATTTTCTAGAGGTTAATTGGAGATAAAAGTCTCAGGTCCTTTTGTGCCTGGGCTGGCTTTGAACCTTAATCCTCAGATCTCAGTCTCCTAAGTAGCTAGGATTATAGGCATGAGCCACCACACCCGGCTTTCATCAAGTTATTTCTTTATGTTCAGTGATTAATGCAATCAATGGCACTGCACATTTAAAAAGAGAGAGAGGTAAGGAGAAAGAAAGGATGGGAGAAGTTTAGAATGACTGTTAGTAGCTTCTGAGCAGACTCTGTTATTGATGCGAAATGATTGGACTTTAAGTACTGAGAGAGATTTGATTCCTTTCTAAGAGGCATGGTAAACACGGTGTCAATAAAAACATGATTTTATGCAAAATGTGACACTATCATGAGTTCATGTAGATTAACATGAGTTCATGTAAATTACATATAGACACTTTACTATTTAGTGTACAATCTAAGTCAGAATGTGAAATGAAAAGCAGGGTAGTAGGATTTGAGTAATACATAGTTTATTATAGACCATTAATTATGGAAAGTTAACTCTTTAAAAACCACAGATATTTTCTATTTTTCTCTTTGAAAAGAACTAGAAATTCAAGGTCAAGGGTGAGCTGAGAGGACAAGTCCCTGACCAGGTAATAAGAGAAGATAAGAAGTATTTGAAGGTTAAAATCAAGTAAAAGGACCTTCACAGTCTGTCATGTTCACTACATTGATAAGCACTGTTATTAGAAAAGGAGAAATTAGAGCCTGAATATTTTCTTTCAGTTATTCATAAGCTATTTTCAAAAGGATGGAGTAGCATACATGTGCGATGTGTGTGTGTGCGTATGTGTATGTGTGTGTGTGTGCATATGTGTGTGTGTATGTGTGTGTGTGCACCATATATTCTAAAACATAAAATGCTAGACCTTTTAGTAACTAGATTTGGTATAGAAAAATCACAAATGATTCACTGGAAGAATCACTCTAAGTTATGAATTGATTTCCTTTAAGCTCAATGATGTTATATAGTAGTAAGAAAAGCTATGCATCAAATGGTAGAATAATTTATTTTCTTAATAGTATGGTGTATGATAATGCCAGCTTCCACATCAGAAAGTTCTGGATGGGTTTTGCACTGTGCTGAGCTTGCATACAGGCTGGAACAGTGTGGTCTTGCTGGCTGAGCTTTGTCAATGGGCAATGGGTTGCTAAGGATGCAAACACAGGAAATAATCAGATCAAAACATTGAGACCACAGCAAATTGAATGTTTTATTCCTGTATTTCTCATGTCAGGAAAGGATGGAAATCAATGCCTGCTTACTGTTTTCTTCTATGTTTTATCATTTTTTTTTTCCTGAGAGGGAAATAGAGCTCTAAAAATTCAGCTTTCTTTTCTCCCTAGCAAAAAATTGTGTATAAATGTGCGGCAGGGGGTAGACAATTTCCATTTCAGCTGATAGAAAGATGTTCTAATCTAGCAATCATGCAAGTAGGAGGGACATTCAATGCAACTAAAATGCAAGATGTAGCGATGAAATGTTTCTGGAATTACTGAATCTAGGAAAGAATATGAAATTCAAAAGAGTAAAAAAGACTGTAAATATCTATGTGATGGGCTGTGGATTTCAAATTGGTAACAGTATAACGATAATTATTCAAAATTCCTTAAGGAAACAGGAAATAATTGTGCCCTAACAGAGTTGGTTTAAAAAAATAACAAAGATATTCCCTTATCAACTCACAGACCTTTATTTCTTCCTTTCTCCTTCCCTCCCTCCTTTCTTCTTCCATTCTCCCTCCTTTCGTTTCTTCCTTCCTCTTTCCCTCTTTCTTTTTCTTTTCGACCATCTTCTCTATTCCATGTATCTGCCTTTTTCTTCTTTAATACTTGACAAAGTCACAATGTAAAGGTGAATGTTTTTATAAACATAAATAATATATCCACTTGAATATCAAGAAATTACTGAGCTTTGTGCTACTTGTCATGAAGTACTAACCAGGTCTTTTTTGTTTCTGCATTATTTTGATTTCTTATTAAAAAAAAAACAAAACATTTTCCAGGCTGTGAATGTAGCCTAGTGGTAGAGTACTTGCCTAGCACGCATGAACCCCTGGGTTCAATCCCTCAGTACCACATACATAGAGAAAGCCAGAGTGATGCTGTGGATCAAGTAGCAGAGTGCTATCTTTCAGCAAAAAGAAGCTCAAGGACAGTGCCCAGGCCCTGAGTTCAAACCCCAGAACTAGCCCCCTCCAAAAAAATTCCTTGGCCATTTTGTCTTTGTTAGCTTAAATGCCATTGAGCTCATAAAACACTCCAGAAATATCCTATCAGAGGATCCCAAGCCAGGTGTAAAGATATACTTGTCTAGGAAAATGACTAGAATATGTGTGAATATTTACTATAAGCATGAAAATGGATACCTTCATTCCTTATTCATCTCATCTTTGGTCATTAGTCTATTTCCTGGAGTAGAGGGCCTATTTGCAAAGAGTAAAGTCCAGGATGCTCCAGCAGAAACACATGACTACCAATCTAGATACCATGTGTCATTACACATCTTCCCCTCACTCACTATCTGAATCTTCACTAAGAGATTTCAAGTCTTCTTATGTACAAAACTGTTATGTGACTCTTACATCTCTTTTACATAGTTGGTTTAAGGACTACCTGAGTAAAGATTTATTAAGTTCATTAGATCAGAGACTGAAACATGACATTTGCCTAGAGTCAATTCTCTTAATTATATTTTATAAACATTTTATTCAATTATATTTCTTCATTGCAAATGAAGTAAAATACTGGATCTAAAGAGTCAATTCTACCCAGACTGCCTCAGAAAGAAGTTGCTTTAATAACACTGTATCACAGTTGAAATGGTTTTCAGAAGGGAACAACACTTTGTGAACATCTTAGTGAGACTGACTTTGATTCATGGAAAGTATCCCAATACATCCCTCGGAAAAAACTTTAAGACACAAACTCAGCATATTCAGAAGTGATTTCACTCATGGAATCATGCCCCAGTTACTGTAGTGTAAATAAAAAATTGAAGAATAATAGAAGGAAAAGGAAGAAGAGGAAAGAAAAACAGCAACAGCAGGAGAAACTACAATAGGTAATATTAACATGATTTTATTTGAACTGTATTTTGCCTTAATCATTTGTTTCATTACATCATTATTTTCTTGTATTAGTCTTCCAGAATTAAAGAAATATTTAAAGAACTAGACTGATTCCCTCAAAATTAGAATTGCCTTTTCAAACCCAAAGTAATAGATTACAGAGATCAGAAACATCATTTTACCTTTTATGAAATCTTAGTTTATTTGTGGAGGTAACTGCACAGCATAATTGTATGATAATGAATTCATAAATAATTGTTTAAAAAACTCATTTGGAATGAATGAATGGATGCAGAATTGCACTGAAGTAAATCTAATTATTTCCTGAAATGATAGGAAAATAATGAATAAAGTCACAATTCAGAACAAAGACAATGAAATTGTGGGAAAAAATGCAGAGTAAGTCTGTAACTAATCAATCTTATTATACCATCTTCATAATACTACAAAAATAGTAGCAAAAAACCATAGGAATTAAGTGTTTTTAGCATTGTAGGAAGACATTTGAGATTGATCAAATATACCAAGCTTCTCAACATTATTGAAAATGTCCTCTTTCCAATCTATGTTTTTGACATCTTTATGAGTTAAAAAAAAGTTCTACAACTGTGTGGATTTGTTTTATTTCTAGAATATTTATTCTAGTCTGTGTGAATGTTTTGGTGCTGACACACCCACGTTCATGTGTTACAATGGCTCTGCAGTACAATTTGAAGTTTGGCATTGTCATGCTTCCAGCATTGCTCTTTTGACTCAGGGTAGATTTTGCTATTATATATCTGTAATACTGCCACATGAAACTTGGGATTTTTTTAAATTTTTCCAACAATGGCAATGAGATGTTGATGGGGACTAAATGGACTCTGTAGATTTTGAGTAGTACATCTTTTTCGCAGTGTTCACTCTGCTGTCTATGGATGTTAAAGGTCTGCCATATACAAGTTTTTTCTTTAGCATTTATAGTTTTAAAATTTATTGAGAATGAAATTGTTTTCCTGGTTTCTTTAATCAGTATGTTTATTAATGTGTTTAAAAGACTTTATCTAACTTTAGATCTCCCTTTACTGTGAATTGTACTCTTTACATTTTCTGGAACTATTTTACTTTAACATATATGACATAAATACTTTCTACAATTTTGTAGGCATCCCCTTTGTCCTTTAAGTGGCAACATTTGGAAGACAATTTTGCATATAACCATTTGTTGAATGTTTGTTTACTGTTTGTGACAGATTTTTGCTTTAACTAAGACACAAAGATCTATTCCTCTCCTGCTTCATGTGAGTTTTAAAGTTTTCAAGTGTTGTATTTATCAACAATGCATTTTAAATAGTTTTAGTAAAGGATTTTTTGTGGTAGAGTTATTAATTTCATCTATTTGTAGGTATGTATGTAATCATTCTGGACATATTTATGGAAAACAATATGCTTTTTCCCACTGAATTGGCTTGGCAGCCCTTGTTTAAAAGCAGCACTGACTCTCTCTCTCTCTCTCTCTCTCTCTCTCTCTCTTTCTCTCTCTCTCTCTCTCTCTCTCTCTCTCTCTCTCTCTCTCTCTCTCTCTCTCTTTCTTTCTGTATATGTATGTATGTTATATAGTTGTAGATGATGAGGTCAACTCCTTTCCTTTTAGCTTATCCTTCGTTTCTCTTGTTATTAGTTCCCATCTTGAAAAGACTATGCTGAGAACCAGTGAGTAATTTTTCCTTGAGGAAGGAATCACAGTTACTGACCTCAAATCCAGTACAATTTCTAGTGGTGAAAAATTGGGAAACACTAAATAAAATTCAGCTAAATTGTGTGTACTCAGCATTGTTAGCTCTAACAACTGTGATGCCAACTCATATGGTGTGAATCAGCTGAAGCTATCCTGCTTCCTCTCCAATGGAAATTCTGTTTCTAGCCCCCCCCCCCTGAATTATAGCCACTGACTCCGCGGTGAGTGTATGTTCTCCTCTGCCAAGCCTTGCTTGGTGGTAACTAAGTGAGATCCCAACAGGAATCTGGATTGCAACCATTATTTCCAATAATGTCGGAGAGTTGGAATATTCATCACAAAGCTAACTGTATAAAATTTGTTCTCTACACTTGACTTTTATATTTTTACATGGAATTATTGGCATTGAATCTGATTTTCTTAATAGAGTGGTGGGGAGATTATAAAATAGTTTATTATTATCTGACCTTTGTATGCCAGTTCATATTTAAAGAAAGAAAACATCTGTTCATTACACTTCACCTTATCTATTTATTTTTCTAAGGAAAACACGACACAGTGGTTGTGTTTCATCAGGGAATGAATAGAAATTTTAAAAATATATAAATCATTAACCATATGTTACCTACAAGAGTTTAATAGGAAGAATATGTATATTATAGCTCAAGTTTTCAAAGTATTTGGATGAATTTGTCATCAACTCATACCCCATGTGCCCAGATTTCTAAATATTCTTAATTACTATTGTAGACATGAAAGTGCAGAAAATAGTGTCTGTTTACTTTTATTTGGTATTTAAAATAGAAGTGATTTTCATTTACATTATATTACTTTTTATTTTGGGATGCCCAGGACCCTGAATTATCTACATTGACAGAGAAAATATGTTTACCATTCAGTAAAAGAAAATTAGAGTTCTAAGCCCTATATAAACAGGGATTTATTTTTCTTTTATTATAAGAAGTCTAGATCTTGCTTTTCTGGCAAGATTCAATGATTTGCTATTATCAATGTTTACATCCCTATAATTTTCCAATTCCTGCCACAGTAAAATGATGACAGCTACTACAGCAGACCACATGGCCATTTTCATAGCACAGCTAGCAGAAGAAGATACAAAACCAGTTGAAACTCATCTTAATAGCCACATAAGCAAACACATCACCAGAAATTGGTCAATTCAATTCAGCATATGTCTCTCTGACAGAAAATTTTCAGAGTTATCCAATAGTAACTCAGAAAGAGGACTGGTTAAAGGAAAGAGAATACAATGGAGGCTGTTAATCACACCACTTCTATGGGCTCCTTGGCCTATGGGTAACAATAGGGAGACAGAAATGAAATGCTACAGAATTTGGAAGTTCCAGATACTGATATACCAATCATTCCCAATAGAACAGATGCTCCCAACTAAATTGTCTCTCTTCATTTTTTAATTCAAAGTTACTCTGACAATGCATTAAAAGGTACTTTGTTCAGAGGAGGCCTTGTTCATACAGTTCCGCCACCAAAACTTCTAATCATGTGCAAAGCACCATATTCAATGAAGGACTCATTTCCTTATTTGCCAGAAATAAAAGCAATTTTTGATTCATTTTTATAAGCACATAGTAATTATGCAAAACAATTGGCTTTATTATGACATTTTCATAAATACTGTACAATTTTCATCTACATTCGCATTACCCTCTCTTGTCCTTCCACCGCTGATCTTCTCTTTCCTACAAAAAGCCTTCTACTTTTATATCATTAGAAATACCTGGATTGTAGGGGCCTGGAGTTTGGACTTATGGTAAAGTGCCTGCCTAGCATGCATTAATTCCCTGGTCCCACATACACAGAAAAAGCCAGAAGTGGTGCTGCGGGTCAAGTGGTAGAGGGAGAAATCCCAAGGACAATGCTCAGGCCCTAAGTCCAGGCCCCAGGACTGGCAAAAAAATACCTAGATTGTGAATAAGAGAAAGAAGTATATGCCTGCCTGTATCTGGCTTATATGACAATCTCTGGTTTCAACCATTTCTTGCAAAGTGCAGGCTTCTGATTGACTCTTTACTAAGGAGCAGAAATAGAGTATCTAATTAGTAGTAACAGTCCACTGAAATCTTTAGACCAAAAGCATCAACGTTGCAATAGAAATGTGCAAAACCCAATGGGTAATGAAAGTTGCTTAAGAGGTAAAACAGCCTGTGATCTACATCAAACTGCTGAAGTGACATTGCTTTTTTGTGGTGCTGGCTCCTAAACAGACCTTCATCCCTATCCATTTCTCATCCCTAAATCTGTGACCATCCTAGATATTCTATAATTACCAATATAATTTTGGTTAATTTCCTTTTGTGATTAATGTGTACAAGAATGCTAGCACCGAAATTGACAAATATAGTTGTTGCAAGTCAACAACCACTTTAAAAAAATGAGAATTTGGGATTTGTAATTTGGAACTGGTTAAAAATGAAGACAATTTCTAAAAACCAATTAAAAGCTAAGAGAAAGACTCATGACAGCAAAGAAAACATCAATGGTGAACAAGTATCTAAGTCCAGTGCCTCACACCTGTATATTCAGCTACTCAAAAGGTTAGGCAGAAACTAGGAGAATCTTGGGTCAAGGAAATTCAAGGCCAGAACCACTTAGTCCATGGGTGTTTCTGGACAAAAATATTATGCTATATCTGACAAATAATTTGCTGTGCAGGTTGCCAAATTTTGAAGATGATTAAATTTACAATTCATTCTAGGAAATTTATAACACGTATTGAGACTGTGATCTTTAAGAAATTTGCTGGGTCGGGGAGTTTGGCCTAGTGGTAGAGTGCTTGCTAGCATGCATGATGCTCTGGGTTCCATTCCTCAGTACCATATACACTGAAAAAGCTAAAAGTAGTACTGTGGCTCTAGTGGTAGAGTGCTGGCCTTGAGGAAGACCTCAGGACAGTGCCCAGGCCCTGAGTTCAAGCCCCATGACTGGCAAAAAAAAAAAAGAAATTTGCTTACATAAAGTCTCAGAGAATTGCAAGTACCAGGACGCTTTTCACTTTTTAAATTATTTGGTGGTAAAAGTAATTACATGTTTTAATTTGCTGATGCTATTTCCTACTTCATTTGAAAAGTTTGAAAGATGGATAATAACTTGATTTTGATAAACAGGGAAGGACTTCTAACAAACCCATTCTGCTGGTTGATGTTCTTAGATTTGGAAAACAATTATGCAGAAGGGAGCCTTTATAACTGACAGAGAGTATAGCATAATTTCGAAGATTATAAGATAATTCCTATCTTTCCCAAACCCTCCCCCCAACTTCAATGGAATGATAATTAGTAAGCAAAAGAACAGTTAGAGTTGTATTACTTGTAGTATTTTCCATCTACCCTGGAAATTGCACAAATCAATCAAGTATGGATGTTGACTACCTAAATAGCTTCTTGGATTTCCCATCAATAAAGACTTACCAGTTCAATGATCAAACTGTCTGATTTATGTTCAAGGAACAATGTTCACATTAAGATGCTACAACACCACCTATCCCAAGGAAGTGTAACGTCCCTTTCATCATCCTGGAACATTATTCTGTTATCTACCAAGTTGGAGGAAATAGTTTACCCTTCCTGGAAGCAGCATGTTCTGGACTTTGTTTTGTTTGTTCTAATTGTTAGGTAAGCACATGTTTTAAAAACAATAATAGCAGCCCATATCAAAAAAGAAGTCTTTACTCCAAAAAGCAAAAAAGAAAACACACAAGAAAACAAAAGGATGAATATAGGAAGGCAATTTTGTGAGTCCTTACATGGCCCTGTGAGACAGAAGCAGCTGGGCATTTGGAAATATAGAGTGGCTTTTCAAATGTTTATTATTAAGGCATTATTGTTCTATGATACCTCTAAATGAAGATGATAGGCTGTAAACCACCACTAATTTATAGGGCTGATTTTTCCATTGTCAATATTTATAGGAACAGAAATAGAAGGGAAAAAGTGGGATCATCTTTCTTGTCTACATCTTTCTATTTTGTATAATGATCCACTCACTAACTGCTTTTTTTTCTCCGCCGTGACTGTGGACTTCTATAGTTCACATTGTCTTATTATACAAGACAGAAAATGGATACAGCAAGACCCAGTTCTATTACTCTGAAAACTAAATTGCCACTTGCCATTTGGGGATCTGCATGCTAAAGGATGAACAGAGCAAAAGGCTTTAGTGGAGGTGTACTACCTGTTTCAGCTGAACATCCAAGTGAGACAGGCTTGCTGCTAGATAGTAGAGAGAGGGAAGAGAATGGATGCCAACCTAGACTGTGTAGGAGTTCTTCCATTTCCGTTTCAAACAATACAAATATGAAATACTTTTAACTGAGGTTCTGTATTAGCTTAGATTTATGATCCATGCATCTTCCCTGTGATCGAATACCCTTCACAGAGGCCACAAATAAGTCAAAATTCATTTGTTCTGTAGAAGTGTTTCAGTTTTCATGATGGATCAACACAGTTTTGACCAGAATACCAAAAGTAATTTCTTTGTCTTTTCGTGACAAGCAGTTGTATTAGCTCTATTTAACAAAGAAAGGAAAGAAAGAAAGAAAGAAAGAAAGAAAGAAAGAAAGAAAGAAAGAAAGAAAGATCTCCATTAATCCACATTGTTCTTTCTAAAACCTCAGGCTTAAGATTTTTGTTAGATGTTGACTGACCATGCATTTCAAATACCTTTTGATTTTATGGAAAAGGTTCAGAGAAAATTAACCATAAATGAACTCTAGTCCTTGGAAAACAATGTGGTTAACAAATAGCATAGATGTCCGGGTGAGACCTGAATTATTAAGGCATCTTGAGAGTGCTGAGAGTTTGTGTTTTCAGCACATCTAATTAACCTTGTTGGTATTATGTTCCAGTCAATTTGTGGAAGCTCAAAGACTTACATGAAAATAATGAAATGGTGAGTGTTTCACGCAGAACTCCTACTGGCAGTTTCCCTTTTCCAGGAATTGAAATATGTATGGAGCTGTATATTTGAATCCACCTGAGTATTTTCCAGAACCTGCTTCTTTTTCCTCATGTCTTTTTACCTTTAATTCTCAGTGAAATTCCCAGTGCAAATGAGATATGAAAATGCCAAAGAATTGTGGGGAATAAAACCCTAGTTCTCAATTACAAACATGAAGAAAGCATAGCATTTAGGCTACACAAGACTATGTTCATTAAATTCAATCAAATCCATTACAAATGCATTCCTCATCTACTCCTCCAGGTCAGAAGACCACTGATTTACTGGGTACTTCCCACAGAGACTACCGCAATCTCATTATACAATAAGCCTGATTTATAAATTGTCAATTCCTAAAATAATTTATAAAAATGTAAATCATTAGGACAATTCCTCCCAAGTGGTTGTATCATTTAAATTCATGATCTCTTTTGAACTTCCTTTTCTTTTCTCTTTTTTTTTTTTTTTTGGGGGGTCATCGGTCGTGAGGCTTTACCTCTGTGCCTGAGTGCTGTCCCTGAGCTCTTCAGCTCAAAGCTGCCACCCTGCCCCTTGAGCATCAGCCCCACTTCCCATTTTCTAGTGATTAATTGGAGATAAGAGTGTCACATTCTTTAGTGCTTGGGCTGGCTTTGAATGGTGATCCTCAGATCTCACCCTCCTGTATAGCTAGGATTACAGGCATGAGCCGCTGCTCCCAGCTTAAACATTCTTTATTAGAGCCTATTTTTTGTACTAAGTGTTTTCATTTTGCTATTCCCACACATAGCTACAAAGTACTTGAATGAACTCCATCCCTCTATGCTTTTTCTTCACCTTTTCCTCCCCTTATTAAAATAAATTTTACCAGTTTTCATTTTCATATTTACATACATGCATAGATGATTACCACAGCTATTTTCATCCTTACCATTTCTTACACCATGAATTTCAGGCTACCCAAAAATTTTGTTGGCTAAAATAATGTTTGAAATCGTTGAGACCAACTTGAAAATAATGGGAAATGTGTCTATATCAATACAAAAGAGCTTAATTGCTTCAGGTAAAAATGATGGGTAAAAAAGCCACAGTAAATTTGCATAAATTTTAAGTAACCAAATAGGATCTATTGCTTGACTAAAGTAACTATGTGAAAACTTGTCTACCAATTTATCAAGAAAAATAAATGAGCAAATGCAGGATTTACTTGTGTAATCAACTTCTCTCTAGGAAGACTGGGTGGACTACGAGGGACTTATGTCATAAGAAAAAGGCTTGTTTACACAGATCTCCCATAGCTGTTCATTTTGTTGTTGTTGTGTGTGTTTATGTGTGTGTGTGTGTTGGTACTCAAGAGTCTTATACTTGCCGGACTGATATTCTCCCACTAGAGCCATTTTGTTCTTCATAATGATTGTTCATTCTATGGACATTCGCGTCTATTTTATTTTATGTTGTCCTGGTGAACTGTTTTTATCAGGACCATTCCTTTCTGTGACTACCTTCTTGTTAGTGATACAGAAACACTATTTTTTTTTCATACTCTTTTGGAATTTTACGTAAAGAGGTTTTTCTTTACTGTTGTTGATTTTAATGTACTGTGTGAAGTTATTTCCTTTTCTTTCCATTTTATGTCCTCCTTTGGTTTTCCCATGTTGTCACTGTATTTCATTGTAGTATCCTGTGTCTTGTCTATACGTTAATCTGAATTAGGGAGGAGAAAGAATAACAAAATGGTGAGATAGAGGACAAAGGGAAATCAATGTAACAGCAATACTCACAGGCAATATGTTGGAAATGAACTTTAAAAACTTGGGTTGGGGCGTAAGAAAAAAATAAAGGAAGGAGCAACAATATTCAACAAGAAATGTGCTCATTGCCTTACATATGTACCTCAAACCCCTGTGTACATCACCGTTAAATAAATTAATTTTTTTAAAAAGAAAAAATTACATATAACTAAAACAAAATTAAATTTCTGAACCACTGAATCCCACAAACACATTCATGGAGACACACACACACACACACACATGCACGCACACACACATGCACGCACACACAAAATGCATCAACAGCAGTGACCCCACAGAAAGAAAAGGAGTAGCAAGACACTGAATGTTCCCAAAGACACAATATGGAAAAATAGCTAGATTTTAGCCAAAGACGAAATTCTTCAGAAAGAATATGTAATATTGTCTTAGTCTCTTTGCCAACTTCTTTCTCACTTTCTCATTTTCTTTCCTTAGCTCTTTTTTTTCTAAGTTAGCTCTAGTATGCATATCACAGAAGTAAGCATCACATTCTGGGGATACTGCATCACACACAGCAATTTGTATGATAATGTTTTTCTTGATTGCAATTTACTCTTTAAAAATGCAAATTGTATAATTACTGCCAGAAAATGTTCTCCATTTGTAGAAACAACAAAAAGATATGTACTGATACTATAAATTTTAAAGAATAATGGGTTTCTAGAGTTAAAAAATAGAGATGTATTAGTGCACTATATGAGATAAACCCATGATGAAAGAAAAACACACGAGCCTAAAAATTCTTGGAAGTGGAAATCACTTGGATTTTGCTGAGCATTCTTCTCAGTCCCATCTTGCCTCCTGCCAGACCTGTTGTAGCAAGTAAAATATGTTTTTCCATTTCCTTCTGTAAAACTAACCAAAATTTATTAGACAGGATGAAAATCACGACAGACACAGAAATTCAACCAATCAGATCTGCTCCTACAGCAACATGGGAAATAAACAACAACAAAAATAGCCTGACACATGACCAAAACCAAATATTTAAATAGCTGAAAATGTGAATCTCATTAAATATATGAATGAACCTCTTACATATACTATTTCATATATTTTTTATTGTAATTAATAGAAGGGTTACATTATATTTGCCAGATAGAAGCTACATTAATTCATGTACATTGATACCCTTTCACATGTCTTGGTCCCCGTTTCCCTCCCCCTCACCCCTCATTTTGTTCCCCCCTTCCCTATCTAATTTCAAATAACCAAATACAAATATATCCAAAATATCAGATAACAAAGTAAGATACTGTAACAATATGAGATAATCAAGGGACAGCAAAAGAGATGAGAGATAACATACTACATTAAGGACAACAATCACTCATTATATGGCTTTTGTTTCTATATCCTAGAGGTCCTTTCATTTAGCGGCATACTATATGGCCTTATGTATCTAGGTTTTGCTCTATTGCAAATCTCTGCTAGGAGAGCCCAAGGTTTCTACTGATTATGACAAATGAGGGAAACCATTGAGCCTATCTTCCTTTGAGTCTGGCTTACTTCACTTAATAGGATTTTTTCTAAGTCTTTCCATTTCCTAACAAATGGGGCGATGTCATTCTTTCTGACAGGAGCATAGAATTCCATTGTGTACAAATACCACATCTTGTTGATCCACTCATCAACCGAGGGACATCTGGGTTGGTTCCATATCTTTGCTAAAGAACAGGCCTGAAGACGAATGGAATTGAACTGAAGACCCAGATATTAAACCACAGACCTATGGCCACCTAATCTTTGACAAGGGAGCCAAAAAGATAGAATGGAAGAAAGACAGCCTCTTCAACAAGTGGTGCTGGCAGAACTGGTTAAGCGCCTGCAGTAAACTAAAGTTGGATCCTTCTTTGTCACCCTGCACTAGAATTAACTCCAAATGGATCAAAGACCTGGAGGTAAAAGCTGACACACTGAAAACTTTACAAGAAGGAATAGGAGATACACTAGGCCTCCTTGGCACAGGTCGAAACTTTCTTAATAAGGATCAAGAATCACAACAAATCAGAGAAAGGCTGGATAAGTGGGACTGCATTAAACTGCAGAGCTTTTGTATGGCAAAGGACATAGCTAGTAAATTAATTAGGAAGCCTACAGAATGGGAGAAGATCTTTACCAACCACACAATGGATAAAGGCCTCATATCTAAAATATATCAACAGCTCAAAAATTGAGTTATTTCTTGATAAATGAAATTTAAAGGGTTTACCTGCAAATTTCATAAAGGAACATATTGTCTTTGAAATCTGATAAAAACCAAATTTAATTCCATATGTAATGGCAACCAGTGGAAAGGTTCTTACAGACAATGAAAAATATTTTTTTATGTCTACAAAGATAATGATATTCAATTTATAGGATTATTGGTAGTACAAAAATAATGCATGAAAAACAATTTGACATAGACACTACGGTGATGTTTGTTATTGTCTTATGAGTTAAACTCATGTCTAAGCATCAAATTAGTGCACTAAATCTTGTATGCTTTGCAATTTTTACATACTGTAGGTACATGTGTAACTATTTTCCGATTAAATCAAAGAGTTCTGTGAATTTTGGGCTAAAATAAGCAAGAAAGTGAATAAATAGAATCCCTTTTCCTCACGTATCCTATCATATCTGATTTCACCACCCTAGAGAAAGCAACACAGGCAGTGCAGATTTGTTTTTTGCTATTTTGAACTTAGGTTGCATGTATAATGTATTATACTGTATTACTTACTTGGTATAGGTTTCATTTGAAGAACTAATATAATCAGAGACACTCATAATCTGTTATTCTGCTAGCCCAGGTATGAAAGACATACAAAGAAATGGGGAAAAAATAGGTCTGTGATTCTCTTATATCTGTCAGTTTCCACTTACAAGGCACAACTCCTCAAGTAACCATAACTGATTTCAGAATTTAAGAAAGCAACAGGAGATTTTGGGGGAAAAGTTTGTTTCAAGACAGTTGTAAAGGTGTTCAGCTTCTATTTGTGGCAAAGTAGTGGACGAAAACGGCTTCAGCTGAACTACGTAAACAACTGGAGCTTGACATTCACCTAAGGAAAACCAGGCCCACAGTCTGGCTTTGTAGCCAGTATATATATATATATATATATATATATATATATATATATACACACACACACACACAGACACAACACATAGACACATACATACACACACACACAGAATGAAAGGTATGTATATATACATATAAAGGTACACAACTATTTTCCCCACATCTGCACTTGGCGCTGTCTCTCACCCCCTCCCACTCTCTCCTTTCTTTCTCCTCTCACCCATCTCCCTCTTTTCATTCCCCTCTTTCTAATTTCCCTTCTCTTCCCTTCACATCTCTTCTTCTCTTCTTTCTCTTGTTTGTCTCTCTCAATCACTGATCCTTTGGTACCTTAGTCTAGTACAGGCACCTGAGCTAAGAATAAAAGAAACTTCAGAAGATCTGGTCCAGTATGAGGCATCTATATCCTCCATAATTCATATGGTCAGTCCAGAGTCTCTGAGGTAACGTTATGGCTAAAATTTTCATGTAAGAAAGTTCATGAGGGTGATCTCCCATCTCCTCACTTCTCCCACCCCCTACCCCCCCCCACCCAAGGAGAAGACACTGGGTGAAGCTGGAAGGCAGGAGGAGGATCTTGATCCACTGCCAGGATACAAACCCAATAGTGCAACTGTGAGAAAGAAATTTATCTTCTTCATTTAATATGCTAAAAATAATATAAGCATTCAAGGAGATAACAATATGAAACCTATCACACTGTGTAGTTAATATGTGTTGATAAACATGTGAAAGGAATTAAAAGGGGAATGTAGAATGCTTTAAAAGATAAATAGCTTAGGACATTTGCAATGAGCCCAAACGGACTAAAAGAACCATTAAGTTGTTATCTGCTTTTTGCTCATTAAGACTGAGCTTAAAAGTGTTTTGAGATTTAGACATCGTATCCCAAAGAAGGCTTTGGATGGTGTGTCTGGCTTGGGTTGTGACAGCAACAGTGACAGAAATTTCATGAAGATTACTAAAGCAGATTATTTGAAACTCATGAGCAATCTTAGGCTTGGTGAGGTTTAGAGATGTAGGAGACTTTGGGTAGATGTGGTAGTTAGAAAAGATTCGCAAGCCATATGTTAAGGGGTCTCAAATTCTGGTTTGATGATGCAGACATCAGGAAACAATTGGAGTATGTTAAAAAAGGTGATAGGAATGCCCAGAGTTATGGTGGAGGAAAATCCATCTAAGAGTTGTTAAGTTTGGTAGTCATGGCAGGGAAATGTCTGCTGTGATGTGGCAATTTTTACATTCTTGTCAGTTTCTGCAGAAAACAGATCTGCTTATTCTTAGGTCATTAGGCCCATATCTTAAACATACCAGAGAATTTGAAGATCTGTATTTATTTACCTCTGTGGTTGATAGATGGAACTCTAAGCTTTTTCCTGTTTAAGGGAAACATAGTTAAGCTGGTATTCTAGCTCCTATCTACACTCCCTAGGCAGTTTGGATGCCAAGACTATTCTGGAAATCTTGCAGGCTCTGTTTTGTGGCATTTTAGCACTAATGCTTTCAACTTGGCTCAAAATCATAAAAGTGGAATTTTGCACATTATGTTGTAGAAGAGGCTCTTAGAGAAGCATTATCTGAAAGTGGGCATATTATAGAGATAATATCAAATCCTGTTTTTCATAGCAGGCAGATTGAAAAATAATTAAATTGTGATGTAAGGGATATCAAAAATAATCATGTAGTGTAAGCTACATCTTCTAAGTAACTAATTAAAGATGAAAATTATTTAAGATATTAACACTGAGGTAGAGGATTAGTTCCCCCTAAGCAAACCCAGCTTATTACAAATAATGAATTTAGATTCTGCTTTCATTAGAAACCCCTAAACCACAATGAGCCAAGAAAATATTACTCCACTCTCTACATATTAGGTAATAGAATGGGAATCAGAGAACTAGAAAGAAACAATGGGACACTGGTAGATATCATTGAGATATGAAAAGTTCAAAATATCCAACTGTTCAAAGTAGAGATTAAGAAGTGAACAAGCCAGATGTGGTGGCTCACGACTGTAATCTTAGCTACTCAACAGGCTGAGATCTGAGGATCAAGGTTTAAAGCCAGCCTGGGCACGAAAGAATCTGAGACTTATCTCCAATTAATCATTAAAAAATGGGAAGTGGAGCTGTGGCTTATGGATGGAGTGGTATCCTTGAGCTGAAGATCTCATTAACAGTGCCCTGATACAGAGTTCAAGCTCCATGACCCACAAAAAAAAAGAAGCAAACACTGTCTATAAAGTTTTGATTTCCACAAAATATTTTTAGACATTGTCTTTTCTTCATTCAAGTATGAAGGCTTGCATGATCATTCAGCAATACCACATTATCTCTCCCTTGTCTATTAATGACATCTTTCCATCCTCCTATTGGACATATACCCAGTTTTGTTGCATTTGGACAGCTTCTGCATGTACTTCTGGAACCACACATAAAAAAGTCAATAGATATGATAATACTGATAACTTCTTAGTGTTTAATAAAATAAGAATAGACTTTATCTAGAGTAGAATCCCTGCTACTATTTTTGGTACTTCCAAATCTCCATAATAGGAATAACCCTCACTAGAATGTAAGCCTTCACAAGAAAACAATTTTGTTTCTAGGCTGGACAAGGAACACTATAATTAGCCACTAGTCTTTGTTTTCACTTTTATGAACCATTGTATCAAGGTAACATTTTGTATCTCTCCAGTCCTGACACCATTTTTTAAAAATTATCTTTAAGTATTCATACAATGGACCTTCAATTCAACATATCAATTTATAAGTATAATGAATCTTGATCCATGTCATCCTATTTCATCCTTGTCCTCTATTTCTCTTAACCCACAAGTTACCTCATTTCATTTTTACGTATTTTTTATCCCTTCATTCCACTTGAATTACAAATCATGGACATAATCATAATCACACTATATGAGTTGGCTCAGCCTTGCAGAATAAAATATGATAGTCTGGGATTTTAAATAATAGAAATGTGTTTTCACACACAGTTTTGCCTTGATTGAGTTTCTAATAGAAATCTTTAGTTAGATCACAAATAATTGTTTTCTGTTTGTGTCTGGATATTCAAGTAACAAGAAAGAAGAGTTCTGGTCCTCTTCTTATTAAGAGGACACCAGTTGAAATAAGGTTAAAAATAAAGTTATATCTTCTAAGACACTTAACTTAGGAGTTAAAATTTGAATATGTGAAGTTGAGGAGAGGAAAATTTAGCCATCAGCACACAGGAAATCACTTAATTTCTAATTCTTGATCTCTTCTGTTGAATACCAGCTTATTGATAAGTTCTTCAACTAATTATAATTCAGAACAAATGAGATAATGCTAACTTTGATGTTCTAGGCTTGCACTCCAATTCCTTCCACAGATCCATCCATGCCAAGATCAGACTTCAGTGCCTATCCAAGTTCAATGCTTATGCTTTAATATTTTCTTCACTGTTTTTAATTATGTGCTCAAATAGCTCAGTCTTATGAAGACATAGATTTAAAATGCACACAAATTCACGAACATAACCAATTACTTCTGACATCTACGTAGCATCGTTCCCTTAATGTGTTCCTACCTAGTGGCCAGTTCAGAAATGTCATAGAGTCAGCTTCCAGAAGAGGTATCAACTGATTTTCTAAGGATAAGGAAACGTTTGCTTCTGGCATTTCTGTAGCCCTCTTGCTTTACATTTTCATCGTATCTGGCTTTATTGCAACTCTACATCAGAACTTCTCTTCCGTACCATAAGGACAGATGGAATCTAGTATTTGTAATGAATATACCTTCCAGCAAGTTTTTCAAAAGTAATGCTTTAGGGGCTGGGAGTGTGTCCTAGTGGTAGAATGCTTGCCTTGCATGAATGAAGACACGAGTCAATTCCTTGGGAACACATATACAGAAAAAGCCAGAAGTGGTACTGTGGCTCATGTGGCAGAGTGATAGCCTTGAAAAGCCCAAGGACTGTGCCCAGGCCCTGAGTTTAAGCCCCAGGACTGGCAAAAAAGAAGGAGAAGAAGAAGAAGAAGAAGAAGAAGAAGAAGGAGGAGGAGGAGGAGAAGGAGGAGAAGGAGGAGAAGGAGGAGAAGGAGGAGAAGGAGGAGAAGGAGGAGAAGGAGGAGAAGGAGGAGAAGGAGGAGAAGAAGAAGAAGAAGAAGAAGAAGAAGAAGAAGAAGAAGAAGAAGAAGAAGAAGAAGAAGAAGAAGAAGAGGAGGAGGAGGAGGAGGAGGAGGAGGAGGAGGAGGAGGAGGAGGAGGAGGAGGAGGAAGGGGAGGAGGAGGAAGGGGAGGAGGAGGAGGAAGAATAAATAAAGGAAAAAAGTAAAAAGGAATGCTTTATCTGTGAAAAAAACTCTCAGCACATAAGCATAAAACTATTTTATATTTCCAATAATAGCTGTACACAGTACATGGCTGTTCCTTTCACCTTTCCTAATGAGACTCTTGTGAGACCTAATAGAGCAATTGCTTACTGGTTTCTACGGCACTCATGGCCTCACATCGTCCTCACAGCTATGCCTTGAGGACTCAAAAGTTTGCCCAAGGTCATCAAGCCAAAAAGAAGTTGGAGTCAGAGCTGGGACAGAAGCAAGCAGGCTTTCGAAGCCACTATGAACAGTTGTACAACTTTATCTCCAGTCCAAGGGAAGAGAGTCAGGTAGACAGCATCCATGTCACATCGTCTTCTCCCATAGAGGCCATGCCACTTCCCATGTGCCATGTCATCCCTAAAGAATGAAAGGTTGGAATGGGAGCATGGCCTAATGGTAGAGTGCTTGCCTAGCATGCATGAAGACCAGGGTTTGATCCCTTGGTACCACATACATAGAAAAAGCCAGAAGTGGTGCTATGGCTCAAGTGGTAGAGCTCTGCCTTGAGAAAGCCCAAGGACAGTGCCCAGGCCCTGAGTTCAAGCCCTAGGACAAACAAAAAAGAAAAAAAAAAGAAAAATGAAGGGTAAATGCTGTTATTCTGTATGTTATTTTTGCATCCACCAAACGTATGCGGAGTGAATGCCAGATATCTACCCATTACCGTATATATATATATATATATAATCCATATATGTATGAAGTAGAGTATATGTACACATAGTATATATATATGTATATATCCCGTACTATATACGCACACACACACACACACACACACACACACACACACACACACACACACACATATATATCAGAAGATGTAGATTAGAAAATCTTCACTGCAACTCTCACATTTTTATGTCATTTACGAAATAATATGGGTGGGGTGTGTTTTTGGGAGTGGGCCAAACAAACGCATGAAGATAATTCCAAAGCACATATACTCAGAGAAATTGTTGATACTTGCACTTGAATAAGATGACTATTTAATGTACTATTGTTGCATTCACAGAAAAAAACAGGAAAGTCTCCTTCACTTAGATCTTATACGTTAAAGATGTCAGTAATTAGGTTCACCTGCCTGAGCAATTGAGTCTCAAATCCCGGTTTGTTCAGAATGAAGGGAAGACACATTTTGTGGCATAGTAGGTACTTGGGGAAAAGGGAAAATGATGGGAAAGATGGCATCTTGAGTTTCTCAGTGTCTGTCTGTTCACACAGCACTTTTTAGAGGTTTGCTATCTGCCTTCTTGTTGAAAGCAAAAAAATATATATTACAAAATAGTGTTTAAGTGTTACAATATGGAATTCTGAAAACAGCTTTTCAGCATGGAGGTGAAACCATTCATAAAAATCTCAATAACTACTACTTCCTGGGAAGTAAAGAAAAGGCAGGAGGAGTGAATGATTCCAAGAGGCATAGATTTTCCTCCACTCTGAGCCTGCGTGTTCGCTAGTGCTCCCTCTCCCCCCCTCTCTTCTGAAATAGGAGCATCTTCCAGGGTTCTTATGGCAAATGATTTCCCCACTCATGCTCACATTGGCTTTCTATGTCTAGGTTGGGAGGAGAGACAGAAGAGGTGGCTACACTCAGATCTTTCCTCCCTTTACAATCTTGGATTCTTCAGGAAAAAAACAAAGTTGCCTTACCACTCTAACACAATAAAGCTCAGTTGATAAGCATTCCACCCACATTGAAATTTTGTAAACTGCTTGGAATAGTGCCCAGATCAAAGTACTATGTAAATTTTTAAATTATAAATTGTCTGCGGACTAATAAAAATCTTGTATTCATACTGTCCAATTAGAGAAAAAGCAAAATAATAAGGTGCAGCATTTTATACATACTTTAGGAAGTTGTCCCTTGCCTTAAGTACAATCTCATGGTTGTGGTTTCATATCAATAAAACCATTGATGTTGGACATATGAGGATATGACCCAAAGTAGACATGTATTATTTTCCTTAGAATTTGAATCATTAGCATGAACACAGAGACTTTATTGAAACTGATTCATCTTGACTACTGCATCTTTTATTTTTTTCTCCCTGCCAGATTTGCAACACTACCATAGTACCTTTTCCCTTCTAAGACACTTCTTCAATTTTTTTTTACCAATTCTGTAAATGCTTGCTGTATAAACTTAGCTCCTTTGTTTCCTTAAATGGATTAGTATTACACTACAATATCCACAAATATAAACAGGAAGGGTACAATAAATTATATTTATTATTGGGATCTAATAGTATTTAAAAATATTTATTTGCAGTGAGATGAACTCATTCTTTTGTCAATAGTTTGAAAATCGGGAGGCCCCATTTGATTAAATATATGATTGCATTAATTAACAATCTGGTGGGAGTTAATTAAGTCCCATATCATCTACATTTTCATCAGTGTTACATGAAAACAATTGGTCAATTATAACCTGGAAGAGTTTAGAACTGTATATATGTCTGCAGAAGTATATTTTGTAAATGACCAATTCAGGCCATGGGACCCAAGAGAAAACCCTATTCAAAGAACAGGTGTTCAACATGGTACCCTGAAATCCTGAGGGGGTACAAAACATACTATATAGAAATTTATACCACTCGTGTTCTTGGTTGTACATCTTTCACTTGTAAAAATATATATGATGGGGCCGGGTTCGATTCCTATGCACCATTTACATAGGAAAAAAGCCAGAAGTGGTGCTGCGGCTCAAGTGGTAGAGCTCTAGCCTTGAGAAAGTCCAAGGACAGTGCTCAGGCCCTGACTCAAGCACAGTACTGGCAATACTATATCATACTGAATATCCCTATTTCAGAATGCCTATTTTGAGAGAAAAAAATAAACACATACGGCAGAACAAGTTGCCCCAATAGCTTCGAGGCCCTAAGGTAAAATAAAGGACTTCATATGGAAAAGTGAGAGACGAAATGTTGATGAACATTACTGGGAGATTAAAAAAAGGAGTCCTTTCAGACAGATTAAATCATTTAGCAACAATTATGAGCAAATCTGTGGAGGCAGAAAGTATAGTATTGAGTGCCCAAGGCTGAGAGACAGTGGGAGAAGTGACTGAAAGAGTTACACTGCTGCTATGTAGGATGACAAAAAAAATTCTACAATTAGGTTGTGATGATGATTGCACAACGTGGTATGGGTCCTACGAGTAAAAGTTAAACAAACTTTACAGTAGATAAATTATACTTCAATAAGTTTCTTCACATAAATGATTGTCTCACATTACTCTATTTTACATGATTGAAAAATTGCTCTAAATGAGGGCTCTCGGGTTTAGTTTAGGAATCTCATTGGAGGGTGAAAACATATGAAGACCCATAAAATGGGCCCAAATCAAAATCGAAGTTTATTTCCCTTGAATTATAGTGGGTCCTTAAAGGAAGCAATAGGCTGTCTTGCAAATGCAAAGTGAGATTGTTACATGAAAGAGGGACATGGAACCCAAACCAGAACTACTTTAACCTCTAGTGACTGGCATCTTTTTGTCTAGTTGGCATTCCCATATGAAACATGAGTTGTCTATCTGTTTACTCCACCTTCCTGTCCATTAGGAAGTCAAGGGTCTTTCCCAGGATTTGTAGGCGTATCCTTCATAGCTCATACTCAGCATTTCCATATCAGCGTCCTCAGGTTGCTGTGAAGATAACAAATACCTCTAGATATGACTATCTTCTGAAAGTTGCATCTGTCCCCATGATTTGCAGTGGTAGCCAGATAGTTGACTGCTAAATTGTGAATTGCTTCTCCCCTTTTTTAATTTTTATTTTTTGCCAGGATAGGGCTTGAACTCAGGGCCTGGGCACTGTCCTTGGTCACTTGTTGCTCAAGGCTAATGCTCTGCCACTTGAGCCACAGCACCACCTCCAGCTTCTTGTGAGTATGTGGTGCTGAGGAATTGAACCCAGGGCTTTGTGCATGCTAGTTAACCACTCTACCACTAGGCTATGCTCCCAGCCTGAGCTTCTCCACTTTCTGACATCACACTCACAGCTCCTCTTCTGGCAGCTCCTTTTCTGAAAAGCTAGTTGTTTGCAGATCATGGATTATCGCTGAATCACAGGAATTAAAGACAGGACAAGAACTTTTCAAAATAATATGCAGTATAAAGTTAGAATACCCAATTGCCTTAACTGGTTATTGGGTACTGGTTTTCTACATACTATTGCTTCCCCTCCCCTCTACCACCCTACCCCAAATCAAAACAGTCACATACAATCCACTTTGAAATTTTTCAACTACTTTTTTTCCAGCTAATTCACTTGTGAGCCATTTACCATCAAGCACAATTTGTATGATACGGAGGCTCACGCAGATAATATACAAGGCATGCAAAATTACCATCTCTGTTCCTTTCAAAGAAATTCAGTGGATGGTAGGAAAATGAGAATAAGATTGTAGAGGCATTCCTTTGGTTAATCTCATATTGTTACTGTATCCCACTTTGTTACCTGGTATATTATATAGATGTTTACCTGTTTAATTGAAATAGGAGTGGAAAAATGAGGGGAGGGGTGGGGGAGGAAAATGGGGAGAAAAACATAAGAAGGGATATCAATGTGTGAGAAGTAATGAACCCTCTATCTGGCAAATATAACTGTAACCCCCCTATGCATTGAAATAAAAAAAAGACATTGTAGGGGCATTCTAAACTAGCATAAGTCAAACTGTAAGTTATATCCAAAAATTAACTCAAACCTGTGGAATCAATTTGAAGCATTCCTTCTAATTAATGTGAACGCGCCTAAATCATGAAAGGGATCGCAGAACTTCTAAGATGGGTCCCCTCTTAAACTCACAGAGGAGGAAAGAGAAGATACAGAGGTTTGGAGGATTTTGCTTCATCAATATCAGTCAGAATTAAAATTTAATATGACGTTTTCCTTTGCTCAGCTCTCACCTTTACACAGATGCATCTCTAAATGAAATGTGCATTTGAAAATCTAATCAGCTTTCCCCTCTTGTCAACAAAATCCAGAATGGCACTGCGAGCACTAAGGTTCTACTTACATTAAACTGTGCCACTGTGATTTGCAAGTAAACATAATAAATCACAAAGAGCAAAAGCATGTCTTGGTTTCCACAACACCATGAAACTGATAAATTATAAATGCACTTTGATAAGTGAGCCTGTGTTTCACTATGTCTAGTTGTGAACACCAAATATTGAGCTGAGCAGATGTACTGAAAATTTGTGATTCCATGTTTTGAACCTTCCCCTCATTTCTTCCTTAAGAGAAACACAGGTCCTGTACTTCCTTCTGAAGTGTAACAGGAGACCACAGTCATTAATTACTGTATTCCTCATTTCATTTCCTGTCTTTGAAATGTTTTTTGCCTGACATATTTTCTATTTCTCAATATAGCATCATTGAATCTTCTCTATGAATTTTCAACATGAACCATTTCAAAGCAAAGTTCATTTTTCTTTAGTTCCCTGTTTTCAGCTCTCCTCCTTGTAGTTATTAAAATTAGACACATTACACTCTTGAAATCTATTTGTACCCATTAGCTTACTTTTAAATCTCACTTTTGCCTAGAATTTGCATAAACTTCTTAACACCATCTTTGGTCAGAACACTTCAAAGAACACAGATAATTCGGATACCAATTTTCCTGTTCTTGGATATATGTATAACAAAACAGAACTTTGCTCTGTACAAGTCTGCTGCTTAGTAAAAGATACCAATTGCCTTTGAATTGTTTTTATTATTTCAATTTTGAGATAAGGAATAGTAGGAAATGAAAACGAAAACATATATTTGACTTGCTGGAACTAAAACTTGTGATAGTAATTGTATATTATTTTAAGCAACCCAATACCATTTATTTACTAGGTGAAAGATATCAAGGCTATATCATACATTATTTTGCCAAGTGCCATTTTATATTTTGTAATATTTAAAATAGCTAAAAACAACATTTTTTTTTTTGGTGCTGGTCCTGAGATTGAACTCAGGGCCTGGGCATTGTCCCTTGTTCAAGGACAGCCACAGTTCCACTTCCTACTTTTTTAGTGTTATTTGGACATAAGAATCTGGTGGAATTTTATACTTGAGCTGGCTATAAAACAAGATTGTCAGCTCTAGCCTCCTTAGTAGGTAGATTTACATGCATGATACCTTGGCATTTCAGGAACTCATCTTAGATAGACTGGCAGACTACCACTTGAGCAATTCCAACTGTCCTGATTTTCTTGTTGATTATACTGGAGACGGAGTCTAGCAATCTTTACTTCCTTGACTGTTTTTAAATCACTACCTTAAGATTTCATGATTTTGAATCACCACTCCCAATCAATTATTCAGAATAAAACTTAGACTTCTTATTCAAGAAAACATGACATTTTGTCACACACACTGATCTTTTTTTCTATTACAAGAGTGAAAAAAGCTCATCAGAGTAATAATCAAAGAAATGGAGAAAACCCAGGATTACATTATATATAACATGTCTAGACAGGGAGCCTGTGTTTTCTTTTTGTTTGAATTTTCTGAAAGGAATTTTTTTGTCAGAGAGAACATGAAATGAATTTATACCATCTATTGTAACCATGCATGAATACAGACCTACATCTTCAATTTCCCCAGAAGCAAAGAAGTCCACTTGAAGCAAGAAATACTGGTGCCTGGAAAATATCCATTCCTCAGATACCCATGAGGTGATATGTCCACATTGTGGGTTTTAGTTCTCTGCTTTGTCAGAGGTCCTCTCTTACTGTATCAAAGAATATAAGCCTAATAATAGATTAAAGAACTCATTTTGAAGACATTTGTTACAAAATGTTCAGAGGAAAGGTTAGCAAAAGGGTACTGGAGAAATATTCATTTCAGGGCAGATAAATCTTCATCCTGTAGGTCCATTCTTAGAGGTGGGGTGTGACACCAAGATAGCATATCAGTGCTAAACATGCCTGGGAGATTTCTATGGATTTGTGCATGTGCACACACTATATAATTCACTTTCTTTCTAGTCATGGCATCTCCTTTAATTTCAACAATATAAACTAAAACAACAAAAATCCTTCTGCTCTAAAAAGATGCTCAAATTAGACTTCCCAGTAGGACAAAGAAGGGAAAATGTTAAGACTTGAAATGTTCAGATCTCCATCATGACAAGTTAAACTGATTCTCTGAGTTTTGGAACTGTCAATCTTCCCGAAATGAGTTTAATGTAGACCTTAGAAGGCTAAGTTGCAGAAGATCTAGGTATATAATTAGAGAATAAAAATAAATTCAAACTAAGTTAGCTGTGGAGTTAGTATGACTCCTTTGTAATCAAGTGCTATTTTCATTCCAATTAGGAACTATTTCAAATAAATTTAAAAGAGATTACAAATTAAATGACTATTTAACAAATTGCAACTGGAAAAGTCACGGGTATATATTTCAGTAAGGGCGGGCAATAGAAATCAAATTTGAAACCCCAAGGGTAGGAAATCACCAGGGTCAGTGAAAGTTTACAGCCAAGGGAGATTATGTCACATATTTACATTATTATTTAATTGTATGTTAAACAGGATTTGTAAAATGAGCTCCAATTTGAAATACCCCCACAGAGGCAGAGTGCTAAAATTCTTCATCTAGGGTTGACACGGATTAGAGATTTCAAAGCCCAACTTCTCCTTTTACCATGTCAAATTATAAAAGGCAAAATAAAATGCTGATTTGAGTCTCTAATGAAAGGTAACTATGCAGTTATTGGAAACACACTTTCCCCGCCAAAGCAGATCTTGTTACAGCATAGAGCGGGGGCTCAGTCTTCCCTACCTATAGCTTGTGGCCATGAGATCGCTGTTTACTTTCATCTGGTTTTCATTTGAAAAATCCCATCTGTGCTGAGCCCAAAAGAATTGTAAAAGATACTAAAGTTACAAGCATTTAAGGAAGGTGAACAGAATTTCCTGGGTTTACTTTGCTAAAATGGTGTTTAAAGAAGATTTGGTGGAGTAGACTGTGAGACCTCTAAAACATAGCTGCTACGGCTAATTATGTGTCTTGGATGAGATACAAAGCAGAGATGCAACCCGCAAGATCAGGGTTAAAAAAAATATCCTGGCAACATTATGCATTTAGACTAAGTATGGACATTTCCAAAAGTGAATGCATTATACTTAAACTAATTATGCAAATTTTGGGATAATAGCATAGTTATCTACCAGTTTATATTGCAATCCAAACATATATCACTACACATGTGAAAGATGGAAATGATGGAAGTAAAAGATGTTTTCCTATTTCAAATGAACTGAATGTAAATCAAATAAAATAAAACCAGAAAGTTTCCTTTTTTATTGATGTACGCAAAACAGATCAGGTTAGCTATGAGAAAAACATTCTGTCACTTAGATCCTCTGGCACCTGCCACAAAGCGTAATTTCAAGAATAGAGGAGATAACGGAGAGGAAATGTCATTACGTCCCAAATAAATGGTTTAAAAGATATTTTTGGATTGGACATTTTATAAATAAATCTGAGCCTCTGTTTCAAATATGGTTTCCAGGCAATTAATAAATACCCAGTTCTTTCCCCTGAACAACTACCTCAGGTACAATATATTTATTAATAGAAATAATTCAGACCTAGTACTTGAAAAGGTTGTCTTGCTATGTCTAAGATGCTCATGCCAGGGCTCAAAGATGGCAACAAATTACCATTTGTTCTTTGCCTGGGTTTGGGCTGATCATTGGGCTGAGTGGGCTGTGTGTGTGTGTGTGTGTGTGTGTGTGTGTGTTGTTGTTGTTGTTGTTGTTTTTGTCTTTCTTTTTTGTTTTGTTTTGTTTTCAAAACATTCAAACCAGCTTAGAGATAGCCCATGTTAGGAAATTTTCTTTTAATCAAGTTATTTTAAATCTTCTCCAAGCTCTGTTCTGATTTATTTCCCTATAGCTCTGCATAAGTTTTGGCACAATGAAAAACTTCCAGTGAAAACCAAATTCAACTTTTCAGTCTTCCCCATTTGAACAGACTTCATCACTTCATTGTTCACTTCTGACTCAGTGAAAACCTCAGCAAGTATTATTCTGGATTGTAATAAAGCTACAAAACACGAATTAATATTATAGAACACAGGGTTCTCACAGCAGCCTTTGCCAGCAGTGTATTTCTCTATCAAGACCTGTGTGGGCTGACTCACTCTTTAGAGATGGAACTGTCATTAAAAGCTTAGATATCTATGGATACTTGTTCTTAAGGGTCACAACTCAGCTGTGTGGCAGGTTCTACTTCTCTGATCATCTCGTTATGACCGATTCTGATACATGTATCTACAATCATATTAAACATTCACAGTGTCATAAACATTTACAATAAATTTTGCTCTTGTTTATGATTACTTCATTCTCTGTTTCTCCATTATCACCTAACGATCCTTGAAAACAGGTATGATATGGTACTTGATTCATCACAAGTAGCCACCCGTAAGTACTTTGTGAATTAACAAGGCCATGAATAGATATTTAAGTTGTATTGGGTAAGCTGATGTAGAATTTAAAATATTTAAATACAAGAAGTTCAAGATCCTCAACTGTATACAAAATGTTCAGAATTTTAATTTTTCCATTGTCATGTGAAATTATTTTAGACAGATTCTCATTTTTTTCTTCCACTTTGAGGGTGCACATTAAGTTGAGCTAATGGTATAGAGAAGTCTTGTATATCTCTGCTCCCTACATCAGCACAAATTGAGTACTCTGCCTCTGGGATATATTATTATAAACTACGAACGAACATTGACAAAACGTGGTCACTCAGAGAACAGTTCACTGTGCGTCTCACACTTACATGGTAAATGCTTTGACTTGGATCTTAAATAGGCTCCCCAAATAATAGCCTCACATATGGTAGTTAAACGCTTTGTCCCCAGGTGGCAGTGTTGGAAGTGTTGTAGAACCTTTAAGAGGTGGGCCCACTGGGTGGTCTTTAGGTCATTGATAATGCGTGCTTGAAGCTCATTGTGGAATGTTAGCCTCTTTCTCTTTTCTCTTTTATTTCCTGTCTTGATATTAGATACTTCTACCATGAGGCCCAAAGGCAAAGGGGACAAGCAGTCATAAACTGAAACTTGGAAATCTTTGAGCCAAAATGAACCTACCCTCATTAGAAGACATAGAAGATATATCTCAGGATTTGTCGTAGTCGGAAAAAAAATCTCATTGTAACACAGTATATCCTTTGTGTGTATGTGGAGGAAGGGGTTGGTCCTGGGGCTTGATTCTGGTCCAAGTCCAGTTGCTTAGCTTTTATTAATACTGAAAGCTGGTGCTCTATCATTTGAGCCACACCTCCAACTTCAGCTTTTTGGGGGTTGATTGGAGGTAAGAGTGCCATAGATTTTTCTGCTGAAGCTGGCTGTGAACCAAGTTTACAAGCTGACAACCAGTGCCCAGCTCATATACATATATATGTATGTATATATGTGGATATATGGAGATGTACACATATATATGGATATATATATATATATATATATATATCCCCAGAACTATGATAACAAAAAAGGAAGAATTTCAAATGTTATCCTAACTGGAACTTTGTGGGATAATTTTTTTAATAGGAGTCTAGTGAAATTTCAGACCCTGGATTTTCATTTGTTTTGTTTTCATGTTCAAACTGAGGCTTGAATTCAGGGCCTCATACCGTCCCTTGGCTTTCTGGCTCAGGCCTGGTGCTCTACCACTTGCACCACTCCTCCACTCCCAGTTTATTCCTGGTTAAAGTGTGATGAAATTTTCTGCTGAGGTGGCTTTGAACTATGATTCTCTGAACTCAGTCTCCTGAGTATGTAGGAATACAGGCATGAGACACCAGTGCCTGTCTCTGACCTTGATTTTTGAGTCTCCCCAGGCCCCTGTGGAGAGAGGATGGAAGAAAGTGGAATATATAATATAAAATATAGAATGAGATAGCTTAGAGAGAAAGAGCTCCTCGGCCTGAGTACTTTTCCTTAACAAGCATACATGCATACATACATACATTTATTTATTTATTTTGGCTCACAACTAGCTCTCTACCACTTGAGCCACAAGCTCCACTTTCAGCATTTGGGTGGTTAATTGGAGACAAGAGTCTAATGGCCATTCTTAGTCTAGCTGGCTTCTAATCTGGATACTGACATCTGAGCCTCCTGTGTTGGAAGGATTACAGATGCTGCCACTAGTGTCAAGATTAGCACAGTAGGTTTTATGGACTCTTAGAAATGTATAGTAATATATACACACACCCCTACGGTACCCACAGATTCACAGCCCTACAGATACACTGTGAGCTGTCTATTCACAACCTATATCCCCTAACTTGCAAAAACAACTGACTGGCTTTCTCCATAGTTTTACCTTTTGTAGAATGACAAGCACATGAACTCATGCATATTTTGCCATCTGTATCTTCTGTGTGTGCGTGGTTTTATGCTCTGAACCCAAGTTTTCAACTCCTTTGCTAAATATCAGGGAGTAAGGTTGTTGGATCATGCTGAAAGAGCCAAGTTAGTTTTGAAGAAATGATCCAATGGTCCTCAAAAGCTATGTAGTAATTTGTATTTCTACAAACAATGAAGGAGAGGTGGCATTGTTCCACATTTCTGCTATTATTTAGCATGATCACAATTTTGGATGTAGGCATTCTGCTAGGTTTATGGTAGTTTCCCATTGGTGGACTGCTCTGAGTTGCCGAGTTCTAATCTCATCTCAGCATCTTAAGCAATCTTTCCTGTGCTCATTGGTCATCTTTGTCACTCTCTTAATGAAATGATTTTGTTCAAGTCATATATATATATATACGTATATGTATAAATATATATAAATAGATAATAGATGCTATAGAGAGAGAAAGAGAAAAAGAGTCAGGTTGCTTCCTAGTTTTGAACTATTTTTTAAATTTTAATTTATCCAAAAGAAAGACATTAATTTTGAATCTTAAAATATTTTTAATCCACAAACTGCATCTAGAGTTCTCAAAATACATTGCTCAGTCACTATGGAGTTGAATTTTCTGTTTAAATGTTTACAATCTGTGCCCATTACTCAGCCTAAACACATTTAAACAAACATATTTTAAAGAACAGCCAGGCTGAACAGAGGATCCAATTATAAACATCCTGTACTCATGTACTCTGGAGAAAGCAAGGATTTCAGGAAAAAAAATAATAGACCAATAAAAATGCAATGAAGATTGTTAGTAGTCAGATATAGTCAAAATATGTGCAGTAAAAGCTGGTGTCACAGAAGTTGTATGTGCTCGTTTTATTTCTAGAATTTTAATCACTCAAGAGACAATCAAGAGCGAAAACTTGGAGCAATATTTGATATCCATATTTAGTGGAATCCTATGACTTATAAGCGATATTTGGGCAATGTTTCTAAGTTATAAACTTTACTTGCAGTTGCCTACATTTTCTGGCCCATGTATCTTGGATTTGCAAATAATTTTTCTCCAGAGTTTCAAGGCCATGCCTCACTCTCTGGAATAACAGCTTGTTAGAGAATAAAAACAGAATTCACAATTAGAAGTGTATATAAAATGTGGAAGTTATGTCCAGCTCTGCAAATGGAAGGGATAGAAAACAGCAAATGCTTTCCATTTACATACAACAAACAGATTTTTCTCTATAGGTCGTATCAATTAAAAAGGATTCTGCCCAACCAATTTGAGCTTCATGCAAATCCACATAAGCCAAATGTCAGCTTTTAGAAAATAGGATTTAATTTATTTTAAAGAAAAGATTCTATTAATATGAATTATTTATATTCTCTGAAACATAAAAATGAATATTGAAATAAATTCTATGACTTCATGGTGGAAATAGAAAACACATTCAAGGAACTATTAAAACTTTTATCATGATTTGGCCATGATTTGGCCTTCTGCTTGTACCATGCTGTAGAATTCATACTGAATGTTAATCAAGATGAAGGGAAATGATTCTGTTTTGTGAATAACACTAAATAAACTCTAGTCCTCCGATCTAAGGTTTGCTCAGGCAAAGTCTTGCACATTATGAATTATCTAACCATCCAGTTGATTTATTGTGAAGCTCTGGAAGCAGATGCTTGCTTTGCCTTCCAATCAATGATGATTTTAGTGAAAGCTTGGTGTGATTGGTAGAGACCAGGGTACACGTCCTATGGGGCTTATAACGTGGGATTGGATGTCCTGATTAATTTATTAGCTATCTCAATTAAGGATTTCCTTTGTCTGTGTGCCAGGACTTGAAATAAGCATCTTCTAGAAGCTTCTTTCTATTGTCACTGAGGTCAGTTTCCCTTAATCCGTAAGATTTTTAAAAATCTTTTGTAATAATAGAAAATAGGTTATTTTCATGTATAGAAATTTACAATTGTTTACAAATATCTTGGTATATTTTAGGTCATCAAATATTTAGGAAAGATATGAAAATAATGTATTATCAAATATTTTTTGAATGTCAAATACTCAGGGAAAATTTTTACGTGAGAAATATAATAGGAACCTTAAAATTGCACACCGACAGAGCAGCCCTATAGCTTTTCCTCCTTACAACATTGTTCCCAATGCACAGATAACAAGCTAGAATGACATCTTGTTCCAAGAGAAATAAAAGTATCTTATTTGTGATAATATTAAGGTCACACTGTGGTTTGATTGGCTTTATTGAACTCACTAAATATGTACAGGGCAAGCTGAGCAGAAATATGACATAAAGACAAAATGCTAAGAAAGCACTGTGTCCAGAGTAGAGATGACAGTTCATTCTTGAAAGAAATCTTCACAGCCAGACAATTCCGAAGGACTTTGTAACTAAATTGTAGAGCTCAATAACTGTTCTTTATCAAAAACGCACTGCTAGGTAAATACCCACAGGCAGCTATGCCTATATACATGACCATGCTGATTAAAGTATACTATATGCAGGAGTGATTTCCATTGTGTTAGTATTTCCAACCATTGACAGTTTAGCAAAATGATTATCATGAAACTGAAGCATGTGTAAAATAGAGGAGTGGTTAGGGAATGCAAAGGAATGATAGATGAATACAGTCAAAATACTCAATGTGTACATGTGACGAAGTAGAAAACTTGATGAGATGGATGGGGAGAAAAGCTAGATTGCTGGGAAAGGAGAAGGATGGAAGAGCTGGCTCTGTTCACAATGCCCTATATGATAAATGAGCATGCAAAAATTCTAACACCTTTGTACAGATGTTTGTAGATGTTAAAAACATGTCAATAAAACCAACATGCTGCTAAAAAATGCATTGACTGAATACCACACAATTTATCTTTCCTCTTTTTTATAGAGATTTATTTTACAAAGTAAACAATTGAGCTCTCAATGATTCTTTATTAAACATGCTTTTAAATGATTTGGCAAGCACTTCCGTGTCACGAAGGCCCCAAACACTTCATGAATATGAACGATTTCTTCCTGCTAAAAACCTCTTAGGATCACTTAGTCCCCTTAACAGTAGGCACAGTTATTATTCCATTTTGTAGAGAAAAATGGAGGTAATGGCTAGGTTAAAAATGTTAAGCAACTCTAGTAAGGGTATTAGTAGAGGGAAAGGCACATGTGCATAAATTAAGGTATATAACTGAAGTCCCCATTCCTTTCTATTTGGCTATGAACTTAAATCTGCTTGAAGAAGTCTACTTAAGACTCAAAAGAACATAGGCTCAATGGTTTCCCTCATTTGTCATAATTAGCACAAACCTTGGATCCCCTAGCAGAGGATTACAATAGCTCAAAACCTAGATACATAAGGCCATATAGAATGAGGCTAAATGAAAGGACCTCCAGGATATGGAAATAAAAGCTTTATAATGTGTGATTCTTGTTCTTAATATACTGTTTATTTCTCATCTCTTTCGTTGCCCTTTGGTTAATCTCATATTGTTACTGTATCTGACCTTGTTATCTGGTAGATCGTTTATACATGTATTTGTTCATTTGAAATAGGAAAGGCAAGGAGGGAAAACAAGATGAGGGGAGGCAGTGGGGGGGAGGGAAATGGGGACAAAAGCATGAGAAGGGGTATCAATGTGTGAGAAGTAATACACCTTCTATCTGGAGAATATAACTGTAGCCCTCTATTAATTACAATGAAAAAGAATAAAAAAGAAGTCTACTTAAATTTTTTCCTTCTTTTATTTTTCCCCCTTTGGTTTATCCCTTCTTGTCATTGTATTTGATCTTGGTATGCAGTGCATTGTGTATACAGAACCAAACAATGCAACAGTAATATTCAATACAATATGTTGGAAATAAACTTTCAAATTTGGGGGGAAGAGGCTGAAGGGAGGGAACGTAGGAAAAGAATGAGGGAGGTGCTAACACTATTCGACAAGAAATGTACTCACTACTTTACACTGTTTCCCCTCTGTACATCACCTTGAAAATAAAATAAAATTTCAAAAATTAATATTGAGCCAGAATACTTATCTCATAGCCTACCTCAATTAACAATGATCAGGGATCTGTCCCCAGAATCTATACATTCTATACCAGTCTATATCATTGTTCTATGGAAGTCTTACTTTATATCTCAAATAATAATAAATTGTTTCAATGATTTTTCAGTTGCAAAATGTGGCAGAATGGCAACATTATAAAGATTCAACACAAGAATAACCAAATATTTCCTAGTAGCTTTCTTTAATTCGCAATAAAAACATAATTTAATGAGTCATATATTAAATATGAATGCCTTAAAATTTTTATAACTCCCAAGAGTCAGATGTGAGAACAAGAAAATGTGAGAAAAATCACTCCACTTCTAAATCAGGGAAACAAATAATATCTTAATACATGTTTGGCTAAATTGATTAAGAGACTGCATCAGATTTTATTTTATTGTGAAACAAAAAAGTGTACCTTGTAATGCTACAATTATCTCTACATAATAATTATCACTGCAGATAGCAGAAGATGGAAACCAGCAAGGTTTTAACTGTGAGTACAAGCATCTAGGTTCATTGTATTTTTTCTGAGAACAAAGCTAGCTGGAAACCATCATAAAAGTATAGAGAAAAGATGGTATGCCGTGCTGTCTGCCGTGCTTTTTTCCTGGCTTCGTATTTAATGCAGACACACTATTGGTGGCAATTGCTTTACAAATCAGAGGATATCATTGTCTCCACATTACACTAGAAAGTCACAGCATCTAAGTTACAATTCAGGTGCCCTTCATGAAGAGTTTGATCATATTTGACTTCATCCATGTGTCTGAGATTCCTGAATATAAAAAAACAGTGTGTGTGTGTGTGTGTGTGAGTGTGTGTGTGTGTTTGTGTGTCTGTGTGTTATCAAATTAGCCAACATTTTGACTTCCATACTGACTTTTCAGATCATGAAATTTACAGACAAGTAAGAATGGTTATCATTCGACCATTCTTCTCTGGGATTCTCAGATCTCTCCAGCCTTAAAGGAAGAGGCAGGTTCCCTAGAATGCCATTTTGTTCTATTTACACAAATGGGTGCATTCCTTAGAAGACCCAGAATACTTACAATGGGAATTGACTCCTTCCTCATCCAATATTACTGTCAAAAATTATACTGGAAAACATAGGGTTCTAGGACTGAGGTTTTAAGTAAATGCATAGCACATGTGTATAACATAAACAAAAATATATTTGGAATACATGAATCAGGTTTTCCAGGTCTTTTTTCTTGTTTCCTTTCTTTTTGAAGAGGGAACAAGTAAAATAAGCTGTGTTACATGCCAAGAGAATTAAACATCTCTTAATTGCAAAACAATAAAATAAAATTAAGCAATTTGGATAATTGTTTAATCAAATGCATTTCCATGTGAGAGCTGGCATGTTTTCTTTGATGGAGGAGGTCAATAGCTGTTCAAACATGTCAGAACGATGAAGAATGTAAATGTACACTAACAGTGTGGTCACTTCATTGTCCCCAGTTTACTGATTCAGAGGACAACCAAACATCTTTAAAGTACACACTGCCAACTAATTATGAACTTTTGATATCCTGCCCTTCTACATCCCCTCCTAACTTGGTAGTGAGAAAGGACAGGCCAGATTTTTTGACATGAATAGGAAAAAAATATGTTCTTAAGTATACCCTTTAAAGACATTCCAGTGGTAAGGGCAATCACATTGTGGTAAAAAATCAATTCTCAGCAATTTCTAATTGATTTAATAGCAATTGGTGTGATCACATTCTCCTTTGAGCCATCCCCCTGTTTCACCCCTGCCCTCCTGATTCTTTTCAAACTGGTTTGCCACAGACACACACACACACACACACACACACACACACACACACACACACACACCCTGTGTCTCCAACAAAACTGAGAAAGATAATGGAAAGGGTTCAGCTTTGAAATCTCCAAATGCTGTAAGCAGAATCAGATGCACATGTGACATCACTATGGTTCAATGATTCCTTTGGCTAAAATCTGTTCTTAATTTTTGTGTTGCCTAGAAGCACATATAATATTTAAGAAAAATGGAGTACAAAAATCTGTGTTTAAACTGATATCATGTAAATCCACCATTTTATCACTTTAAATATCTAAAAACACTCATGTACAGTAATAAAACTTTGGGATTTAGAACAGAGAACAGGACATTACTGGAGCAAAACAAATAGAAAATGGGTCATGCCCCTATCACTCATGTACTTCAAGGGCTCTTGACTGTACTTAGCTCTTAATGTAATAGTTTATTATGTGCTTCGAACACAGGGTAACAAGTTTGGAATACTCTGGGCTTTTTTTTTTCTAACTATAGTGTCCAAGTAAGATACAAGAATGTCATTCTTGGTTTCTTGTTTAAATTGCTTTTTTAAAAAAATCATAAATTGCTTAGGACAAGCTCATTGTTTTCCTACATTGTTGAACTACTTTAAAAATCCAGTTTGATCCAGTGAAATATTCACATATCCAGCCTCGCTACTTACATGGAATGCTAGCACAGTTTGGGAGACTAAACATGAGTGAATTTTTAGGCATGCGTTTTTGTGAGACTCCAAGCCCTCGGGCCCTCTTTCTATTCTTCTGTGTTCTGATTACATGATCTTTTAAAACATAGCCAGCCTGTTGGAAGGGCAGGGAGACAGAGGAGAGATGGTGGGCTCTCTGTGACTCTGTATAGCTGCATTTTTTTAGGGAACTTTACAAGGAAAAGTAATCTATTTCTCACAATTCTGGAGGCTTGAAACAGAGCAATGGCAGGTGGTCTCTGAGTCGCTTCCTACTATATCCTCATTAGAAAGAAGGTACACAGGTAAATTATGCTAATGTCCTGTGAAGCCTCTTCAAAAAAGCCTCATTGGTTATGCTGAGACGGCAGCCCTATTGTTCCTAATCACCTCAGACAGGGTCTATCCCTTAACTCTGGAACCTTCGATGAGACCTGTGAACACAGTAGCATCTGTACAAGCAAACGTTGGCCTTTGCAGCCAATTCAAAGATAGAGGTACTGTCAGCTAGATCACTGGGCCCTCTCTGTTTGGGGGAATTACTTCATCCGAACATCAGCTAGGTGCAGATAATATAAACAGGCTTAAAATACAATGTGGGGAAATAAAAACGGTATCTGTTCCTTTCTTGCAAACCCACGCACAACTATGGAGGATAATAACTGATTCCATCGGTGCCTATCACACTAGATAAAATGTTACGTGGTATTGTTTTCAAAGTTGCCATCCTTTTACACATTTTTTCATTTAGCTAAAAAGCTACCATTATTTGTCAGTTGATTTGATTTTTTTTGGAGACACATATCCACATAACAGATTTTCCCTAATTCCCTTGCTTATGAATCCTGCCAAACACATAAATGGTGTGGCTAAGCTAACATAGTTTATCTTTGGAAACCTAAACTGGTCCCCAAAGATGATCATTTTGTAATTTGTGGGGTTTTCTTTTGTTTGTTTATTGTTGTTGTTTTTTCCTGACATGCACCATCTTGCAAAAATACCCAGTGAGAGTCGTGTATATAATAGCAGTCAGCATCTTATCTGGAGGAACCCCCTGGCACTTGTATACCACTCAGGTAAGGATGAAAGAATTCTTCAGATCAATGCTTCTTACTGTTTAGATTCTCTTGCCCTTCCCTCTTTCCAAGCTAAGAAAGTTAAGGAATAACAAAGGGCTTGAATTAGGACACCAGCTTTGTTAGAACAGGGGCTATCTTATGTCCACTTACTCTGGGTCTTTAGGTTTAATCTTTAATCCCAGGCTATCTAGGAAGGCACTTGTGCAAGTAATAATATACTAGTTTAGCAGTGCCTCTCATAGCTGCTCATACAAGAGAACAATTTTCAACAGTCAAAGCAATTCAAGTACTATTAATCTTTCAATATTGAGTTGTTTTATATATAAAAGATAAATTCAAGAATTTTTTCACTTTATCATTCATCTTTTTTTTATTCCATCCTGTCCATGGATACACAGAATTAAAAACATATTTTTCCTTGAAAGTCTTTTTTATCCAGCCAGAATACACAAGTCAATGTAAGCATGAAAAGAGCCAACGTTGGGTATTCTGGCAGTTACGGGGTGCTTGTCAACTCCCCGCATGTAGAAGCAGAAGACTGAAGAATCTGGGCTTATGAATGCATGTGCTCAAATATGGTCAATATGACAGCAGTCAAATGTGACACAAAATTGGAATAGAGATGTCTTCTCCTCCCAAGAGTTTTAACTTCTATGACAGCTATTAATAGTTTAGAATTCCTTGCTTCTTATGGAATCTTTCATTTTTAAGTAACTACTATTCATTGTCACATTTCATGGTTTTCAAATATGACAAGCTAATGCACATCGTGGCTGCTTCTCCGGGTGTCTGTCATCTCAGTGGCAAGAGGAATCAAATCCAGCACTTGTTTGAAATTTCAGCATAAGGAGCCTCATGAGCTCAGCTTGAAGTTGAGTGTTTTGGCTTCCTTTCGGTTCCTGCTTAAAATCCAATTCCTTGATCCTAGAGAGAGTTGACACATTCAAGAATCTCCCAGTGCATGGAAATAATTGAGGATGGCTTATTGTGATAAGCCATTTTATACCAAAGCCTTATGCCTCTTGTGAGTCACATGAGATAACAGCTCCAGATGAATGAAGAGTTGACTCTGTCACTCCAAACCTCAGAACACATGTCTAATGCAACTTTTGTGCAGGTCGTATTTATTTAGAATCCTTCAGTATGGTGTAATGTTACCGTGAACGTCAAAGTTATGCACTAATTCCACACTCTACCCATAAACTACCCTTTGGAATTCCTCACCTGCACATGTAGATTTTTGTGAAAGTAGGGTTTGGGATTTTGGCTGTGTTGTTTATAATAAGTAATACTGAAATGAACCATGTCTCAAAGCATGGGAGTAAGTCCTGACAGGACACAGATTGATCTTCTGCCAGGTTTATTTTGAGGAGTTTTAAAACCTTGGCTTCAGGGAGACAGGGAGCAGCTGAATACACAACATGTAATGGAGTATAACATTTTCTCTAAAGATGGGGAGTTCACTTTGTAGCGTAGAACTGTGTACTGTGTAAACATATATATGTGAAGATATAGTCATGTGTGTTGCTGATAAATGCAATTTGTTTTTTTCTCTTTTTGTAAATGTTGGATGAGAAGTTGCACAATATTTGAAAAGTATTTTTTTTCAATTTCCAAACTTGTATTTCCAAAACAGACACACAAAAACCCATAAGGCTATCAGTAAGGATAAATGGGAATATTATATTTAGCTGAATTTCATGTTGCTAAATAGCCCATATTCTATCTCCTTCCTACATTATTAACAGTTATATCACATTTCAAATGTCTACTGTGACAAGCAAGTCCTTGCTACTTGAAGGTGAGAATTGTATGTTTTTTTTCCTGTTCCCTTTTCTGTTAGGTACAGATATCCTGATAACTTAAATCCTGAGGACAAAGTTTCTCTGTATTCATGAAGCCAGTGTTCTTTTCACACTGGAACAAATTATCTTTCTCTCTGGTGATGATTCCTTGAACAATCTTTGTGACTTGGCAAGGGCAAGGAGGTTAAAGAATAGCTTTCTCCTTTTAAGCTACATGACAAAACAGCAGAAAAGATCCCATTTCAGCAAGTCGGCATCAAGTTTATTCCTGTCATTGGTGCAATCAAATCAAATCTGTTCACCAGAAGTCAAATGTATTAGCTCTGGTCTCATTTTTTAATTCAGGAATTAGAGAGCCATCTACTGGTCTAATCTGCCTGTGTGGTTTTCTAAAAGAGCAGAAGATCTGTTCTATCTTTATTGAACCACCAGCCAAACTTTAAAATCAATTAGGCTTATCTTTGTGATTGTTGTTCTTAATGTACTATGTGAAATTATTTTTTCTCTTTTTATTCCACTTATGGTTAATCTCATGTGGTTATTGTATCTGACTTTGTTATCTGGTACACTGTATATACGTTTATTTGTTTATTTGAAATAGAGAAGGGAAGGGAGAAAACAAGGTGACTGGGAGGGGGAGAGGAGAGAGAAGGGGGACAAAAAAACATGAGAAAGGGTATCAAGTTTCAAGAAGTAATGTACTCCCTACCTGATGAATGTAACTGTAACCCCTCTATACATTCCAACAATAAAATACAATTAATAAAATAAAAATATTTAATCTTTTCTGTTATATTTTGGGGAAGAGAAGTAAATGTTTTCCTTTTCTGAACTGAAGGAAAAAATAAAAGTGGAACTTCCATTGGGCAAACTGGAAAAATATGGACAGCATAGAATATATGAAATTGTACACTTATTAATGAGCCAATCAATGAAAGACAATCTGCGAAATGTTTAGAATTCTCTTATAAAAATTATGGGACATGCTACTTGCCATTGGATATCTTATGTTTTACTTTTAAATAAAAGGAATGAAATATTGATGTAATAAATGAATACAGTATCATATTGGCACAGAGAACATAAAAGATTAGAACCCCCTGAGTATAGATGTAGAGTATTACACTATTTTTTGGCAGTCCTGGGCCTTGATATCAAGGCCTGAGCACTGTCCTTGGGCTTCCTCAAGACTAGAGCGCTACCACTTGAGCAACAGCACCACTTCTAGCTTTTTCTATGTATGTGGAACCAAGGAATCAAATCCAGGCCTTCATATATGCTAGGCAAGCGCTCTACCTCTAGGTCAAATTCCTAGTAGAGTATTAAAATTTTTTTTTGCCTGTCCTAGGCTTGAGCTCAGGGCCTGAGCACTATCCTTGGACTTTCTCAAGGCTAGAGCTCTACCAATTGAGCCTCAGCACCACTTCCAGCTTTTTTCTATGTATGTGGTACCAAGGAGTTGAACCTGGGTTTTCATGCATGCTAGGCAAGCACTCTACCACTAGGCCAAACTCCCGGCCCCAAGTATTAAACATTTTAATGTGAGAATTTGGTACAGTTCATTAGAATCCTTTAATGATAACAATATGTTATAAGCCAGGAAAAGTCCATATGTATATGTAGTATGCTATATATAATATGATATATCATATACGGTGTAAATTGACGACCTCATAATATCTCAAGAAATATGCTCAATGAAGAAATCTAAAAATAATAAGGGCCAGATGATAGGTAGTTGATGTTTGGAACAAATGTATGGACATTTAACAAAGTACTTAATAATCTGCATCCAATGACACAGCCTGTCAGAGGTGAAAATACAATATTAACTATTATTACTTTTGGGATGACAGCATTTTGTTTACATTTACATTCTGGGAAAATGAAAGAGAATTTGAACTAAGCTGAATTTTTCTCTCCTGGCTATCTGAATATAGATTTTGAAAAAATAATCACCAAAAGATTAAATAGAAAATCAACTATCTTCTAAAATTAAAAAAAATGAAAAGGAGAAGTTGAGATTAAAATGGGAGAATCAAAAATTAGAAGAAAACTTAAGCATACAATGAATTCAGAGAAGAAAAATAAGAAATGTCATCATTGGCTAAAATTCTGGGGATTTCTAGAAGTTTACAAAGGGCATTAGCTAGGACTAGAAGGCTGACAGACTAACTGCAGACACATAACTAACTAGCAGTTGCACATAAAATCCAAGATGGGAAAGAAACTCCCAGGAGTATGTAGCTTCCTTAGCTCACAGCCCATGATAAGACAGAACTTTGCCTCTCACTGAGAACAGAAGGTCTGACAAACTTCTTTACATTCTAAACCCCACTTGAAACTTCAATAGTAAAGAAAAATAGGAGTGGATTTTCCCAGCATGTCATCATTCTATGAAACTACTATGTTTCTTCAGTACATTATCAGAAGAAAAATTTTAAAAACCCAAATCTGAAATCATCTTTTATGTTTTAAAGATTTAATATACTAAATGAGAAATATGGCTAATTCTAATTTTTAGACAATATAATGCCATTAATGCTGGAAAACCTTCTTAATTTCCCAAAGTTTCAGATTTCTAGTATTAAGTTATAAGTTCTCATATACAATTAAAAAGTATATTTCCCCCTGCAGCTTTTTCTATTTCAAACCTCATTAACCATGATTTATATAAATAGTAATGAGATAATAGAAAATTTAGGCTTCCTAAATTATTTAATTCTAATTTCTGGTTCATGGCAGATTGGTTATTTTACTTTGGATAAACCATTTAACCTTCCACAGCATTCATATTTGTAATCCAGAAATGAAATATAAACTTTATTCATTCTCATACATTGCCACCATCAAAGGCCTCATTTTCATAATACTGCCTTCCTGAATGGAGCTAATTCCCAAGACTATAACATCTGGGAGTGAAATGAACTCCGCCTCTTTAAGACCATCCCATTTATTAATTGAACATTGTATCTTTCTCTCCCTCTCTCCCACTGTCACCTTCTACCTTTCTTTCTCTCTGTGTCTGTCTCTCTTCTTCACATTCGCTTCTAAGTTGTACTGCAAAGTCTGTACATGATTCAGCAATGCAGATGCACCCAATGAAAAATGCTTCCCTAACTTGAAGCCTCACAGATTTTAAAAGGTTTTTCTTCAGTGTGTCTATTCTCCTTGCATTTGAATGCACTTTTCATTATTAAATGACAGGGTCAGTAGTGTTGTCCATAATAGGTATCACTGACAGTGAGTTGATGATTATCACTGCTACCCCCATACCAATACCTCCTCACTTCTCTGAGCCCTTACTATGGACATAATAGGAGTAAAATCAAAGCATATCTAGTATAAGTCCTGGTAGGTTGATTATGCCAACTTGACTAAGAATAGAGTCACTGAAGCTGTCTCCACCATTTGTGCATGTTGTGTATGTTATGTATGTATGCATATATATAAACACATCTATACATACATATGTTTCCATTTCTTCTATATATATGCCATACAGTTAAATGTGTACACACACACGCGCACACACACACACACACACACACACATATATTATTCTCTTTTGGATTTATTTTTAGGGGTGATGGGTAATGCTGAATTTTTCAAACCAGAACCTTACCACTTAAAACAAGCCTCCAATTCTTTTTTGTTTTAGTTATTTTCAGGACATGGTTTCACATTTTTAGCTAGAGTGAACATTGGACCATTGGACCTATTATTAGTAACTTCCAGATTGCTGGATTCACACATGAATGACGTCATGCCCTGTTCATTTGCTTCCTGTTCATTTGCTTCGAGAGAGTCTTGCTAAAAATTTTTCCTGGTCTGTTTCCAATCACTATGCTGCTTTCTTCCTTCTAAGTAGCTTCCTGGAATTACAAACACGAGCCATAAACCTAGCCCTCTTTCATCAGTTTTCTACTTTTCAGTGTATCTATGTTTTTGAGAAGCCGAGGAGCTCTAATTTTTACATCAGAAATTTACTTAGACAGAGTTACTTAATCTTTGTCTTTTCATTCTACAGCTACAACAACACAATTAATAAATAAGATACGGGAAAATTATGCTGAATGAAGGAATGACAAACATTGACTGAATTACTATTTGAACTCAATGACAATCCACACTTCAAAAGGCAAAACTTCAAGGGAAATAAACGGATTTTACACAAGAGAAAAAAACAGTCTTTGACCTCTGCTATTTAACAAGTATTAATCTTTAACTCCTTCCTTGCTTTTGACTGAAACATTTGATCTCTTAGTTGGGAGCGCCATATTCGGTACAGGTAAGGTAACACCTGGTTTTGGAATGTTCTGCAGCTGCATCCCCACCCTGTGGGATTCTATCTGAGCATATTTATGCCTTTGAAGATGACCTGGTGTGAGCAATTCAATGTGGAATGAGGAGGGTAATACCACCTAAGAGGTGGTAAGCACAGCTCAGCAGCACTGCTTGACAACTCCCCATGGTTAATGATTTAAATTATAGCACCTCCCAGAACAAAGAAATAAAAACAAAGTTCCATTTACACAACATTAGGTAGTATATCTTCTTCACCACAACCCCTCCGGGGTCTGAAGTTGTGAAGCCAGCTAGACAACTGGAGATCTTATATTTTCCTGAACAAGGGGTTCCTAAGAATGTCCTGCTATGTTTTGTATTCAGGATGGTAACAGCCCTTTTCCCAAGTCACTCAAGCATTTATTTAAACAGATACTGAGACATTTGCTCTTGACATGAATTTTTAATTGCAGTAGCACATTGTTTTGTACGTTTTATAATGTATAAAATCAGTTCTTCAGATGTAAGGGAAAATCTCCTGGGTTGAATGAGTAAACACTTTTAAAAATGTGACAGTTTTATTAAATAAAAGTTCATCGATCTGACCTGGCCAGTTGGTATGGTGTTAGAGAGGGAAATCAGAGTTTCTGGAAGTTGGCCTGTCAATAATTGATTGCTATGGAATATATCTGCTTTGATTGACTATGTATCTGTTGTAAATATAAAATGCTCAATCAGGAGTAAGGATTGAAAACCACCTGAATTCATGAAGAGAGTCTACATGCCTCCTTCTGGCAAATGTAGATTGCTTATTTCCATATTTTTATCATTAGAAGTATGGAAAGAATGTAACAGTTGGAGAAAAAAATAATACTGATACTATGATTATACTAGCTTAACATTTAGTAATTCAAAAGCAGTTTTCCATTGTTACTCATTTGTTTTACATCATAAAAACCAATCTGGTAAGCTTCAAATTGATAATAAACACATTAATCCTGACAGGATACAAACTACAAAAGGAGGATTTGCAAGCATTAGATGAGAATGTTTAAAATGTAAGTAGGGTGATGGATGGAGTTCAGTGGTACAGCAATTACGTGGCTTGCACGAGGACCCTGCCTCCATCCCCAGAATAGCCAAAATAAATGGATTGTACCACTATCCAATGAAGCTTTGCTTTGAGGCTAGTAAAAGACCCTTTGCTTTAAATGACCTTTGTCTTTCCATTCTCTGTTCCACATGTGCTCTTCTGAACATGATTAGAGCTTCTCTTTGTTTCAGTGGTAATATTATTAGTGGCGTAGTGTGCCTTTATATCAGATGACCTCCTATCCATTAAGATTTCCATTTCCCCCTTGGTCTTCCACTAGGCTTCACATACTCATTCCTTCCGGGATCAGGACACATACTCACTTCTACTGTTCAACTTTCCACAGGCCTGGAAGGAAGATAAAGTGAGTGATGCTTAACCCCAGAAAAAGTTAGGGTCAGCTTATATCTTTATTAAAAAATGTTTTATACTTTATTCATTATGGATTCTTCCATTAACATTGATTTTTTCTTAAATATTGCATTATAAAATATTGATCTTAGCTACTAAGAATTTTGGTGCCCTCTTAAATTTAGGGCCAGAGGTGACTACCTTAACCATGCACCATGCAAGACAGTTGTTCTGTCCTGGCTTTTGTCAGTTGGGTTATCCTAAGGAATGCCCAGATTAAGCATTCAACGCTTTCTGCATGTATCCGCAAGGACTCTTCCCAATGAGATGAGCATCTGCTCAGCTAAACTGGCTTTTGGATAAACTGAGCATCTTGTTCATTTAACCTCTTTCACACGTTCTTCATGACCTTGAACTAAATATACCCAGAATCCTTCCTGCTACCTTTCCTGTAGCCTAACTTCTGACATTAAAGTCGACCCAATCATGCCTATATCCACCATTAAAATGTTTTTCTATATGACATGGATGTATTCTTCAAATAAAATTCTCAAGGTCCCTTTATTGGATAAGGAAATTCCTTGGAATCAACCCCCATGTTTTCTTTACCTGGTACAAGTCAAAATTCTTTTTTTTTTATTATTGTAAGGTATAGTGAGGTTACAGCTATATTTACCAATAGTAGGTGCATTACTTCTCACACATTGATACCACTTCTCACATTTTTGTCCCCATTCCCTCCTCCCACCCTCAAGTCTATATTCTTTCTTCACTCTTTAATCTTGTTGTTACTTGATATTTTAAAATATTTTTATTGTAATTAATAAAAGGGTTACATGATATTTGCCAGACAGAAGGTACATTAATTCACATACATTGATACCCTTTCACATGTCTTGGTCCCCATTACCCTCCCCCCCATCCCCCCACCTGATATTTTTTTGCATTCACTAAGATATGAACTTATTGCTTCCATATCATAACACATTCAAAAATTGCATTTCAGTTTCTAATGGCCTCTAAGGAAGAGAGATGACAAGACTGGGAATTTCTGTTGCTTGGGAACAATGATTAAGCTTGTGGAAGTTCTCCCAATTTGTCAAAAATGATCCATAATCATCTCATTTAAAGCATCAGTGCAGCCAGCACTTACAAGGACTCTTAGAGGTCAGCTTTTCATAGCTAACTTCATTCTCCAATGTCAGGTTCACCGTTTTGGCCATTTGCATTCTATCTTTAGTAGAATTTCTGCCATCTCTTAGGTAGTCAAGAGACAATTGATAGGATTCAATATTCAGTTTACAATAACCCTTTGATGGGAGACTGGATTCTTCTCCTATATTTCAGACCAAGTCCCTCCTGCAAAATTGCTGGGTCTGTCTAGCTCATTGGCCAACCTGACTTCTAATACCGTTATTTCACTAGGTAATGAAAACCCTCCAAGCTCACAAGGAAGACCTTAATTAAAATCAATGAAGAAAAGAAATCTGTAAAAACAATTAAGTACTTAAGTTGACTCCTTTTAATTTGAGGTCTGAAGGTCTACTTGGGAAATTACTGAATCATTGGAATGATTTAATTTGGCTGTCTTGAATTAAGCTTTGGTGAAATCGAAATGGTGGCTCAGATATAGTATAATATATAATACCAAGAAGTAATACAGAAGTAATAAAAGTCCAAGATAAAGGAAAACATTTATTTAAGGAAACATTTAGGTGCACAAGTCAGCTCTTTTCTGGAATAGATTCCTTTGGTAGGAGTATTAAATGGACTGTCTCTCAGAGAAAGCTTGTGGGAACAATATTTCTTGAGATATGAATGCAAGGTGTAATAGAAATTTTACCCTTAGAAGCATCTATGTGTTCATTTTTTCTAGAACTCATGGTTTATTTAAACCAAAAATGTTACTGAAGATAAACAAGTAATTAAGCCATTTGTTGTTGTTGTTGTTTTCTTTCTTGTATAAGGTTGGCAAAAGGGTGAATAAACTGGAAGTGGTTGTTTGTTATTTAGTTTGTCAGGCACTGGTTATTCCTCCTGCCAAGTGTTAGTTGGACTTTCAGTCGGAATGCCTCTGTCCTCTTTCTATAAGTTTATTTGGGAGGGGGGTATGTATAATTCTAAAGGTATACCGATGATAAAGTCACATTCAACTGGATCCAGTTCACTCCAAAATTAGCCAATTACAAGTGACGGGAGGAAGGGGGAAGAGAAAGTAGGCATATCCTATAATAGTAGGAAAATTGATGGGAGGGCCTATGGGAGATAATGATGAAAAAAATAAAAAAACTCATCAAACTAAAATCAAGCCTATGTTTATGTGTTCAAGTGAGACAATTCTTTCTCATATATAGGCATTCTTCTCTTTCTCTCTCAATCTCTTTTTCTCTTCCTATCCCTTCCTGAGTGTCTCACTCTGTCTCCTGCTCTGAAGAAACAAAAAAGGGTCCTCATGTACACCCCAAATTACCTCCCAACCTCCAAAGCTGGTGAGAGATAATGATTTGCTGTTTATGTCAACTAGTCTCTATTATCTAGCTACCTCAGTCTCACATAACTAACATGAATGCTATACACAAATTGGGTGCCATGAAACAATAATAATATAAAGCTCCATCAGTCTGTATTGCACAGACTGATGTTAGTGTAGTCAGTTCCTAGTTGTTCTAAGGTGAATTCAACTTTTTAACACTTGCCTAGTATATGAAGAGCAATGTTGAAACACAAAATAATTTTAAACATTCCAAAATATTAATACTTAAGTCAATGTGACCTGATTTCTTTTATATCTTACAGCTATGCCTGATTTTCTGGTGAGTGACTGTTGTGCTGTTAAATAAATTTATCTCTGAAATGTTTACTCCGGGATAGAAAATAAGAGACAGCTTAACTAATAATTTCTAATTGAGGGGAATTTTATTTCCTTGATTGAGCTAAACTTGAACAGACAGTCTCACACCACCTATGCTTTGACCTGATGGTTAATGAAGAACTTGCTGTCCAATGGTTTGGCTTTCCTTCCCATCTGTAATGGGTGACATATCCCACTCTGAGTCCCATTTGACTTTAAATTAGGAAATGATGCCAAGGTTCTTTGCAAAAATAAAGTGTTCTGTATGTGATTCATAATCAAAATAATGAGGTTAACCTCTACAGAGTCTCCTAAAATAATTAAGCTTCACAGAATCCAAGTCAGCACAGCTGGCTTGAGTTTCATTTTTAAATGAATATTCCATTAGGAGCAAGGAGTGAGTGGCTCAGCATAGAAGTGGACATGCCAGGGAGAAAGTACTGGGCTACGGAAAGGGACCAAGGCAACCTGTCCAAATTTGTTTTGGAAGTTTATGCATAAACACAAACCCTATCCCTAAAAATGGAGACACAACTTCTTTTATGAAACAGAAATTAAGACCAACAAAGGAACTGGAGATGTGATTCAGGGATTCAGTGTTTTCCTAGCCTGCATGAATCTTTGGATTCAACTCTCAGCCTCAAAGACAAAAAAACAAGTAAATAAGCAAAAGCATCCCCAAAGAAAGGACTGGGAAGGCTAAACAAAAAAACAGCAACAAGAAGAGGAAGTTATAAGTGCTATGAAGATTATTCCATTCAATAATTTCGGAAACAAGGTATTATTCAGTTCCATATTTGGCAGAAAAGTCAACTGGAGTTTGAAATATTAAAAAGTACTTACAAACAAGCTAGGAACAAGAAACCCAAGTTCACCAAGCATGGCTGATTACCTGGAACAACTACAGTATAAAACAAACAGACTGGCATTTGCCTTGTGCTTGTAATCCTAACTATTCAGGAGGCTGCGATTTGAAGATCAAGGTTCAAAGCCAGCCTGGGCACTAAAGAAAATGAGACTCTTATCTCCAATTAAACACTAGAAAAAGGGAAGTAATGCTATGGCTCAAGGTGTAGAGTGGTAGCCTTGAGCTGAAGAGCTCAGGGACAGCGCCAGGCCCAGAGTTCATGTCATATGACCCACAACAACATCAACAACAACAAAAAACAGATACAGAACCAGAACATAAAACAAATACTCTCCATTTACATGGTCTGCACCTGAAAGTAATAATTTTGCTCACACCTAACGCAGAAAGGAAATCTAAAAGTAATGTTACAGCAGTTCTTTTTTCATATATTTTTATTGTAATTAATAGAAGGATTACATTATATTCACCAGATAGACGGTGCATTATTTCACAAACATTGATACCCTTTCTCATGTCTTGGTCCCCATTTTCTTCCTCCCACCCTCACTCCTCATCTTATTTTTTCCCCTTCCCTATCCTAAGTCAAATAACCAAATAAGCATATATGCAATATATCAGATAACAAGGTAAAATACTGTAACAATATGAGCTAGCCAAGGAACAGCAAAACAGATGAGAGATAGCAGAGTACATTAAGGACAACAATCACTCATTATATGGCTTTTGTTTCTATATCCTGGAGGTCCTTTCATTTAGAATCAATCTATATGGCCTTATGTATCTAGGTTTCGAGTTATTGTAAGTCTCTACAGAAGTTTTTATATTAAAGTTTTGTTATTTGTAAATGACAATAAGAACAGAGTAAAGGAAGCACAATTATTTTTCTCCCCTAATGCCAAAGCTACCAGGACTGAATAAACCATGCTATAAGGTAGAAGGGAATTCTCCATTTCCTTTCCATTTAACCTAGAACTTCCAACAATTTCTGCATAGTCAGGGGCTCTCAGGAAATGAAAGTGTAGCTTGCCCTTGAGCTTCACCAGCTATAATGAAAATCTTACTGATACTTTATTGTCACACAGGGAAAGTATATCAGAATTCTAATGTGTACTTTCCCCACCAGAGTCAACAAGGCTCATTAAGTTAGATGTAGTAGTCACGCCAGATTTTAAAGAAAGAGCACATCTATAGAAAGCAGAGGTCAAAGGAAAAGGGATATGATATAAATTTCTTTAATAGTTTCCCATCTTTCTCATATCCAGGAGTATAGATGTTTACTCATTGGTTATAGAAAAACATGAGCTTCTCTGAAATTTAAGTCCTTAATTTAAAGGAATGAATCCTAATTTAAAGGTACGAATGTTTCTCCCCTTATTTAGGAAAGCAGAGAAGAGAAGGGAGACTCTATTTAATAACCCCAGGGTGTTTGTCTCAGAGCAAACTTAGAATACTTTTCTTAAGGCTTCCTTCCTGATGTGAAGGACAAGTAGTGACTTTCATCAGTTTCAAAAACCTCTTAATGTTTTCTTAGTTTTAAATGATCTCATCTTAAATGTGTTTGCTCTGTTCCTTTTTTCTTCTATTTTACTTTAAATTTAATTTTGTTTCATTGTAGGGTGATGTACTGAGGGGTTACTGCTACATACGTAAGGTAATGAGCACATTTCTTGCCAAACAGTGTTACCAGCTCCCTTGTTTTCTCCTGCATTCCCTCCCATTTGACTCCACTCTCTCACTTCCCAAAGTTGTAAACTGCATTTCTGACATCTTGTCTTGTGAGTGTCACTGTTGCATTGGTTCATGCTTTGTTATTTGTCTCACGGTTTTCTTATTCTCCTTCCCTACCCCAACTTTAGAAATTCTCTTAATTTTCCAATACCCATCCTCTCTGATAGATGTACAAAGATGGGTGGGGGTTGGGGGCCAGTGGATACAATTCGCAGTATCACACTCTACAACTTCTGTTACCTATAGGAAGTACCAAATGGAAATCTTCATGAAAAAAAGAAAAACATTCATAAGTTTAAAATCATTCACCATTATGGGTAAGAGGATGTTCAATTTCATTTCAGTAGACCAAGCATGTGAATGCACTCTTGGCCCAAAGTATTTGTGCTATATATGCTACACAACCATTAGTCATTTAATAGCAATCTCTACTATCATATCGAGTGCCAGAATGTCACAGTGTGTATTTTCAAATAAACCTTACTTGCTAATCCTGTCAGAATGTGAGAGTAGAGATGCTGGAAACTCAAAACTTGAAAGACAATCTATATGTTGCTTCCTTTAAGTAAAATGAGGAAATATATAGCAAGATATTTTGAGAGATGGAAAACACATTCAAGTACTTTTGTTATAAAATTTTACTATAAATTTTATATTTCATTATGAACTATTTCTTGCTCCTTGCTGTGCCTCATTTCTAAATTAAAAACTTACCTTAAGTGAATATATAATAGAAAAACAGAATGTATAATATGTATCATTTCTGTTTTTAAGCATCTACTGTGAACCTTAAACATATTCCTTGTCAATAAAGACTATTGTAATGTTTAGTACAAGATATTGTAAGAAAAGCATTTATCTATTGTCTCATGAAGAGGATAATATCAGACATCTCACTGGAATCTTACATATATTTCTATAGGTTCACCTAATCAAAAGGCAATACTGTAGCAAATGATCTCGTGATATTTAACTATGAACATAGATAATAGATCATGTCCATTGCTGAATTCTAAATTCATTTCATGTAGGATAATTTACTAGATCCATTCCTCATTAGCACTGAATTTTTTTAAGCACTGTTAGGACACTGAAAAGTATTTTTTTTTCAAAATCACAAGTTTACCTTGTTATCTGATATATTGCATATGTTTATTTGGTTATTTGAAATAGGATAGGAAGGGGGGAAAACAAGGTGAAGGGCAGGGGTAGGGGGAGGGAAATGGGGACCAAAACATGAAAAAGAGTAGCAATGTTTGTGAAGTAATGCACCTTCTATCTGGTGAATATAATGTAACCCTTCTATTAATTACAATAAAAATATGAAAAAAATTCACAAGACCATTACTGAAAGACACTAAGATTGTCCAAATGCTGAAAAGCTTATTACATATCTCAGTCCCACTCTAACATATAAACAGCTGAATACTTCTGTGTTAGACAAAGCATTTAGGTCCTGAAATTCAAAAATGCCAAGGATATTCCTAGTATTCTGGAATTCTAGTCTGGGATACTTAAATCATAGAATCAAGATTTTTTTCTAAAAAACATTTTTTCTCAGTAGAAACCTTGGGCTCTCCTAGCAGAGATTTGCAATAGAGCAAAACCTTGATACAAAAGGCCATATAGCAGAATGCTGAATGAAAGGATCTCTAGGATATAGAAACATAAGCCATATAATGAATGATTGTTGTTCTTAAGGTACTATGTTATCTCTCATCTCTTTTTCTGTCCCTTGGGTATCTCATATTATTACAGTATCTCACTTTGTTACCTGATATATCGGATATATTTGTATTTGGTTATTTGAAATTGGATGGGGAAAGGGGGAAAACAAGATGAGGGGTGGGGGTGGGGGGGAGAGAAATGGGGACCAAGACATGTGAAAGGGTATCAATGTATGGGAATTAATGCACCATCTATCTGGCAAATATCACGTAACCCTTCTATTAATTACAATAAAAATATATGAAAAAAATATTTTAAAAAAAGAAAGAAAAAAGAGGGAGCTGAATTTCCTGCTTTGAAGACCATGAAAAAAACAGAATCTTTTGGAATGAAGGGAATCTAGTCAAGTTGACACCATAGTTTACAGCAGAGGTGCAAATGATGAAATCCTGATTCATAGGATTAAGATACTTCCATTATACTCTGTTGCATAATCACAAATGAAATTGTTTCAAAAAGACTTTGATAACTTGTATTAAATGGCATAAATGTTCATAGTTATTCATAGAAAGCCTAATTAAACAGTAAATTGAAAAAGTCAAATCATGAAATCTGTACAACCGAAAAACTCGCCATGTTTATGTAGACATTTCTAACATACATTTGACAGGCACATGGAAGGAGCTCATGGGTAAACCTTATAACTGCCTTTGAAACCTGGAGAATTTTGTCTCCAGACACCATAGATCATATATGAGTAGTCTGTTTATATCTGACCAATACAATGTATACCTTTCAATGCAAATGAATGAGTTGTAGTGACAGAAATAACTTTGACTGCTACATTTGATCTTTCAGACCTAAAAACACATCAGATATTAAAGGGCTGTGTAATCACTGTGGTGACATAGGAAGATCAAACTGTATGTTGGATTTTCCATTTAGGACATATGAATTATATATATATATATCACTCAGCACATTACCTATTGATAACTTGACAATCGAAGTAGTGCAAACTAGTGCTGAGGGCTCCCTACTTTGTTTCCTAAAGCACTGGAAAGCCCTAGCACTGTTCCTTAGTCATTTCAGAGACTAGAGAGATTGCTGAGGATGTAAAACACTTTGGTGTACTACAGCGACAAGTTGCTGAAATACAGTAAAGAGCTAGATTATTATTTTCAATAATATCTGTTTTGTCTAGCCTTTCCTAGTAACTCTAATGAGTTACTGAATTCCATTAAGCGTTATTATAAACAATGAAATGATATACTGATTATGGAAATAAACTTTTGAATCTAATTGGTAATTAAGTGCATAGGTCTTCAACTATTTTTTTTTTTTTGCTGGTCCTAGGCTGGCTTTGAACTGCTAGTATTACAGGCATAAGCCAATGGCTCCTGGCAATCTGGCTTAATTCTTAAAATAAGACAAACCAGGAAATTCTTAACTTGCTTTTGGTTATCACTACAACTGGTAGATTAAAAACTGTTCTGTGGCTTGTAAGACTCACAACAGATTTCACATTGCTAAAAACTATTTTTTTTGGAATGGCATCTGTCTTTATGAATTTCTCATCTACACCGAACAAAATCATTCCTCAGACTAGATATGGTTTACAAATGCATGTTTCTATGACTTAAACAAGCCTGTGGAAGAAAGTTTAAATGAAAAAAAAAACTTTAGCATTGTTAATAGAATCATTTATAATGTTTTCTGGATTGTAATGTTCATCTTTAAAAGATTTAAGCTAATGCCCACACCTACCTTATTGAAAATATTTTCCCAGGTAGTATATTTCATTTTCTCAGGCTTCTAGTAAATTAAATCTCATTATATTATGAAGAAATAAAGAGGTTGTCAAATGTAAAAACAAAACAAAACAAAACATTTTGTCCCAGGACTATCCCAGCACAGACCTCTCACTCAAAGTCAAGGAGAGTAGCCACAAGTCTGAGTGTGAGGGATATAAACATTCACATGTCAAGTGAAATCCTAAAAATTAAATGGCATGAATGTCAGTGATATTCAATGAAATGACAGAATATGTCACTGACTGATGTTTGAATTGGTCTCCAAACTCCAGGATGGTTATTGATCCTTAAACAACAGGTCAGTAACAGTTTGCCTTCTTTACATGAGTCCAACATTGGCAATGAAGATGCTGAGAAATTCTCTTCTTTGGTCCCCAATAACTCCATATTAATTATTAAAAAAAGATGTCATCTTATTCTATATCCCTTTCCTAGTTAATCTCAGAGTTAAGGAGAATTTGTAAATAAAAAGATTAAGTTGACAACATGAGGATTACATAAGAATTAGATGAGTATTATCTTTCTCAGCTCCTCTTTGCACCAAAATCTTAGTAAGACCTCTTACTATTCAGGCTGCAAGGATTTATTACACTCAAATAAGTTATTGAACTCTGACAAGTTCAGTGGCCTAACCAATAAGTTAACATAAAGTGATACTAATAGAAAAATGAAATCACCAAGTTCAATGGCATTTAAAAATAAGCAAACAATATTGTTGAAGAGAACAAATCATTATTTCTTTGATCCAATAAAGATCACGACTTAAAGAATATTCCATATATATAAAATTTTTTCTTCCTTACATTTCTTAAAACGTATTAAGAGGGTATCCTTTAATGATTACTTCTCATATTTATTTTTAAGCCTGTTATATCAAAATGTGATTAACATACTGCACAAAGTAGAATATAAGTTGGTCCTCAGTTCAGATTATAATAAAGCTGCTGTTTGAAATATTTTTTGTAAATATATATGCTGAGTTAACTTGCCAAATCTCTTTTAAAATGTATAATAATTATGTTATCTATCTACCAATATAGCTATCTCACATCTACTTACCTATAAATCTACATCCTAATTATACCTTATGAACATGTAAGTTCATTCTAGCTCCCATTTGGCAATTTGGAAAATTATTCTCTTTTACTTACAATGTGATACAGACACTGATATGGGAAGGTAACAAGGGAAACAGTAGAGATTAGACATCGTTAGCAACATAAATCCTCCTACGAAAATCCTACCTGAAGAACTCTCTAGTCCCTGTTAGCCATGCTTCATGAAGGAAACAATTGCTGTCAATGAAATGTAGCGTTTTTCAACCCCAACAATGTCACCTTTCAAAGCCATATTATAGGAAGAGGTTGAAGGAAATCGATTTTTTTTTCCCTCTAGGTAACAAGAGTCCGAAGTGATCCAACTAAGGTTTCCAAAGTTGCATCTGACTTGCTAATGATTCCACACAAAATAATGCATGCGCACACCCCATATAGAAAACAACGTTGAAATTAGTACTTTGGGAGACATACAAATCCATTTGGGTAGCAATAGAAAAAAATGCAATGATTCCATTCCCACTTATGAACAGAGAAGCAAAAAGGAGTAGAGGTGGGGGTTTTGAAAACAAGTCCTACCATGCACTGGTGACAGCCTATCTAGACAATATCACCAGAGCAGAGCCCACCGAAGGTGACTACCAACTACCCTGTAGTTCTGATCTCCTGCAGCCATCAAGTACTTACTAATGAGTTTGGATTAGTGAGTCAATAGATTTCTTTTTAATTTATTACTAAGCTGAACTAGAAATATAAATTTGAGTAGATTTTCTAATGATTTTTGTAATTCTTTTTTCTGTTAGTCATGGAGCTTGAACTCTGGGCCTGGGAGTTGAGCTCCTCAGCTCAAGGAGACCACCCTACCACTAGAGCCATAGTTCCACTTCCGGTTTTCTGGTCTTAAATTGGAGATGAGTCTCATGGACTTTTACTGCCTGAGTTGGCTTTGAACTGTGATATATATATATATATATATATATATATATATATATATATATATATATATATTTTTTTTTTTTTTTGCCAGTCCTGGGCTTGAGCTCAGGGCCCGAGCACTGTCCTTGGACTTTCTCAAGGTTACAGCTCCACCACTTGTGCCTCAGCACCACTTCCGGCTTTTTTTTTTCTATGTATTTGATACTGAGGAATTGAAGCCAGGTCTTCGTGCATGCTAGGCAAGCATTCTACTACTAGGCCAAACTCCGGGCCCTGCAATAAATTCTTAATATCATTCTAAGAAGTGAAATCTATTAGGAGTTCCGTACTGTACTCTTCTGTGCAGTGACATTTGAAATCCGCTACAACATCTTGAACAGTAGCAGTAATAGTTTCTGTTCTGTGATTCAGAGGAAGAAATATGAGGTTTTATGTTTAATAATTGTTCCAGGTTATGCGGCTAGTCCAGGCCTGCTACAGAGTTTTACAGTTCAAGAAGAACTAGGCAGGTAGTGAACACAATGATAATTAGTCTCTAAGTAGCAGCTTCAGTACTGAAAATCTACAGTACCATTGTTCCCCACTGAAACTAGTAAAAAGAATTCATGAACACACCCTATTTCAATGTACAGAGATAAAAGAAAACTTTTTATGACTTAATTTCCATCCCGTCATTTAATTGCTTATTCACATATTTATTTTGAAAATAGTACAGTGCATAATTATGGAATTATGGCTATTGAGAGAAATATTCACCATTGGGGGAAATAATATGTTTAAAGGGAACAAAATATGTACTTGAAGAGTATTTGTCTTAATTTTTCTTCATAAAATTGGAAATGTGCCCATTAAACCATGCTTATTTATTTTGATGTTTAAATGTATGCATCTTTATTAACTTTTCTGCTTGGTGTAACACTAATAAAGTTCATTAGAAAGATAAAATACATATAACTTGAAGAAATACCCTCCTTTGTATGAAACAAACATTACCAGATATATTGAGAGATTAAGTAAAGTAAATCATAATAGAACATTTCAGAACATTTTCTGTCTTTGAAGAAAAATATTCAGTGCTGACTGGCTAAGAATGGGTACTTTATTTTTGTGTAATTTTTAAGTACCTTTTAGCTTTTTTTTTTCTTTTTCTTTGCCAGTCATGGGCTTGAGCTCAGGGCCTGAGCATTGTCCTTGGACTTTCTCAAGGCTAGAGCTCTACCACTTGAGCCTCAACACCACTTTGGCTTTTTTACTATGTATGTGGTACCGAGGAGTTGAACCCGGGTCTTCATGCATGCTAGGCAAGCACTCTACCACTAAGCCAAACTCCCAGCCCCCTTTTAGCTTTTTTAAGACAAAAAAAAATGAAAGAAAGCAATACTTAAGTTTTAAACCTCTGTGTAAAATTTGGGGAATTTGGTCATTGTTAATTATTTTACATTTAGAAAGGATTCCTGAGCCTTAAGTAATTGTCAAGGAAGTTTTTATTTTTATTCATTATTTTATTTTATCATGCTTAGATGCAAAGATTTGGACTGTTTCCATCAGGTATGAAACTGACTGAGCCAAAGACATATAAAAAAAAATTCAAATGACCCACATCCAATAACAACATAAAAGCAAAGGTCAGAATTTCTAGGTATGTATGTACGTAAATATATATGTATACGTGAATATATATACAAATATATATGAATTTTTGCCTGAAAAATTGTTCAACTTGTTGGCACTCAAGAGAGGGAGAAACTGGGGGAAAGAGAAGGCAGGAGTGACAAAACGAAGCGTATTCAAGCTGAGAGCGGTGGGTGTTCACATCTGTAACCCTAACTACTCAGGATCCGAGATCTGAGGATCTCGGTTCAACGCCAACCTGGGCACTAAAAGACTTGAGACTCTTATCTCCAATTAATCACTAGAAAATGGGAAGTGGGGCTGTAGCTCAAGGGGATAGAACAGTAGCCTTGAACTGAAGAGCTCAGGAACAGGGCCCAGACCCAGAATTCAAGCCCTATGATCCACAAAACAAACAAAAAAAGAAGTGTACTTATACCCTGACATGAAATGATAACCCCTCTGTATAATACTTTGATAATAAGAATAAAAATGTCTTTTCACAATAAAGTAAAATTAAGTGGTCTGCTGTCCTATTATAGTTTGTGAAAAATCATCAAAAGAATGTTCTTAAATCCATTCTCCAAGGGACTTGAATTTTAACTGCGCTTTTGTTACTATTTGATGATCTGTTATTTGGCAAAGGACAGAGACGGGAATATAGTAGCTCAATATCATATGTTAGAGTGGGAAGGAAGATATATCTCCTACTTTGCAAAACTCATGGTATACCGTTTCCTTAGGGTAGGAAAACCTAAGTTTAGTTTTCAGAGGGAACTTCACACCAAGTTCTTCCTCTTCAGATTTAGTCATAGCAAGGTAGTTCCCTATATGAGCCTGCATTCTACAAAAATTGGTCACAAGCCAAAGGACTCACAAGTCCACAGTTTTAGTCTTTAATTTATTCTTGTTGTTTGGTAGATAACATCTTTCTAGATACATACTGATGATAAACTACTCTCAAACAGGAGCTCTCACACTTGAAACAGCTTTTTTTCCTCTTGGCTGGTACTGTACCATTGGAACCACACTTCCAGATACAGCTTTTTCCTGATTTATTGGATTCAGTTTTGAGCTTAGGTTGGCTCCCAAACCTCAACTTGCATTTCCAGATCTCAGTGTCCTAGGTACTAGAATTATAAGCATAAGTCACTAGTGCTTGGCTAAAACTATTTTTTAAAAAAATATTTTATTATCTATAATTAGTTAAAGTAAGGAGTTGCCATTCCAGAAAGCAGTTTATGAATATATGCAGATTGAACAATGTCATCCATTTCACCCCTCTCCTTAATCTTTTAGGATATGTATTAATTTTTTGCCATTTAACAAAGCAGTTTATGTCCACAGTACATCTTTTTTTTTTTTTTTGCCAGTCCTGGACTTTAGCTCAGGGCCTGAGCTCTGTCCTTGGACTTTCTCAAGGCTAGAGCTCTACCACTTGAGCCTCAGCACCACTTCCGGCTTTTTCTATGTATGTGGTACTGAGGAATCGAACCTGGGTCTTCATGCATGCTAGGCAAGCACTTTAACCACTAGGCCAAACTCCCGGCCCCCCACAGTACATCTTGATCTATGTCATCCCTTCAACATACTCCCAAATCAAGAAAATATTTCATTTACTTGATGCATTGTGAGCCCAATGACAGTTCTTAGAGATATACCCTGTATAATTGCATCATCTGTTCTTTTAGTTTCTTTCAGACTTTGAGGGAAAGAGTTAATTACATCTTTTGTATGCAATGCTTGATTTTTCCATATATTTTTATTGTAATTAATAAAAGGGTTATATCATGTTCACCAGATAGAAGGTGCATTATTTCACAAACATTGATACCCTTTCTCATGTCTTGGTCCCCATTTCCCTCCCCCCCACCCTCACCCTTCATAGTGTTTCTCCCCCTTCTCTATCCGATTTCAAATAACCAAATACTTGTATATACAATATATCAGATAACCAGGTGAAATACTGTAACGATATGAGATAACCAAGAGACAGCAAAAGAGATGAGAGATAATATAGTACATTAAGGACAACAATCACTCATTTATGGCGTTTGTTTCTATATCCTGGAGGTCCTTTCATTTAGCGTCATACCCCATATAGCAAAAGCAATTCTTAACAGAAAGAACAGCACAGGAGGAATTTCAATACCAAACTTAAAACTCTATTACAGAGCTATAGTGACCAAAACAGCTTGGTACTGGCACAAGAACAGGACTGAAGACCAATGGAATAGAACTGAGGACTCAGATAGTAACCCACAGACCTATGGCCACCTAATCTTTGATAAGGGAGCCAAAAAATAAAAAAATAGAATGGAAGAAAGACAGCCTCTTCAACAAGTGGTGCTGGCAGAACTGGTTAAGCACCTGAAGACAACTAAAGTTGGAACCTTCTTTGTCACCCTGCACCAGGATTAACTCCAAATGGATCAAAGACCTCGAGGTAAAAGCAGATACACTGAAAACTTTACAAGAAGGAATAGGAGATACACTAGGTCTCATTGGCACAGGTTGAAACTTTTTTTTTCTTTCCATTTTTAAAGTCCAGAATGCTACACAGATAAATAATCTGTGCTTATGACTAAGATGTATATCAAATGAAGGGTTTAGTAATAGATCTCACTGCCATTGTTGGGCATAAGTTGGGGCTGGTAGGATCCAGTTCATCTCACTTGCAAAATCTAAGAGTCCATTCTTGAAAGGCACATAGAGGCGCACATGTTGACAAATTGTGCTCCATAAATTCTCATTTCAAACACCTGAAACTGGTTTCTCTCTACCAGCCCTCACAGACACAGGTAAGAAATCAACTCCTTTGCCTGCACCGGAAGTCCTAACTTTGGAATGCATATGCCACCAAAAATGTGTGTGTTGTATCACAATGTAAATACAGAGAATGGCATAAATATATTGGGACTTCCTAGAGAATCTGTTTCATCAATAGTATTTATTTTCATATCAATATTATTTTCATACCAATATTATTTATATCACTATGATTTATTTTCATATCAAAGTATAAAATGTTCATTTAGCAAGTCAATAAAATGTCCTTTTGGGTTAGAGGCATGGCTCAAGGGGGAAATGCCAGCCAATGAACAAGAGCAGGCATCAAATGGTGAGTTTGAATCCCAGTCTCAAAAATAAAAATATGTCCTTCGTATTTCACAGAATGTTTGCTCTGTCTTAAGAACCGTACGACCTGCCTCATGTAGATTTTATCATGTGAATGTTCCACAAAGTGATATAAGCCCATTTTAGAGATGAGGAAAAGGGAAGGGTTAAGTAATTTTGAAAACCAAAATCAAAATGTAGGCCATTAATGGGCCTGGGAGTTTGGCCTAGTGGTAGAGTGCTTGCGCAGCATGCTTCAATTCCTTGGTACTATATAAATAGAAAAAAGTCGGAAGTGGTGCTGAGGCTTAAGTGCTAGAGCTTTAGTCTTGAGAAAGTCCAAGCTCAGGCTCTGAGCTCAAGCCCAGGACTGGCAAAAAAAAATGTATGCCATTAATAACCGCACTATGTAATAGTATACACAACATTAAAGAAACACTCAGTGGTTGAGAAAAATAATACTGGCCTTCATTTATCAAAAAGAAATATCCTGCAGAAAAGTCTGAACAAATATTTCTTTGTTGTATCCTTTTTGTTCTTCACCCAGAACTCAAAATCTCTTCCAAGGGTCATTGAGTCCCTTTTTTAATCACAAGCCATCTTTCATTGTCTTTGGTATAAATAAGGGTGTCACCCTACCTCATGACTTCATTCCTCCTGTAATTCAGTGACAGATGCTACCTCTCTCTGTGTTGTTCAACTTAGATTTAGGACCTTTTGTCATGTGTCCTTTCCCCAGCTTCTAATCAGACAGTTTATCACTCAGCAATGTCATCACTTTGTTCTAGAAAGGTAAAACCCTGTCCTACTCTTGCATCATTCCATGAACTTTTGACTTTCTATGAGCTCACTCCCATTCTGACAGATCAACAACTTTTTCCTGACTAAAGGCATCCAAGAAAAGGTACAGTGCAGAAATCTCATTGAGTGAACTTGAGAAAATCAGAAGATATTTTTTTCAAGACTGATCTTTCCCTATAACCCCAATAGTTGTCTGTGAAGAAAACGTTCATTTTCATATTTTTTTTTTTACCAATTTAGCTCATCTCAGTTGGAAGTTGCCATTGATCTTTGGTGTTAGGTATAAATGGCAGACCCTAGTAAAAAGGCAAAGCTTTTACAAGCAGGGAGATCAATAGAAAATGCATTTATGAAAGCTTAGATTTGTTTTCAGAAGCCGAGAAAGGTAGAAACCCTGATTTATGAGCTAAAGATTAAGGGTGAGTTATAGGCAAGAGGAAAGACAATTTTCAGAAGTTTTTTTCCCTTTGTCTGATTTTTTCTTTATAAAGATGAGTAATCACTGAAATTGAAGCAAGTGAATGCCTTCCTCTATAATCAGAATGAGGACTGAAACCTTTGTTAAAATAGTGAACCTTCCTTTTAACCCTTTCTAATTACACCATAGAGTATTTCGATTATTTTTGTTATTCGATCTGGTAACATTGATTAATTTATTTTATTAAATATTTCATTAACTAGATGTATAAAGGTATTTCCATTTAAGAAAATGGTTTATGGGTGATAGTATTTGTCTTGATTCATTGATTATACCCTTTTTTAAAAACATTTTTGCCCCATAGGAATGGGGTAATTTTGTAGTACATATGTTGAATTCTTGACTGCATTCTCCCCAGCCCACCACCTTCTCCTCATTATTCATCTTCCCCTCATCCCTGAGCTCCACTCCAGCCCTTTCAAATACCTACTCCCTGGTGTTATTTAGCTTTGCCTTTCTAAGAAATGACGTTATTTTAGCTCTCCCTTGAATCTACCATATTTAAATTAATACAGTTGTATATGGTATACATACCATTCAACTTATTTACTTATGTTTATAAGGTATTCTAGTTTCCACACAGGAGGGAAAACAAGCAACCTTTTTCCTGGCCCCTGACTCAACATAGTCTTTTTCAAGACATTTATACAAAAGATTACAAACCAGGATAATAATAAACCCACCAGCACAACCATGGCAGTTCACCATAGCCAACGTATGGAATCAGCCTAGATAATTTTGAAAGGATGAATGGATCAATACAATGTGATATGTGTGACACACACACACACGCACACACACGCACACACACACACATTCCCACTCCCCTGCGCTATGGAACTTTACTTAAACATTAGAAAAAATGAGACTGTATCATTTGTAAAGAAATGAAAAGGCCTGGAAAACAATACATATATATGCAGATAGATAGATAGATAGATAGATAGATAGATAGATAGATAGATAGATAGATAGATGTAAAAATATAAATAATTGTCAGTTGTGGGGCTTGGACTCTGGATCTGGGGGCCGTCCTTGTGCTCTTCAGCACGAGGCTGTCACTCTACCTCTTGAGCCACAGCGCCACTTCCGATTTTCTGGCAGTTAAATGGAGATAAGTGTCTCATGGACTTTTGTGCCTGGGATGGCTTTGAACCCAGATCCTCAGATCTCAGCCTCCTGAGTAGCTAAGATTACAGGCATGAGCCACCAGTGCTTGGCATATTTTGATTTTTAATGTTAGATAAATGCCACCTATGTCCAAGGTAACTTGCAGCTTTCCAGATTGACAGAAAAACTGCATTTATAAAACTGACATGGAAATTAAAATGAACCTCATGTACTGTAAGAAAGAATAGAAGACCTTAAGAGTATCAACGAAGGAAAGATCTACCTTGTGAAAGTAGAAGTGGTGGTTAATAATAGAAATTCTTACTTTTGAGAAAATTTTTGAAATTCTTAACCTATAGAATAATTATTATGCCCAAAGAGGCTTCCACTAAATCAAATTAACTGTAAGCCTACTCTGCATTTTTGATATATAATTGATGTGAAAATATTAAGTACTGATATCTGGCCAAAAAAATCTGTAACTCATCATCTAGCTTTCTAATAAAATATGAAGAGTGGGTTCTTTTCTACATTGGATTTTAGGATTTGATTAGACTACATTAAGAAGAAAATAGGATTAAGTCATTCCAAATTCTATTCTGTGGCAATAATTTCATAGGAACAGTTGAAGGTGAGACTTACTTAGTATCAGAGAAGCCAATAAAACTCATTTTAAATTACATTTTCCTAGTCTACAGGAAGCTTTTGAGACTGAGTCCATCTGATCAGGATAAGCACACGTATACTGCATAATCAATATTTATGCAAAGTAAACCTAAGTCATACAGCCGTCTATCAGGCTTTTGACCAGTTCCTAACAAAGTCATTATCCCCCTTCCCTAGTAATGCCTCCTCCCTTTACAATAGCACATCACAATTTAATGTGAAATTGACAATAAAAGTGTTGTACTGTTAGCTACTGTTTCACAAAGCCTGCAAAATTTATACAAAGGAGATAGTGTTTTTTCCCAGACAACAAGTATATGAATGTTTTTTCTCCCTGCCAGGATTATTAGTAATATTTTGAGATTATGGTTTTTATAACAATGAAAAAGGACAGAAAGAAAAAAGACAGGCCAGGACATAGAACACAACCTACAACTTTGACATAGTGTGTAACAGAATGCAGAACTTGGAGCGATGGTTTCTGGTGAATATGGGTATGTTATCAACATGGAGGCGATTATTCTTTGAGTCTCAGTTTAACCATTTTTATCAGGAGGAAAATCTAATTCACCATCCCTGAAATTCTTGGGAATATCTGCAAAGTTATAAAAATGTAATCTGTGGGTAAACTCTGTATGTATAATTCAGGTGTTTATTTCTATTTGTCAGCACAACACAAGACAGAAATATATATCTTTCATACTTGCTCCTTTAATCGTCTCCAAGAAAACAGTTCTACTGTCTGTCCTTCCCTACCTGATATCCTTCCCTTGTCTTCAGACTCCCAGAACTATTTTCATTTGTCTATTTCTGTGTATTCCTTCCACTCTCCTCACAATCCTTGTTATCTCCTTCCTTCCTTCCTTCCTTCCTTCCTTCCTTCCTTCCTTCCTTCCTTCCTTCCTTCTTCCTTCCTTCCTTCCTACCTTCCTTCCTTCCTTCTTCCTTCCCCCCATTTCTTGCTTGTGTGCTTTCTTTCTTTTGTTGTTGTTCATGGCCTCAGATTCAGGGCCTGGGCACTGTTCCTGAGCCTTTTCACTCACGGATAAAATCCTACTACTTTGAGCCATAGTGCTACTTCCAACAATCCTCTTTATCTTTCTGTCCTATTCCTTCCCATATAACAAAGTTTCTCTAAAAAAAAAAAACCTAAGAAAAATATTTCAATCCTTCAAATTATAGAAGTTAGGCTGGGAATGTGGCTTAGGGGGTTTGCTTAGCATGCATGAAGCCTTAGGTTCAATTCCTCAGTACTACATAAACAGAAATATCCAGAGGTGGTGCTGTAGTTCAAATGGTAGAGTGCAATCCTTGAACGAAAAAGCTCAGGGACACTGTCCAAGCCCGGAGTGCAAGCTATAGGACTGGCACAAAAAAAATTATGGAAGTGGTGCCCTGGTCAACATAAAATTCTAGTTCAAAAATCCAAATCCCATGTCCTCATTTGTTGACCTTTGCCAATTTCATTCTTTGAAACTGAAATCTTGGTGTTCTAGGAACTGAATTCTTGAGGACAAAATTCAACTGTTGAATTATAACATCTATGTGAAGTTTTTCTAGCTCTGTGTTCTTTGTAGGAATTAAGTAGCATCTGCTTGCTGTCTCTTTCAATCTGGTTTGGTTAAGATAACAATGTTCCTTGATTATATTTAAGAAATTAAGACAAAGTTAAAACAAGCTATATACTGCCAGGGTATTTAATGCCATGTCTACATTAATCTTAACATGTGTAATCTTGGTCTCTGTGGACCATAGTATGTCTGAAATCATAATGTGACCTTCCTCATAAGAAAATGCAAGCCTGGTCAAGGTCTAGAGCACTCCCCAGAATATTTCTTTTGTTTGTCTGAATTCTTAGACTTACAGTTAGAAATATTGAGTCTATTTGATGCTCTTCTGCTATTACAACTAGACCTGGATTTTAGCAAATAATTTGTTACCAGAGACATGGTTTATAAATGTACTGAACTGACAAAATTCTCCAGAGAATCGAAGCTCAATATTGGTCTATCCAACAGTGACACATAGTGAGTGTCACTTTTCCAAAACAAGTAAGATCTGAGACTCTTGGGACTAACAGAGTACTGTATTTAACCTGTAAAGCCTGTAGATACAACAGACAAATGACAGCAGAAAAACTAAACAGAAAGCCCAATCTGAGAACTGCATGAATGTGCCAAGTATTATGTTACAGTGAATATTAAGAATGATTCTTGATTGTAAGGTTTATTTTTCTTAAACTATGTATTTCAGATCAGAGTTATATAGCAGTGGCAAGAGTTTTACTGGCTGCTGAGCTTGCTTCTGAAAGATATTATTAATCAGTCTTTAAAAGTCAGTGCTGAAGCTGACATATGTATAAATTACATCTAATCAAAGCATAACAAAACTAATGGTCACATGGTCATATAAAATATGCACGAACTAAACACCTCGTGCAACTTAGTAAAAACTATTTCTAAGACTTAGGAGTACTTTTCTTAAAATGCATCATACATTTCAAATTAAAACAAACAGAAGCTGGGCACAGTAGTTCACACCTATAGTCCTAGCCACTCAGGAGGCTGAGATCTGAGGATCAAGGTTCAAATCCAACCCAGGCACTTTATAAAATCCATGAGACTCTTATCTCCAAGTAACCACTAGAAAACCAAGATAGGGTGGTAGCCTTGAGCTTTGAGCTGAAGAGCTCAATGTTCAGGCTCAGAGTTCAAGCCCCACAACTGACAAAAAAAAAGAACAGAATAATAACATTTATTCATTCTTCAAATAACGTAATAATATTTCATTTTGTATATAATGTCACCTTCATGATTTATTTTTAAATGGCTTTAAGAGTAGACTCATTCTGAATAAAACAGAATGTATAAAACTGTCCTATTTTCTTTTCTATTTTTTTTTTTTGCCAGTCCTGGGCTTGAGCTCAGGGCCTGAGCACTGTCCTTGGACTTTCTCAAGGCTAGAGCTCTACCACTTGAGCCTCAGCACCACTTCCAGCTTTTTTGTATGTATGTGCTACCAAGGAATCGAACCCGGGTCTTCGCGCATGCTAGGCAAGCACTTTAACCACTAGGCCAAACTCCCGGCCCAACTGTCCTATTTTCTAATTAACTAGATATGTTGTCATGGAGGTGAGCCGCTTGTAAAACCCCAAACACTCATTTTTGAGAATTCTTAGGGATTCGATCATATTAATTTTCAACCTACTGAATTTAAATTTTCATCGCAATTTCTACTTCAGGTTCACATATTGTTGTTTCAGAGAAAAGTGAGCCTGAATAACATATGAAAACACAGAAATGTGTCTGAGATCCCCCAGAAATAGTCAGTTTTTCAAATAGTAATATATTTCCTTTCTCTACTGTTATTGTTTTTTTTTTTTGCAGGGGAAAAAAGTAGCAGTGTGTTAATCAAATAGAGATCACTCTCATAGAAAGATAAGAATAGATGATTATTCAATGGTCAAATATAGTTAATTTTACAAAATGATTAAAGAAGGATGTGTAGACCTGGAAAATGTTTGGTAATCAAAACCAATGAGCAATCTTATAAAATAACAGTCTTCATTGGATGATGTGAAAGAAGGAAAAGTGAATTTTCTGAGTCAAATGGTATGCATAAGTAATTAAGTTTTCTGTCAGCTCTCCAACTGTACCTTCTGATCTGTTTCATTAGTTTTGTCCTCACAGTGGTCTTTCTGCTTTTATCTGTCAAAATCTACTCTTTACTGATCAGCCATGGCTCCTATGTAACTTCTAGCAAATGAGCATTTAAGGTCATCCCTGGATGGGAAGAAAATAATAGATCTTTAATCATACTTTTACAGAAACTTCGACCTAAGTAGTTGGATTTTAACATTGTATTAAGGTCTTTTCCCTGTTTCTTTATTGAACGAATGCATTTTCTATTGTCTTATATAGAGGTAAATTAAAAAAAATCTTGATTCATGGAGGACATGAAAATGTGAATTCATCATTGTATTCAGCCAGGCACTGGTGGTTCCCTTCTGTAATCCTAGATACTCAGGAAGCTGAGATCTAAGATCCTGGTGATTGAATTGTATGCTGAACTTCATCTAGAGTAAATGGCTTATACCCAGCCTTGGCCTAGACCTCAATACATACATTGCTCCTGGACCACTCTTTCCCAAGAAACTCTCTTTCCCAGCCCCACATCCATTGTTTCCATTAGCAAATTGACATCCTCCGTGGTAGAGAAAATGATATAGAAGACAGCGAGATGGAGCAAGAGATGGAAGGAAAACAGGAGAGATAGAATTCTAAACTAATTCTTGAAGACATTAGGAAAATTCAAGATTATGAGTCAGTCAGAATTTAATCACAGAGTTGTCCAGTACCTCTGTAAGTTCTCAGCTAGGCACTTTAAATTTCTTATTTCCCAGACCTCTCAGCTTTGCGTCATCAACTGTCTATGACTTTGACTTGCCAAGATTTAAATCCAGAATGTGTTAAAAGCCAAAAATACTTCATTAAAGAGTTAAAAAAAAAAAACAGAAGGAAGCAGGACTATCTGGAAATCCTTTGTCCATACCCAAAGACTAAACAGAATGAGTTATCACTTATTTAATCTAATATGCTCCCCTGAGAAATATGGAGGCATTTGTCTTTACTTGTATGCCTTCTCTCTAATAAAGCTAATGAACACTTAGGGCTGAAAAGTGCAAGTACAAAAACTGTGAATGGTGGCTATTTGTACACAAGGAATTTGCCTCAGTGTGAAATAGGAATTATAAATGGGTCATATGCTTCTTCAAAAGCAGTGTTTGTAACAATCCAAGGCTCATTTTTATATACTTTTTGACAAAAGAGAATAGACACATTTGATCAGGTACAACCATTTGTCATGAAAATTGACCAGAGCTACTGTCTTTCTGGACATTCCCTAAAGACCAATGGCATTCATCAGTCTTGAGAGTAGATAACTCTGAATACAGGAAGCTCTAAAGCTTGTAGCAGCTTCCCTTTTAAAGTCTACTAAACTCTCTGTGTGCTTCTAAATCAAGTCTTAAACAATGACTTAAGGCAAGTGTCAGGGAAATGCTTTGCCCTTCTAAAGAGAAGAAGGTAGAAATCTCTGAGGTAAGTTGACTTCCAATGCCCTCATGACTCAGTAAAATTAGCCAAGAAAACAGATGGGTTTGCCCTGTAACCCTCATAGGAAATCGCTTGAACATGAAGAACAGAAATTTTTAAATAATTCTCAGGCAGAGATTCAGAGATTTTCAAAGGCAGAAAACAAGTACAGTTTTTAAGTCTCTGGTATTTTAGTCAAAACTCAAACTTGAACATTTCCAGGTGACACTTAAAAAAATGAAATAAAAAGGCAATCCTAATGTTAAACCATTAGCATTGCCATTTTTTTTTCCTGTGGAAAGAAAGGTTCCTTTCTTAGTGGAGAGATGGTAAATTCATCTGGACAGGCCCCTCAGGAATTGAAAGCTTAGATCTTTACTTCTCCATTGGGATTTATGAAAGGAAAAATACAAATACCCATCAACAAATTCTTCTTCATCTCTTGTCAGAACTCCCCCCCCCATGGTGAATTTTTATTGACATCTCTGGTTTGCAGAAAGAAGGTGTAACATTATAAATACCCTTTCATCAGCTTAACAATGGAAGCTAGTCGATATTTACATCATGTAACTGATCTCTAAAGGACATACCCTGATTTCTGTTCTAATAAATAGCTGTCACTCTTTCCTGCATGGGAGATTAGCTTGAGGGTTGGTTGGTATGCTCAGTGGTCACTGTATTCTGAGAACAATATAATATTTCAGGCCTCTCCTGTGACAGCTGGTCGATTACTTTCTCTGGCTTCTTCATATTGCTTTCCAATGACAGACCTTATAAAACCATTTAAGTCTGCTTAAAGGGAAAAAAATCCATAAGCATGCTGAGTTTATCTGTCTCTAGAAATGCACAAAGTCTAATATTTAATGAGAGAAGATAGTCTCTTTGCAATCTACTTTGCCATGCAATTTTTTGGTCATAAAACACTAGATTAACTCACTATATACCTGATACTTACCAATCAAAGGAAATAAGCCATACCAAAATAGAGATTTTTATAAAAAGAATTCTATCCTTTCACTAGAGGACTCATAACCAGAGGTCACAATACTCTTTTGTCCCATTTTGGTGCTCTAACTAGCTAGTTGGTATCTGAGTTTTACTCACTTTGTTTTAGTATTTTAACTTGTTTCATTTTTCTTGTTTCTTCAGTTTTTGTTTTATTGTTGTAGCTTTTATTGTTAGTTCTTATCTACTAAATTCATGGGTATGACTTAGGAATCCAGAGATATTTAGACCATAAGTAAATACTTTGTTACCATCTGCTTTTCACAGCAAAGAAAGACATTGCCAAAGAGCCTAATAACAGGAACAAGAAGAGAGATGACTTGAGGAAATGTAGGTATTTGAAATACTTGGGGAAAGGTTGAATTCTGTAAGTGTGAATTAAGAATGTTTGAAGGGAAGACCTCAGTTCCTGATTCATAGGGTGCTTGTAGAAACAAAGTAAGAAAGTGTAATACAAAGTACAGGAAAATTTTAATCTTTTTCTGCCTCCCTTTGGGCTATGCTATAAAGAAATGAACTATGACTTTCTAGGGAAATATCCACCAGAGAACAAGGGGATACCTGCCTACATGTCTGCCATTATAAAAAAGAAAAACAATTCTTGGTCCAGGATCTTAGCCTAGTGGTAGAGTGCTCTTCTAGCATGCACGAAGCCCTGGGTTCGATATACCACATATCACATACACACAAAAAAGCTGGAAGTGGCGCTGTAGCTCAGGTTGCAGAGTACTAGCCTTGAGCAAAAAATGTCCAAAGACAGTGCCCAGGCCCTGAGTTCAAGCCCCAGGACTGGCAAAAAATGAAGAAAAAAAAAAGATTTCTTGCCCTATGTATGTGGTGTGTTTGTGTCTGCATGCCTGCATGACTAGATGCACGTGAATGTGTGTGTGTGTGTGTGTGTGTGTGTGTTTTGTGTGTGTGTGTGTGTGTGTGTGTGTGTGAGAGAGAGACAGAGAGAGGCAGAGAGAAAGGAGAGAGAGTAAGGGAAAGAACAAACTAAGAAGCTATAGTCTATTTCAAATATTTAATGGCAGTCATTCTAAGGAGAGATTCTTCATCTGTACCAAAATACAATGACATATTTGCTTGGGGCAATTGGCTAAAATATGCTTAAATCTCAATAGTGGATAAAAAGCAAATGAAGTGAGGGAAAGATGAAGGGAATAGGAGTAAATCCATCCCTGATGTCTTGAGAAATCCATCTGAGAGCTCAGTACAGGTCTGAGTGACAATGCCTGCTGCAAGCTTTGTATTGAAATGTACTCCATATTATTACTGAGCCTACACACACACACCCCACATACACACAAGCCTTCTGAAGTGGACCTGTATCCCAGGGCTAGTGCTGAAAGGGAGTGTCTCCTGGTCCCCCAAGCCCTTGGAGAACATGCCAACAAGGTGCCATCTTAGGAGCACAAAGCAACTCTCACCAAACACCAATCCAGTGCCAAACATTCTGGCTTTTTGAACCCTGGGAAATAATTGTATGTCATTTATAAATTACAGAGTCAGTGATATTTTGTTACAACAGCACAAATGGCATAGAACAACACCTCAAGCTAAAATACCATGAAAGAATGTTTCCACTTGGCTAATGACTCAGCTCTCTCCAGGGCTTAGATGTCAGCAGGGGCATTTGAACTTACTTGCCAATGATATCTAAAGACATTGCTGATACCTTGTCAATATAGTTCCCAACAAGCAAAACCAACAGAAAAATCCTACAGATAGATGTGCTGATGTTTTAAATCCTCATATCCAATGGAAATATGTCTAAATTGTCATTATAATTTATGTTGATACATATTCAATAATTAATTAGGCTATCGATTGATCACCAATAAGGTCAATTTCAGTCCTTCACCTCTGTATTGCTCTACACACATTCTCTTGCAAAATAATACAAAATTATTTTTTCCCTAGGTTAAACCAGGGACATGTTGAGAATGAATATCTTCAAATAGATCTTTCCATAACTAGTGGGTGTTTTCTTCTGTATATTGTTTATTATTTTTAACCTGAGCATAATAGATGAGACATTATTTGACAATGTTTTATTATTATAGTTCTAAACTATAAGAACAAATGAGGTAAATGATTAATGACAGAGGGATGTAAAGCAAGATGTAATTATCTGAAACCATTAAAAACGATAAATGGAAAATATAGCCTCCAAAACAGAGTTTGGTCTGATTCCAAGGGTAACAGTCTTATCAAAGGTGTCATGGGGTATAATTCATGATTCCAAGTAAGGAGCTCTCCGTCTTCAATCTTAGCAACCATGCAATACCCTGGAACCACAGGAAGCTTCCCTGCCCTGACACGTGATCCATTCTGTCTCACTGGGGAGCTGTCTTTGCTCCAGGGCTAGCCTCATTTTTAAACATCAACTCTTCTTTATTTTGACTTTCTGAAGTTGAAGTTCAGTTGACTTCTGTTATGCAGGTCTTTGATGAGAGCTACCTACTGTATCTATTTCATACAAAGATAGTTTCATTATTTTTTTGATTTCTTTTTTCTTTTTTTCTTTAGGTTGAATATATAGTTTGGTGGATTGTTGTTTGTCAGAGGACCAAGAGGCCTGACTTCTCCTTGCCTTTGGGGTTAGATTTACAGCATAAACAGAGGTGACTTCATTTGAAATGCAGCCCACTCTGACCTCAGAAGACTGTTTGTGTAGGGAAGATCAATTGGCAAATGTATGGTGGTAATTCGAGGTGAAAGGGAGGCCATGCCATTGATTTGATAAACACAACTCATAGTTTGAAGTGTCCCATTCTTAAATATCTCTGAATTGTTTGAAGCAGACAAGTGGATATTGTCTTTTTTAAGACATAACAAACTGGTAGTAGCTCTTAGATGGAAACCAAGTTGCAAGCATGATTTTCCTTCTCTATTTTTCCCTAGCTCTATCTTTTGACAACAATGGATGCTATCCTTTTTAACTAATATCAATTAACATCAGTATGAAAGGTGGAAACCACTTTTTACTCTACTTATATACATTCAACATCCACAAGAACAATAAGAGGTATATTTTATTATTTACATCACTCTGAAGATAGGCTGCTACTGAAATCACTGATTTGGTGCTATGTCCAAGTAGCTCAACTGGATCTTGAATCTTATGTTCTATTTAATGCTCACTTTGTCAAGTTTAGCGCCACCTGCATACAAGCTGTGTGTGATAAGCTGTGTTTCATATGACAAAGACTAAAACCTGGAGATCACTAGCTTTTTTCCGAAACTGAATTTAATTTCTGATTTTCCAAAAATGTGGCTGAAGGCTTGTTGAAATAATTAAGCACAAGGACCCCCATAATGTATCAAGAGGACATCCAAATATCTTGGAGATTATTCACATAATTAGGTCAGCTAGAGACTGGGGCAGAATATGAATGGACCTCATTTATAGAGCCCTTATTGTATACCAAGCAACCTAGTATGCATTTTGAAACTTTTCCATGATTTTTTAAATAAACTATCAAAAAGACAAAAAAATTGAATATAAGGATGGTTAATTTCCTTCTAAGAATTGCTTGGGCAATTAAGTTTTTCTTTTTAGGTCTTATGAACACTGTTCTCTGAGGCTAAATCAAGTAGCCACAATTTGAACATTATGGACTCATATCTAAAATATATTGACAGCTAAAAAACTTGAATCACTCCAAAACAAATCTTCAAAGAAACGACCATTCCATTAAAACATGGGCCAAAAACTTAAAGAGAGTCTTCTCAGAAGAAGAAATAAGAATGGCCTATAGACACATGATTCCAAGTAAAGAGCTCTCCGGCTTCAGTCTTAGCAACCATGCAATACCCTGGAACTTCCCTGCCCTGAAATGTGATCCATTCTGTCTCACTGGGGAGCTGTCTTTGCTCCAGGAGGCTAGCCTCATTTTTATACATCAACTCCTCTTTATTTTGACTTTCTGAAGTCAATAAAAGAAATGCAAATCAAAACAACTTTGAGATTCCACCTCACTCCAGTTAGAATGGCCATGATCAAGAAATCTAGTAACAACAGATGCTGGTGGGGATGTGGCCAGGAGGGATCACTACTACACTGTTGGTGGAAGTGTAAACTCCCTCAACCACTGCAGTATGGCAGTTTCTCAAAAGACTAAACATAGAGCCCCCCTATGACCCAGCAATTCCACTACTTGGCATTTACCCAATCGTCCAGAAACAAGGACATACTAAACCCACTAGCACAATGATGTTCACTGCAGCACTATTTACCATAGCAAAGATATGGAACCAACCCAGATGCCCTTCAGTAGATCATTGCATCAACAAGATGTGGTATTTATACACAACGGAATTCTATGCTGCCATCAGAAAGAATGACATCACATCATTTGTAAGGAAATGGAAAGATTTGGGAAAAAAATCATATTAAGTGAAGTAAGCCAGAGCCAAAAGTTTCCCTCACTTGTAAAATTCATTACAAGCCATGTACTCTCCTAGCAGAGGATTACAATAGCTCAAAATCTAGATACATAAGGCCATATAGGATGTGGATAAATGAAAGTACCTCCAGGACATGGAAACAAGAGCTTTATAATGAGTGAATGTTATTCTTAAAGTACTATGTTATTTCTCATCTCTCTTGTTGTCCCTAGGTTATTCCCATATTGTTACATTATCTTAACTTGTAATCTGGTATATTGTATATAGGTTTATTTGTTTATCTGAAATAGGAAAGGGAAAGGGGGAAACAAGTTGAGGGGAGGGAGATGTGACGGGGGAGATGGGGACAAAAACATGAGAAGGAGTATCAATGTGTGTGAAGTAATGTTCATTCTATCTGGAGAATATAACTGTAACAACCCCTCTATTAATTACAAAAAAAGAATTCCCTCATCAGTATTTACATCTGGCATCTACTGTATAATATCATTATGTGAAGGTCCAGGAAAATAACCCTATGGTGGCAAAAATTAGATTAGTAGATCAGTGGTTGCTCAAGGCTCAGATTGGGGAAGCTAACAGGGAAGAAGGGTGAAGGAAATGGGTATCTTTATTCTGGTGCCTGTTACATGGATGTGCCATGTTTGCAGAACTGGCTGAAGTGTGTATTGAAATGTTAACTCATATTGTAAGATGTCAACTACTCCACAATAAATCTTACAAATTAAAAAATAATTCCAAAGGCAACTCCAAGCAGTTTTTAAGAACTGACTTGCCTTTCCTTTACTCATCTTATGAAGATGACTCCATTTAGAAGAAAATTAAAGAGTAGCATTTTTCAGCCTCTCCTTTTCTGCCTGTCTATCCCCAACTGAAGCAAAACAAAGGGGATTGAGCAATAAATCCTTTCCTTGGAGAAATTTGTCAGGGCAAAGAGAAAGATAATTTAGATTAACCATGTACTGTGAAAGCAAGTTCAATGGAAAGTGAGATTAAGCAAAAAAAAAAATCTAATAAGGTCATAGATACCAGGTTCATCAAGCAGGATAGGACTGATAAATAAGGACTTGAATAAAATACTTGTGTGATTGACCAGCACCAATGGAATGAAAAAAACAGAGCATTTTCATTATGTGAGTGATAAAATATTCTATTTGCTACTACCTATACTTCTTAATTTTTTGCAGTGCTGCCTTACTGATTTTACAAAATCTTGAGATATGTGTGTATTTGTGTGTGTATTGTGTGTTGTGTGTGTGTGCATGTGTGTTTTATCAGTTCATGGAAATTTATCCAATTTTACCATTTAGTCTTACTTCATGGCATGTTGCCTGAGCTTCTCACAAGCCAAATTTTGCTCACTGTCAAATGTCCTTGCAAGAGAAGGAGGCAGGTTAGGTTAGGTTGTATTTGTATACAGAAAGACTTATTTTTGCAGGAAGGCCTCCATGTGGTTTCACACTGTCTATTTAACCTTTTCTGTAAAGCGTCCAAGAGATTAGAGAGATCATTTTCACACCAAACCATCCAGTAGGGCAAGACTGACATGAAGTGAACAAGATTTGGATGGGGATAAGAAGACTTGGAAAAGACCAGGGGCTAGGAATGGAGAACACGTAGCTATCATACTCTGTCTCTTAAAGATTCTGGTCAGGAATATAAATATGAGATAAAGAAGAAATTCAACACAGGAGGGAGGCCCTCTAGCTAATGTAACTCACTTTTGTCTTTGCTTATAGAATGTTGTTATTATACAGGTTGTTAAATTGATACTTTAATCATATGCATTGTGCCCAAGTTATGACTGCAGAAGAAAGATACATCTGGTCTTTTAGATATGCAACTCAACCAAATCTTTCCATTATAGCAGTTTGCAGCAAGATTTGAAGTTAAAAGATATGCAGTACATGAAGAGAAAAAGTGTGTGTGGGGAGAGTAATACAATAAAAAATGCAATGTATTAGCCCACAAAATTAAGAAAATAAAGGGAAGGGATGGGGTGGGAAGGATGGGTAAGAAGATTGAAAAGTGACATTGATCAAGATGCATGGTATTCACAAACTGCTTTGCTGATTGGCAATTCCTAAACACAACTACTTAAAAATATTTTTGAAATACAGGCAATACAATAATAAACTTCACTAGTAAGGAGCACTTTTCTGCCAAGCTACTGATGGCTGTGTTTTATAGGAAGATGAAGTAGACTCTGAAGTCAGACTCTGAAAGGAAAAAAATATTGCAGATTTTATTTTTTAACGAAGCACTCTCTTGCTTAATTAAATAGCTGGTTCAGATAGTTCATCTTTAATTAGGACTTGTGAAAATTCTTTAAGAGTATTTAAGAAATTATATTTGTATGATACCTAGCAAATAAGTTAGGTGTTAGTCTCTGGTTAAGCTGTTCTGCTACTCTTTACCTAACAAATACATGTAATATCTGATCATCTTTTTTTAAAAATATAAGCAACAGTGGCTGGGAGTTTGGCCTAGTGCTAGAAGACCTGAGTTCGATTCCTTGGTACCACATACATAGAAAAAAGCTGGAAATGGTGCTTAGGCTCAAGTGGTAGAGCTCTAGCCTTGAGAAAGTCCAAGGACAGTGCTCAGGCCCTGAGCTCAAGCCCAGGACTGGCAAAAAAATTTTTTTAAAAAAATATAAGCAACAAGTTGGCCCTGTAACTTTGTTCTCAAAGCGTACTATCAGTCTTATAAATCGTATATCTTCTATTAACATATGGCAATACTGCAAATTTCAAGCCATTAATTTTGTTGGTGTTTTTTTATTTGTTTGCTTTGGTACTGGGACTTGAACACAGGGCCAGGAACTCTCATTTGGCTTTTATTTTTCTCAAGGCTGGCACTCTACCATTGAATAATGTCTCTAATTTTTCTTTGTTCTGGTTACTTGAAGTTAAAAGTCTCATGACTTTCCTACCTAAGCAGAAAACCATAATCATCAGATCACAGCTTCCCGAGTATCTAGATATGTAAGTGTGAGCCACCAGTACATGGCTTTAAGTCATGGTTATTAAACAAGCTTCAACGTAAGTGTAGGTGTTAATTCTGCATAACCGAGATAGCTTGCATTTGAGTTTTGGTTAAATAAAATTATTTAAAGTAACCGTAAGCTATACTAGGTGGTTCATACTTGTTATTTTAGCAGTCTGGAAGCCAAGGTAGAAGTGCTGCACGTTCAAGGCCAGTTTGGAATTTCATATTAGGAACCTGTCCTAAAAACACAAGAACTCACTAATTCTTACAATAATAAGAGTTGCTGCTAGTTTGAAGTTCCAAAACTATCAAGTAGTTGTGGTGCTGTATTATATAGAAACAAAGAACTAAATGTGGTAACTCACTAAGAAATCATTGTACAAGTACCTTAGAAGAAATGTTTATAGCACTCAGCACTAGAAAATATACTAAATATGCTACGTAAACTAGTCACTTTACCTGAACACATCACTTGTAAAGTGATGTAATAAGCTAACCACTACCTTCATGTGATTGTTAAATATCTGAAATGTGACCAATTCAAATATTCTAAATATATAAAATATGGAGGAGATTTTTAGGGATTTGTACAAAAACACAAAGTATCACAAAAACAAATCAGATAGCATTCACACATTTAATCACATTAAATAAAATAAAATACATTACTAATATGTGTTTGTCTAACTTTGAAATATTTTTCTGTTTATTTCTGCTTTTCTTATTGGCAGTCCCAATCTGAACTCAGAGCCTCACAATTGTTAGATAAATGCTTTAATATCTGAATCACTCCACCAGGGGCATTCCCTTTTATTCTTTAATGAAAAGTGACATACAATTTCCATTTATGGCTCACATTATCAACAACACAAAAATGTTCTAGGTTGCAAGGGAGCAAATGACAGCCTGTGGACCAATGGAACTCAGGCCTTTACTTGCAAATAAAATTTGCAAGTAAAGAAAAGTTATGTCCATTTATGTACATGCTTTATGTACAGCTGTGTTTCCATATTGTATGTAGCAAAGTGTTTGAGACATATGGCTACAAAACCAAAAATATTTATCAGTTGCTTTGAAGAAACATTGGTCTAGACTACAAACTTCTTAAGGACATTATTTATGGATACTCTAAAGTGAGTGTTTATTTTTAAAGATGGTTTGAAAATGCATAACATGTTGCAATGATACATTGCAGGGAAATTAACGTTTCTTCCTAATATTGAAATAAGAAACTGTCTGGCCTCTGGTCACACTGGCCTGTAATTCTGAGATCCAGAGACACTGTTATCAGTGCCAGCTGGAATGAAATAGTCTGCTAGACTTCATTTCTAAAACTAAGCAGCAAAATTCCAGTCTGGAGTCATGGATCCAGCAGTAAAGTGACAGCTGAGCACAGAAACGAAGCAAGCTTTAGGCTATGATTTCAAACATCCCATACTTCTTGCTTGCAAAGAATAAGTAGGAAGCTGATTTGCATGAGTTTAACATCCGGTGACAACATTAAATAGCTTCCATTTAAAAAACCCTAAAGAATCAAGGCTATGAAACTTGTATCTTAATATCTCACCATCAAAATGTATTATCAGTGCTTCAATCCTCTCACTTCATAGGGATTGTTTAAAGGAACAAGGATTCAACCCATGTTAGCAGGTATTATACTAAAAGTGTTTTATGATCAAACAAACTTGTTTTTCATGTCGTTTTAACATTGATGAATTTACTCAAACATTTATCAGTTCATTCTGTGTGCTAGTAAGCATTACAAAACCAAGGAAAATATACTTGCACATAAATTCTTCCTAAATTATTTAAGCACAGAGTCTTATTATTTATACCTTGGCAGTAACTCTTATGAGATATGGGTACATTCTAAACTAAACTAAGGAACCTGTGATTACTTTGTTATCACAAATTGGTAAGCCATTAATGTCCAGATATTTGACCAAATTGTTTTATTGTTTGAGGTTGGCATTTCAATAACCAAGTTTCAGAATTGACAGATTTCCATCCCCTGAAGCTGAATATGCTACATCCTATCATTGATGTCATTAAGTAAATAAACTCTGACCTACCTGCCATAGATATGAAGAAATTCTTCCCCCAAATGGCCTTAGACTTAAGATTACTCTTTTCTCTATCCTGAGAGTCTATACTACCAATTTTGGATTGCTGAGCCTTCAAAAATCATGTAGTCAATTTATTAAAATAGATTCTCTTTCTCCACCTCCTCTATCTCTGTAGATAGTCACATTAAACTCAGTCTGTTTTCTGGAAGTAAAAGCCCTAATATACTACATATTGCCATAGATTTTACAATTACCACATGAAGTAATTGTTCACCAAAGCTCCAAGTAACTACTTATTCTCAACAGGTAAGAAACAATGCCTTCTTTTACAAAGAAGATAGATAGATACAACCTTTGTAATTTTATGAGATTGCCTAATTTCTTGGGGTTTAGAAAGCAACAGACACTAATAACTTGAAAATCAAAACATGCCAAAGACTTGTTCTCTAATAAGAACTTGATGCTCAAACAAAAAAGTATGAAGGATTAGGTGGATTCTGACATTTTATCTTTCTTTTGCAAGTTGACAAGCTAATTGGTCAGTTTTGAGGATGCTGTCACTAAACGTGAGATGGCCAAATCAGAGGCAAAGGTGTGATTACTCAAACAATGGTAGTAGCTAGAAGATGTATATTTTCTTTCCCACTAGATCTTTAAGATTCCCTGCAATTACCACAGGGTGACAAGCAAAGGGACATTTTTAATGGTTGCACTAACACAGAGCATCCCAGAATTCAGAAAATGAGTTTTACAGTGGAGTGAGCATTTCTTCCAGTTACAAAGAGATATGCCTTTGTCCACCAGATCTCCACCATGCTCTGCCTAGAACAAATTGCCAGATCAAAAGTCTCTGCTCACAGATGTGCCAAGTGTTAGATACCTAGCAACAATTATCACTGACTAACCACCTGCATACTAACACATGACCATGATGTACATTTAATTTTATTCCTTTGTAACTGGAAAAAGTATATTGACAACCCATTTTAACATACCGTCACCTTTCTCATAAACATTTCCTAATGTACATTTTGTGGTATACATTTTACTATTTGGATCTAAGTAGTAATCATATAAAGATGATTTTTGATTGCTTTGTAAAATCATTTAGAAGATAATGCTCATTCAGTGAAACAAGAACTATGCAAATGTTTGAGTTCTTTTTTTTATTCTAATATCAAACTTAGCTTTTTAGCCAAGTGCTGGTGGCTCATGCTTGTAATCTTACTTTCTCAGGAGGCAGAGATCTAAGAATCAAAGTCAGTTTAGGCAGACTACATGGAGAGACTCATCACTAATTAACTAGTAAAAAGCCAGAGATAATGGGTTTCACTAAAGTGCTAGAGTGCCAGCTTTGAGTGAAAAACCCAAGCAGGAGTGCTAAGTCAATTGGCTCACACCTCTAATCCTGGCTACTCAGAAGGCTGAGAGCTAAGGAATGTGGTTGAAAGCCAGCCCAAGCAGCAGACTTTGAGATTTTTATCTCCAGTTAAAGAAAGCAAAAGGTAGAATTCCAGCTGTGGCACAAATAATAGAGTACTGGCATTGAACAAAAAGTAGCTTGCAGACAGCACCCTGACTGGAGTTCAAACCCCAGGACTGGGGGTGGGGTGGGTGGAGGGAAACAAAAGAAGGAAGAAAAGAAAAAAGAAAGGAGGGAGAGACAGGTAGGTAGGCAGTTAAACAGTAGAAACAAAAGCCATATAATGAGTGATTGCTGTCCTTAATGTACTACGTTATCTTTCGTCTCCTTTGCTGTCCCTTGGTTATCTCATATTGTTACAGTATCTTATTTTGTTATCTGATATATTGTACATATGCTTATTGGGTTATTTGAAATCTGATTGGGAAGGGGGGGAAACAAGATGAGGGGGGTGGGGGGAGGGAAATGGGGACCAAGACATGAGAAAGGGCATCAATTTTTGTGAAGCAATGCACCTTCTATCTGGTGAATATAATGTAACCCTTCTATTAATTACAATAAAAATATATGGAAAAAAACTTTCTAGTGTCTGGCATTCTTTTTTAGCATGATAAAAATTATTAGATATGTTGTATTTAACTTCTGGGAGGTATTTGACTTAAGATTTTAAAATAAGCACCAATTATAGTTAATTATACCGATTAATTTTAAATTCAGTCAAAATTAAAGTAAAATAAATCAAACAGGAAATACACTTTGGATGTATAGCTTCATTTTGTATTAAAAAATGTTCTATCAGTCATGGAGTTCCTAAGTGGATTTGGTCAATGCATATAAAGAACCATAAAATATATGTTCACATAAATTAAATATAAATTAAAGGAAAGATGAAAATAAAGGCAATATCAAGGCTTCTATATTTGATGATTAAAATCTTTTGTGAGATTCGAGGTCCTCCTTTCATTCTTTGGGTGAACTACCTTCTGTCCAGTTATTTATTTGTTTGAAATTAAATGATTTTTGTTTTTGTTCATTTAATTTCACATCTACCATAATGACTTCACACTTTGCATATTCTCAAGGAATCACTTTTCCTAGCACATTTGTTTCATTCCTTTCACATCTGTGAAGTATTGTTTATGTAAATTAAACAACATGAACACAACTCTGTTTAGTATTCCCAATTATTTTGGGAATATTGCCATAATGCTCCTTATTTAAATTATTTTAAATCTTAGGATCAAGATAATATGGTTAAGGCTATGTATTCTTCATGAATTATAAAGGTATCGAGAACTGGTTTCAGTGTGAGTACATGTAAATAAAACACAGTAGCTATTTGTATTTAATGTGCATTCAAGTTTGAATTCAAGGACTTGCACTTGTTCAAGCTGATGTTTTTACCATACATATGGTTCAAAGTATGTTGAACCATACTTTCAGCCTGTATTCTTGTTAGTTATTTTGGAGATAGAATCTGAAAGACTTTTCTGCCAAAGCTGAAAAATTCTTTAAACTCAGATCCTTTGGTCTCAACCTTCTGAGTAACTAGGATTATAGGCATATAGGATTATAGGATTAGCCCCTGATATCCCAATATTAATAGTTATTTTTCAGATCCCTTAAATATAACATGTATTCTTCAATATTTGTTTAATGTTTATTTAAATAAATATTGAACATAACTTTAAAATGAAAATCAATTGTAGACGGAGCAAAGACATAAATCTAAACTAGGAAAATTAAAAGTAGTAGAATTTGTGATAAAATTAATATTAAGGATTAAGCATAGGGTTTGTGGATATGTAATTCAAAAATAAGAGATAAAAAGCATAATAACAGAGCACATTTTAGTTTTTAATACCTAGAGTAACTCACGTAATTCCATAAACAGTTTCCCTACTTTTATAGAAACTTCTCTTCCTAAGACAGGTCTATGCCATGATCACAGTTTGTTTTGTTCTGTTTTGCTTTTCACTACCAGCTGCTTATTTATGGAGTTTAAGATAAGAGACATTTATTATGGAACACCTATAAAATGAAGGAGAGAAGCAGAATGAATAAGAGAAAAGGAAACTGCAAAAGCCTATGAAAGCCTCAACAAGTAGAGAGCACAAGAAAATGTATTTCTCATAGAGAATCCTACACTAGGTGAAAATCTCTGGGTTCTTTTGCTCCTGCCTTGCTCAGTCTCCAGCATCTAGACTCACCCTTGTAGGGTTATATCTTTTTACTGCCTAATCCTACCATGAGCATCTCAGATGTAGGGCTTACACACAAGGCCTGGGCATTGTCCCTGAGTTTCTTTTATGCTCAAGGCTAACACTCTACCACTTGAGCCATAGTTTCGCTTCCAGTTTGGGGGGTTACTTTATTGGAGGTAAGAGTCTCATAGATATTCATGCCCAGGCTGGCTTCAAACTGCCTGAACTCTTCAGATCTCAGCCTCGTGAATAACTGAGATTACAAGTGTCCAGACTAGTACAGTTTTCTACATGCATTCCAAAGACAAGCATTTTCATAAATCTCCTCCCAAGACTAAACATTCAAAAACTGTAACATTTCAGAATAAACTAATATGCAGATTGCTACCGTCAGTCTTTGGGTTGCAGCCAATACTCTTTTCCTGCAGGTTTCATTTTCCGTACAGAGACCATCTCTTCTGCTTTATATCAGTGCCATAACTTAGTGCAGTATAGCACTGGGACAGCATCACTAAGAGATTCTGAAGTTGAGGCTTTTGTCTGGTTCATTCAGTTATAAATATTCAAAGGAATCACTCATGAGCACCTGCAGGCATACAAGCATGCAGCCTGCCCCGCCCCCCCCCACATTACCAGAGTTTTCTATCATTTTATTTTCCTGCTCTCAGTGTGAACTAATATAAGCCTTAACTATTCTAAAAATCCAGGTGACTACCCCTCACAACATAGAGCCATCTTTTCTGTTCTCTAAAAACTGAACTGTTCAAAGGTTTCATCCAAGAATCTTCCCAAGGCCATCTTAACACTTTATTTGGAGGGCAGCATACAAACTAATCTAACACATGTTCTCCTACTTCTCTGAAGATATTCTTGCCTGCAACCATGCTATCATTGTCTATACACAGATGCTTGTTTCCTACCAATCATCTCTCCAACTTGAGAGGGCCTGTGCTGTCATACGCAGTAGAAGCTACAGAGCTGATCAGACCATAGCTCTAAATTTCTCTGGGTTCATTCAGAGTGACATGATGTATGTATAAGCTTATACAGAATGTTGTCTCCTGAACCCAAAGAGGACACTCAGATGTGTCCTTTTGGTCTTTCTTCAGGGCATATGTGAAAAATAAAGTATCGTGGTTAGTATCTAGGCAATGAGCATCTATAAGTTCTATTAATGGGGTAGGCCCTTGTATCTTCTCGCCATGGCATCTAGAGTCTGTGTTCAACCATACAGATTTCTTCCATGTCAAGATACCAGATTTCTGTTGCTGCCATTGTTTCCCAAGTATGGCTATAATCTTGACCAAAAAAAAATCTGCTCTTGTCTTACATTTATTCATACATTCAACTCTCTTTGAAGTTCCCTTTGGATAATAATCCTTAGACTCGGTCTTTCATTCTATAACCTACAGCTAAAGGAAATTGGGGATTTTCTGTATGTAATTGTGTACAATTTGCATGCACTTATCACCTAAGTCTTAACTCTAGTTTAATATTTCTAAATTTGTGAAAAACAATGGTACTTAGCAATTACTGTCTTATGTCTTACTTTTATAATCAACCTCATTTTCCTTCCTACACATATCTGTTTTATTTTATAGCTCAGTTGCACATTTTCTTAGAGTTCTGTACCTCTTGATTGACTATAGATTTCTTCCAGTTGTAAAGAAGGCCCCTTGTGTCAGGACTTTCTGTCTCCCCCATCATCCGTGATTGATTTCCTGATACTAGCTGAATTGTGAGTCATACAGGTACAAACTACAACTTCGTTCCCATTTTGGATATCCTCGATAAATAATACTGTAGGATGAGTATTGAGTTCATGGGGAACAAATGTTTAAAAACACAGAAGAGCTGGATGAAATATTTATATCTGTGAAAGGAACAGGGAAAAGCAGGGTTGGACAGAAGAAAACATTCAATTCCAATGTAAACCAGGTAATGCTAGGGAAACCTCAGCCAGCTAATTAGGCAGTTGTTGGACAAGATAGTATAATTCTGCCTGGGTTGGCGATGGGCTGTCATTATCACAGATGTGACCTTAGGAAAGACAAATATCAGCGCTGAGGTTGCCCCCTGAAGTTGCTGAGAGGCAGAGGATATCTGGTGACCAAAGATCTTACAAATATGTGTCAAGTTTTTTCTTTACAATGTATTTGGGAAGGCATCTCTATACCTGCCACAGTATCATGCTTTCAATACACACACACACACACACACACACACACACACACACACACACACACACACACCCCACAACGTACTATATAGATACACACATAAAACACGTATACACACATAACATACTATACACAACACATAAAGGAATATTACAACACAATCACCCCCTGTGTGTGCGCATGTACACATATAAACACACAGAGAAAGCAAAGCTCTAGGACTGATGATCTCATCCATACTGAAATGGGAATGGGTGACTTTTCTCTCACATCTCTCTAGTTAAGCCCTACTACACTACATTAAAATGATTGTCATTTGCTACCTGTTAAGCATGGGAAGCTTCAAAAAGTGATTAGGTGTGTAGCTGGGATTATAATAAAGTTGCCATGTAGATCAATGTCACCCTGTCACTGTTAGTGCACAGAACAGTGATGGTTAACTACCTCAGGGGCATCTGAGCAAATGCAGAGGGTAGAGAGGAACAAGTCCAGCCAGAGTTCTTATTTCCTTTTTCTAAACCCACACAGTGGTCCCTGGTTTCTGTAACAGTAGGCAAATGGCTCCCCCCCAAAATAAACAATCCATCCAGCTTATTAATTGTCACACATGCACCAAAGTTCTAATGGCATATGTCATGATTCTTATAAAATTACCCATGGCACATATGGATGCTTCAAAGGCCCAGAAAAAAATTAGGCATTAGAGAAAAACCATGGAAGAGTAAAAGACAAATTTATTCATCCTTGAGTACAGCTATGCAGACATAACACTGTACTTTCACTAAAGATTATTTGGCTCTTTCTTCATGAGTCTACCAAATATAATTAAAATAGCTCCCTTTAATAAAATAGACTACATGCCAAATGCTTTATATACTTTATCTATTTTTATTTCTAGGACTTATGTGGTTGCTGAGGTTAAGAACTACTAAGGTTGTTTCTTGGCATTGCAAGAGTCTTAGAATGGTAAAATCTGAGTGAGTATGACCCCAAGCCAATTCTGCTACTCCTCTAAATAGAATAAACTTTTGCAGTTAGAGAAGAAAATGAAGCATAGTAAGATTAAATGGCATGTTCATGTTCAGCTAAAAATGTTAAGGTCTGCAATGATCCTTTTATTCTCCTTACAAGTGAAGGATTTAAAGTTCTGTGATCAAAATGATTCACAGGAAATAACATGGTCAATAAACCAAAGATAGGAAAATTAAATCCAAATGTGTGTTATTTTGTTTTTTCTTTGTTTTCAAAGGCAGTCACAAATGATGCATAGGAAAATATGACATATACGCTTTTAATAAAAAAATACGAGGTCCAAATTGCCTATCCCTAAAAATGCTAATAGTCTTTCACAAATAATGGGTTTTATTTGAAGAAATTAAAACACGGTTTGTTAGAAAGGGCACTGAGTTGAACATGACTGCCTAAATTTCAGGTAGAGTTTATCTCCTAAATTTTCACATAATTAAGCCTTTTCTAACTATTGTTTCAACAAATATTGCAAAGCACAGTAATCTATTACAATGTTCCTATTCCACAATAAGTGTACAAGCTCTGTATTTCTGGACCCTGCTTAGTGTACTAGCTCTGTATTTGCTGTTCCTGCCAAATATACTAATTCTGTTTTTTTCTGGTTTTTTCCTTTCACGAGTACCTACTATTCTAGGAAAAATCTTTTCCTTCTCATGGTCTGCAAAATAGAATCTCAAAGAAGTTCATTGTAAAAATCAAAGGAATGAATTCAGTCATTAAAAATCCCTTGCTCTGAAATCATAACTTTGAAATCAAAGTCAGATTTAAATATAAACTGTTCAGACACAGATCAGCTCACTGTACTTAGACTGACTTTATCATCTAGGTCAACTGTAAAATTACAGAATTTTTACCAGATGGTCCAGGATGATCTATCCAATTCAGACTCTTTTTATTTCTTTCTTTTTCTATCTGAGACCATAGAACTAACCTAACTTTCCACTTGGGAACAGTGCTGATATAGAAGTGGTATGGTTGTTTGGATGAGGAATGGGTGATTAATACATATGTATTTGGTCACCATCTCCCAAGTGCCACCAGCCATCTTTATTCTTTATGTATAGAAGTGCAAGCTCAATAATTCTTTATTCTTATTTTCTTGATTTTAAGTTCCATTTTTCTGTTAAGAGGTTTTTAAGAAGCCATAGTAGGGAGCCAATGTCTAAAAAATGTGGAGAATATTGATCAGTGGGAATTATTTTCTACTGGATTACCATAAAATTCATAAAATAATTTAAAAATTACAAAGTTTAAAATGTTGCTCAACTTCTGATCACTTTATAGAAATGGGTTTGGAACCAGAGTAATCCATCATGATGAAAAGAATTACATAGGTATTTTATGGAAACGAGAGGTTTATCTTTGTGATCATTGGTCTTAATGTACTATGTAAAATTATTTTTCCCTTTTATGTCTTTATGGTTTATCTCAGCTTGTTGCCTGGCATATTGTTTTTTCAGATATTTTTACTGTAATTTTAGCATTGTTACATTATATTCACCAGATAGAAGGTGGATTACTTCACCTACATTGATACCCTTTCTCATGTCTTGGTCCCCATTTTCCTCCCCCCAACCCCACCCCTCATTTGTTTTTCCCCCTTCCAAATAACCAAATATGCATATATACAATATATCAGATAACAAGGTGAAATACCATAACAATATGAGATAGCCAAAGGACAGCAAAAGAGATGAGAGATAACATAGTACATTAAGGACAACAATCACTCATGTGGTTTTTGTTTCTATATCCTAGAGGTCCTTTCATTTAGCGTCATACTGTATGGCCTTATGTATCTAGTTACCTGGTATACTGTATATACATTTATTTGTTTATTTGAAATAGGGAAGGAAGGAAAAAAAATGATTGGGACAATGACGGGAGAGAAAGGAGGACACAAACAAGAGAAGGAGTATCAGTGTTCCAGAAGTAATGTATCCACTACCTGATGAATGTAACTGTAACCTTCTATACATTACCCCCAAAATGAAATATAATTAAAAAAACCTAATAACCTAAATCTGAATTACACTCAAATTCCAAGGCAATCACCAAAACAATCTCAGTCATTGATATATGATTTTAGTCAAGTTTCTCCATCTCTCAGAGACTCTCTGATGACATAGAATAATTATGTTTATGTTCAATGGTTTTCATAAGGGGTGTCAAAGAGTCTCACATAAATATGGAAGGATGAAACTGCTAAAATTTTCTGGATTTCATCATTAAAAGCAATTAAAACTAATGAATAGTTTCCAATTTCCTAGTGAATGAGAACTGGTAGGTGATATTTATGTTGCAGAGAATACTTCCCTTGGATAACCTTCAAAGGAGAAAAAGAGCTGTGTTTCTTTTCTATTGCCCAATCCAGGAATTACCGGACAGATCCACTTGACACAGGAATTTTCATACCTGAGGTACTGCCCAAAAATGATGGCACCACTTCTGGGAAAGTTGTGAAGCACTTTGAACTTCGTTTCTATATTTGTTTGCATTCAATACTGCTGGATGCCAATGAACATCTATGACTTGGCTGGAGCCAAACTGGTTGTGCCAACAGTTTAACCTGATCACGGCGCAGACCACTCAAAATTTTATGAGACTCTGTTTCTGTGAGATTTCCAGATTTATACCACATTCAGCATACTCCAAAGGAATGCACAGCTCAGAAATGAAAAACATGGAGAGTACTAAGTGTGAGAATCATCTGTTGACATGCCTGATTCAGGTTAAGAAGGGGATACTTATGAAGATGATTACTTATTTCATTTTTAGTGGAGAAAACCTTTCGTTATTTTTATAGGAAGTCCTTTCCGCTTGAACAATTGCAGAACACATCTAGAAACATTAGCCAAAAAAAGTGACAATCATGTTCTAGGCTACTCTAAATCAAGTATGTGTTCTGACTTTGCCATAAATGTGCTTGGAATACCATCTAAATAAAACTCAGTAGCACAGTTTTTTTTTTCAAGAATCATCAAAAATGTCTTCAGTAACGTGCTTTCCCTTATTTTCTTTCTCTATTTCTTCATGTATTTGAATACAACATAAACATTCTTAATATTATAATTTATTTTTTCTCTTATTCAGTCACTTCTGGAAAGGTTTTTCTCTTCAGCTACCATTGATTATGTAACAATCAATTTCAACCTCCTAAATTATATATATATATATATATGTCAGATTTCTGGATATTATGAAATACCCAACATACTCCACTGATCTTATTCAGTCCTAGACAAAAGAAACAGCCTTTTAAAAAATAGTTTTAACCTATTGCAACTTCATTACAGTCAACATTTCCATTTCTATTGGATGTTGAAACATTGAAACCATTTCTACTCCTAATTCCTTTTATAGATTAATAATGAGGGATCCTAAACCAGGAACCACAAGTTATTTATATATTCATCTATTAACTTATTACTGAAACAATGTTTGAGCTCATAATATGTACCACACATTATATGGAAAAACAAAATATCTACTATAAAATATATTTACTTTTTAAATTTTTAATAATTTTAATGATTTTTCCTTTTATTTTATTTTATGTTTATGTGATACTGAGAAATCAAACCCAGGGCCTCATGCATGATAGGCAGGCACTCTGCTACTAACCACACTCCTAGCCCCCAAATAGTCATATATTTAACATGTTACCATAGAATTAGATAAAAAATGAAGGCAAAGTCAATATAAATTCAAAGAAAAGGTTTCAATGTTCACAAAAGTAAAATGGCATCTTTTGACTCAGTTATTTTATTTAAAAATATTCATTTCTTCATAATGGGAAAATAGTCTGAGAAATTCATTCTTAGATGATATTATTTTTGTGTGATCATGGCAGCGTACCTTACCTATGAAAACTAAAATGGCTACACCATCACTACACAGTATAATCTGTCATATATAAGAGCTGTTGCTGACCTACACATTGTTTTGTATGTGCTTACATGACTATATACACTACGGATTTGGAGCACTGCTATCTCTCCAAGACTCATATTTTCACGTCATGCTGTAATACAAAAAATGTTTATTCACATTTGTCTTTCAAAGCAAAAATTTGAAATTATTTGAAAATAGGTGAAAACCAGGCACTGCTGGCTCATGCTTGTAATCCTAGTTACTCATGAGGCTGGGATCTGAGGATCTCAACTGAAAGCCAACCTGGGCAGGAAAGACTATATGACACTCCTATCTACAATTAACCACCAGAAAACCAGATGTAGCACTGTGGCTCGGAGTAGTAGATTGCTAGTTGACCAAAAGAGCTCAAGGACAGCACTCAAGCTCTGAGTTGAAGTCCCAGGAACAACAACAGAAAGAAAAAGAAAGTGGATGACATGAATCAGTATGGATCAGGTCAATCTCACTTAAAATCACAACAGGAATCTAGCAATGTAATTGTGTTTATCATCATCATACTTCCTCAGTTCTCATGCCTAATATATTGTTCTGTAACGTTATTTTCATGAGACTTGAAACTAAGGAGATACAAAGTGAGTGATGTATTGCCAGAGTTTACAATGCAGTGAAGTTGTTTTACAGCCAAAATGGTGAGCCCTTTCTCATTGGCATTGATTAGTTGATCACATCTGGCCTTGAGCAACTGGGATACAAGACTTAATCTTCCAAGATGAACTATCAGTATGATCTAGGGAAGGTAGCCAACATTTGGAGCCAAAAAGACCTGAGTTTGGATTTCAACTCCATCAATTTTTGGTTCATTACTTTGGACAAGTATTTTAATCTTTTAAGTCTCAGAAAACATATCCACAGAAATGAGGATGATGAAATGGTTATTCCATAATGAAGTATTATGAGGTGAATATTGAACAAATTCATGGCTCCTTTAAACAAACAGAGCAACAAAAAATAATGGGCTCCCCATCCAACCGCTGAGGAAGAACAAAGTGAGAAAAAAGTTCTAAGTAAAAGTATTACTATGAGAATGTTACCCCAGGCACAAAACCATGTAAGGCCTTAACACAATATAACCGTATTATTCGGTCATAACAAAACTGAAAGAAATGCAGGGAGGAGAAAAAGGATTTTTAAGTGGCATTGTTGCTTTCTGGAGCTTTGGTATCTTGTGGTGCAACCTCTGTATTTTAGACGAGTATGCAGGTAGAATCTCAATGAGAAAATAAACATGCAGGCCAGAATTGCATGAACTGCTAGAACTGGTACATGCTATTTTTCTCATTCTCTGCTTTCTATAACTAATGTTGAGTCCATCCAAATCTTCAAAATGCTATCTTTCATGTAGCCATCAAAAAATGGAGTAAGATCCTGAAGGCATAACAGTGACCAAATCACAAAATGCTCCTGAAACAAGGAAACCTACCAAAGTTACTGAGAAATATTTTGAGGATAAAGGAGCGATGTAGAATTGAATGGCTAGATCATTGACACAAGGTAGCTGTTGTAAATTCACAGTCTGTGGATGCCTGGAAACTGACTAATATGACAATGCTCTTCCAGATGTTTTTCAAGAACATTTATGTGCTTTCTAATTCAAAGGTTTAAAGCAAAAACAAAAACAGAAAAATACAGGATAGCTAAATAGCAAACATCTAATTAAATATGGCTATTTACTGTCATTTAAAAATTACTGCTTTTACTGCACTCTGTTATTTTTGTCTTTCATTAATGCAACATTAGATGGTTCCTTATATCGTTCATATGTATATGTTTGCTTCACACACACACAAAAAGGATTTCTCATTTAGAATCTCTCCAGGAAAGTAAAATGATGCTATTTAAAGTGATAACAAGTGACTATTTGATAATCATCAAATAGAATATGGATTGTTAACAATTAGGTTTGGTCCCAGGCCATCTTGTTTTACCACCATCAGATAGTCTTAACCATCTGATATAACCACAGTCTTTAGAGACTGATTGAAATTTGTATATGGGTCTTCAGCCCTGACAACATCAGTATGAGAATGAACTAACCAATATAAGGTTTGGAAAGGTAATGTTTGCTCTTCATGCCTAGGGTTTTGTGAAAATAAATTTTTTGTTGTTTTGTTTTTTGTTGCTGTTGTTTTGTTGGTCCTGCAGCTTAAACTCTGGGCCTGGCTGCTATTCTTTAGCTTTTGTTCAAGGCTAATTTTCTACCACTTGAGCCACAGGGCCACTGTCATCTTTTTCTGTGATTAACTGGAGACAAGAGTCTCAGAAATTTCCTGCATGGGCTAGGTTGGAACCATGATCCTCAGATCACAGCCTCCTGAGAAACTAGTAAGTTTAGTTATTGGTGTTATTTGTAAGAATAATTGATTAATTTGAATTCTTTGCTATGCAATTGTGTATGTGATTATGTCACAATGTATGTCATGAACCTTGTGCAAATTCTGGTTCCAAAAAGATGCTCATAAGCACACCCTCTCTTTTCTCAATATGTTGTTATTAGAAATACAATAAAAATTACAAAAAAGTTAGTTCTTACAATTTCCCAAGTACATATAATCATCTTAGCAATGACTCTCCTAACAGCTTATTCATCCGATTAACATAAACACAAATTCAATTATTAAAATAAGAACCAAGTCTATATAGGGTATATGTATATGCCAGAAGCATTTTTTTCACATTATAAATCTCAAGCTTTATTTATCATTAGGATGTACTTGTTTGTGCATACAAGAATGTCTTAAAATACAGCCTTAGTGTGGGTCAACCAATGACAGAGAAACAGGGGTTAAGTCTGGGTAAAGAGAGGCAGAGGGAAGCAGGGGGAAGGGATTGGAAGGACATTAAGCCACAGAACTTAACTGTTTTTCTCTGCCTGGCTTCTTTCTGCCAGAAGCACTTTTAAACACACAAAAAATCTAAATGTTAAATTATGTCATTTTTGTTTTAGAAAACAACCACATCTTTATGACTTCCTATTTTTGCATGGATAAACACCAGAGCAAAATTGGTCAGGGAAAATAGGGACCAATGAATTCATTCAGAATCTATCTGGCGAAAAAATAATAATCGTACAAATAACTGTTTGCCAGATACAGACTTCGATATAATGAAAGTTTTATGACTATCTTCCAGAAACAGATTGTCATTCATAAATACCATAAATGTAGAAGGTTGCTATCTAACCCACCTAATTGTCACATTTATTTGCTAATGCTTTGTCTCAATTAGTGCAAACACAAAGAGATGTTATAAATCCAATCAGGTGTTCTAATGGACAGGTTACCATTGTTTTAGCTTCTCTCTTGTCATGATATTTCTCTCAAGACTTTTTCTTTGGTCAATGCCAGTTTACACTGACATAACTCTCATGGCACACCTGTCTGGGTAAATGGGCCAGTTCCTATGACATTCTTCTAAATAATGAATCATGAAAAACTCAATCTTTTATGGCTCATGAAGTCTTGTTAATAAGGCCAATGTCCTCTGTATAGGTCCTTGGGGCCTAAAATGCAAATATTGATGCGCTAATAATCACTGAGCCCTACTTTTAGTAATTGTTTTAATCTTCATTATCTCCTGTTCTACTCCATAAAAATTCCATTCGTTCTCTGCTAAGGAATCTGGTACACGAAATTTAACTGATAACAAAAGTTTAATAGCCTTATTATCAATAAACCGAATTAAATCTATTTTAAGTGGTAGTGCTCTTTAGAAAGAGCAACATTGAACCATATACTTTCAGTACTATTAGGCATATTGCATGTCTACATAGAGATCACATTTTTAGCTTACCAACTTCAAGCGGAAATCTTTATTGGAAGTAAGATATGGCATTAAATGATATAATAAGTCTCTTTCACCTTAACCAGGGCTATAAATGTGTCATGCCAAATGGTCTAGCCAAGTTCCTATTTGTGAATCTAAACCCCAAGACAGATTTTGACTAGGAGATATCAAACGTTATTTTTGCCAGCTTTAGTCCTAAGCATCTAACTAATTGGTTCATTTATTATTTTTTGCAACACTAAAAATCAAAAACAGGGATTCCTAAAAATGTTCTACTAATTAATTCACACAACCCCCTTGAGTATTTGGTTTTCCCTTTTTGCTTTCTTTCCCTCAATATTCTTTTGTGTGTGTGTATGTGGTACTGGGGAATCAAATACCTGCTAGACAATCACTTTGCCACGGAACTATATCCTAGCCCCAATACTTTTTTTTTCCTTGGGAAGCCATGGGGCTTGAACTTAGGGCCTGGGTGTTGATCCTGAACTCTTTTGCTCAGTGCCAATATTTTTATCACTTTGAGCCACAGCACCGCTTCATCTCCCTCCATATTCTAATAATGGTTCCGTAGTGCTATCTTTCATTAGAACTGTTAACTTTCCCTTCATGATAATACTACCAGCTATGTAACTCAATGTGATGATGAAAAGAAAGTATCAAAGATGATTTTGAAGGAGCAATGGGAAAGACTGGATTCTGGAAAGGATGTGTAAGTTTGCTGCCACCTATGGGCTGACAAGAGAGCTCACAACCAATATGAACCCTGAACTCCAGGATCACACACATTCTCCTAAAGATCAGGTGCTTCCTGACAATGAGCAGTGTTGAAAGGACTAAACCTGGTTCATATCACCTGGGCTTTAGTTATTATTGCATAATACCTTTTCAGCTGAGCTGGATAATTGAGCAGAAATTTCAGAAAGTATATTCTTACTTAGCGTGTACAACCATCAACTAAGAGATGATTTTTTTTCAACACTGCTTTGAAATATTTCATATTTGTGCCCATACATCTTTTTTTCCCTTTTTTCTCTTACCACACTAGCCTAGCCTCTGTAAATCTGAGTTTTGACAAGGGCATTGACCAATATAGGTTTTGGAAAATCAATCATCCTTTATCCACTCCTCTTCCACAGGATTTTAGAGCCAATTGTGAATGCTGTGCATGGGTCCCCTGAGGAAATACTTGCCAGAAAGAAAGTCCTATTTGGTTAAAGCCTACACAGTATGTCTTCAAATATTCACATGCAATGTGGCTGGATCTGATGGTGCTGCAGGTCTAGCTGGAGGCTTGCCTGGGGGCTCTGCAGCAGTTTTCACCACGGGTGGCTACAGAATTCACCCCAGAGGAAGAGCACAAATCAGATGCTGATCATTCGATTTCACCCCTGCTGTTGACACATATTGGCTGAAAGTCCTTTAGTCCTCTTTTACTGCTCAGACTGGAAACCCACATGGCTGGGGTGTAAGCTCTCTAGCTAGGCTATCAACCAGCATCTACGGAGAACTACTACATTCCCCTAATACACAGACTGCTGTACTTTGAGTTTGTTAGAAGCACTAAGTAGTCATTGAACAGCCGATTTTAAGATTAGTTAGCTAAGTCCTGGCAGTGTGAATTAAAACATAATATACATGCAGAGGCAGTAATAGTTAAGAACTAGAAATCATTCCTGTTCATCACCCTTAACCTGTACAGAACTGGAAAATGTGCAAATCCTCTACAGTTAAGAAGATGAATCTGCTCAATCCTTATCACTTGTCTTTACTTATCTTCTTTACACTTTTCCCCAGGCTCTTAGAAGTTCCCAGCACTCACATAATTATGGTAACAATGACTGAAATTGATTGTTGATTACATGGTTAACACTGCAACTACCTCCAGAAAAAATAGAATGGGCACTGTGGAAGGATATTGCATTTCTTCCCATTCAGTCCCCACAATACCCACCCTGTATGAGCTGTGCTCAACCTAATAGTCAAAGTGAACCTTATCTGGAATTATATACTACATAAGTCTGGCACAGAAAGACCTCTGACTTCAAGGCAGAGGATCAAGACTGATCTGGCTTCATCATCCACGTGTCAAGCACAAATTTTCTAGACTACATGATTTTACTGTCTTAATTTTCGTGTGTATGTGTGTGTGAAAGAGCTATTTTTCCTGCAGATATTCTTTTTAATTTAATTTACATATGTTATGGCATGTATGCACTTATAGATTGATAGCCACGGAAGGATAAGTCATGTCTATGTCATGTTGAGCCAGCCAAGAGTCTTCCTTGCCATCTAAGTCATTGTCTCCACATTTCCTCTCTCAGGACAAAGCAAAGTAAGGAATGGCTACATGGCATATCCATATATATTATAACTGAGAGAGAATCCAGCACAGAATATTGTAGACAGAGAAATGAGCCATCTTACAACGATCTGGTCTCTGCATCGAAATCCTCCTTGCTTATCAATTCAAAACCATCTCCTTTCCCCTCTCCCCTTTAAGGATTAGTTTGTTACAAGCATCCAGTGGCAAAATGGCTCTCATTTCTTGATCTTGTATTTCATCTTCTTAAAAAAAAATTTGTAGTTAAATGTGGTTGTGTGTGTGTGTGTGTGTGTGTGTGTGTGTGTTAATGGGCCAATAACCATGAGTTGACTTTTTTTCAAACAGTTTGATGAGAGCAAGTGGGTGTTTTTGCCTTTCACCTGAAGGTCTGTCTCTGAGATGAATTTCTTGGAACTTCTCAGAAGGTCTAGGTCCCAGTAGGCAATGTGTATAGCCTCATAAAAGGACAGTGTCTTCCTTTATTACCAGTTCTTTCTCTGTTTTGACGGGAGTCCTGCATTTCTATCCCCCAAAATGTATTACCAAATAAACTATCAAAATATAAGCTTTTGCCTCAGGCATTGTTTGTGGGGAAATACTGGCTCAGAGATCATCTTGAAAACTTCTTAGTACTTTTTAAAGTAAATGGACTCTGCTTTCTTCACTTCCATCCGGTAAAGTCCCAGTTCAGAGTCTAGATCACATTATAGAGAAACGATATGGTCATCAGGGAAGAGGAGGCCAGGTTTAAAAACATATAAACAAGTTAGCCACTCTTTTCAGTCTGGTCTCTGGGTAAATCATACTGGCATAGACTTAAAAGTTCACAATTTGCCAATAAATCAGATAATCACACTGCTAAGTGACAGTAGGCTTCATGTCCTCAGTCCACTGAGGGAATAAAGGGAAGACCAGGAACTTAATCCCACGTTGGAGAGACAGTAGTTTAGGCCTATATAGGAAGTGGAAAATTGATCAAGTAAAAGCGGAAAAAATAACAGTAAAACTTAGAAATCCATGTTGTTATTTTTATTAAAGAATATATTAACACTGATTTTTACATCAAATTTCAAATGACATGTATAACAAACAAGTGTTCAAGAAGGGAATCTCTATATACAATCACTGGCACTTAGTTTTTAGAACATAATCAAAATTAGACTAAGGGTTTGTATATCATAGATACATATTAATTTATGAAATAAAATATTATGTCTATAGAGTCATAGGTTTTTATGTCTACTTATGTTTATATTTCCAATACCATGTCCATAGCATTGGGTATGCAAATATTGAGTCCTCTCTCTTATACTGTTTGGATCTAATAGCCACATATTAAGGATACCATGTGCCTTTTGTTCCTTTGGTCTTGACTTGTCTCAGTCAAAATTATTCTCTCTAGATTCATCCACTTCCTGGCAAATTCCATTATTTTACCTTGTCTGTTGGTTATGTAGAATTGCATTGTATATAATTAGCACATTTTCTGTATCCATTCATCTGCAGTAGGGCATCTGGATTATTTACATCACCTGACTATTGTGAATAGTGCAGAGATAAACGTAGCTGAGCAGGTGTCCTTATCATATCTTGGGTTATGATGTTCATGGTAGATGCCCAGAAGTGATATGGCGGGATCAGAGGGAAGGTCTATTTTCAGTTAAGAAACCTCCACACTGCTTTCCAGAGTGGCTGAACTAGTTTACAATCCCACCAACAGTGTAGTAGGGTTCCTTTTTCTCCACAACCCCGACAGCAACTGTCATTGTCTGAGTTCAAAATCTTGGCCATTCTTGTTGGGGTAAGGTGGTATCTTAGGGTTGTTTTTATTTGCATTTCCTTTATGACCAAAGATGATGAACATTTTCTCGTATGCTTTTCTGCCATTTTGATAAGTCTCTCTTTAGTTCCCTTGCCCATTTAGTGAATGGTTTGTTGGTTTTGGGGTGGGGATTAGTTTCTTGAGTTCCCTGTAGATACTGGATATTAAGCATTTGTCAGATGGTAAATATCTTATTGGTAAATATCTTTTCCTAGTTGTTTGCCTGTCTCTCTACTTTTGCAACTATGCTTTTATCTGTACAGAAACTTTTTATTTTTAGGTAGTCCCATTTATCGAGTCCCTTTCCAATCTGTTGTGACCCTGGGATTCTATTCAGGAATCTTTTTGCCTGTTCCAGTGTCTGTCCTGCTCTATCATGTAGCAGTTTCACGGTTTCTGATAAATCCATGTTCTTTTAAAGTTCACTCCCATGGCATTTTTCACTTTCATATCTACTGTACAGTTTACAAGAATGTTGTAGAAGAATGATTCAGAATTTCTAGTTCAAAAACTCTGTTCAGATACATTGTTGGGCCTTTGTGAGGTAACAACCATATTCACTAGAGTCTCACTAATTGGCAATTTTCCCATATGAATTATAATAATGCATGTCCACCATTATAGTAATGATCAGTGTTTTTCAGATACCCAAATCAGAGATTGTATATAATTAGAATAATACCTAAGCAAGCAGCCATTCACTCCTTATAACCATCACTAACTTTACCAATGAAAACGAAGATACTTTATTCTTTGAGGCCCATCAAGGTACTCTCTGGGAGAGAGTGAGGGAACAGAAAGCACTGTACAAAAGGAAATGTAATGGTTTCTTGACTCATGTAATTAAAATCCTTCTGTATAATAAAAATAATAAAGTAACTTTAAAAATAGCTACCTATGAGAAATACTAATTTGTAGATAAGTTCATGAGAGATCTTCAGTCTTAAGATACATAGACAGTCTCCCCCTCTCCCGCTAAAAAAAAAATGGCAAATTGGACAAAACCTTTGCAAGAACAGGTTGTTAGAGCAGTTGTCATGTATGTTCTGTATCATTTATATAGGGCCAGTGCCGTTTAATTTATTCAGAAATTTAGAAACAATCTTAAGTCTACAAAGTTGTAAAATTTAATGACTCGTGTGAAAGAAATAGATGATGAATACCAAAGAAGTAAGAAGTAAATAATAAATTAAATGGTGAATTTTTTTTACAGAAATTGAAAGAGAATAAGAACCATGAATTCTGAAATATTCTTCTATAGTATTCATAGAAAAAACTTGAGGGTCATAAATCACATGTAAAATTTTGGTCATTCCCTGGATTAGGCTACCCAATAATAGGTTATGATATGCACGCGACTGAATAATCTACTAGACACAAGTTTGTAGAAAAATTTTTATGCATGGCTGGGAGTTTGGCCTAGTGGTTAAAGTGCTTGCCTAGCATGCACGAAGACCCGGGTTCGATTCCTTGGTACCACATACATAGAAAAAAGCCGGAAGTGGTGCTGAGGCTCAAGTGGTAGAGCTCTAGCCTTGAAAAAGTCCAAGAACAGTGCTCAAGCCCTGAGCTCAAGCCCAGGACTGGCAAAAAAAAAAATTTACTGATTATGACGAATGAGGGAAACCATTGAGCCTAAGTTCCTTTGAGTCTGGCTTACTTCACTTAATATGATTTTTTTCTAAGTCTTTCCATTTCCTAACAAATAGGGTGATGTCATTCTTTCTGACAGCAGCATAGAATTCCATTGTGTACAAATACCACAACTTGTTGATCCACTCATCAACTGAGGGACATCTAGGTTGGTTCCATATCTTTGCTATGGTGAATAGTGCTGCAATGAACATGGTTGTGCTAGTGGGTTTAGTATGTCCTTGTTTCTGGATGGTTGGGTAAATGCCAAGTAGTGGAATTGCTGGGTCATAGGGGAGTTCTGTGTTTAGCCTTTTGAGGCACTGCCACACTGCTTTCCATAGTGGTTGGACAAGTTTGCACTCCCACCAACAATGTAGTAGTGATCCCTCCTGGCCACATCCCCTCCAGCATCTGTTGTCATTCGTTTTCCTGATCCTGGCCATTCTAGCTGGAGTGAGGTGGAATCTTAGAGTTGTTTTGATTTGCATTTCTTTTATGACCAGAGATGTTGAGCATTTCTTCATGTGTCTATAGGCCATTTTTGTTTCTTCTTCAGAGAAGACTCTAAGTCTTTGGCCCATTTTTTAATGGGATGGTTGTTACTTTGGAGGTTAGTTTTGGAGTGATTCAATTTTTTGAGTTGTTGATATATTTTAGATATGAGGCCTTTGTCTGTTGTTTGGTTGGTGAAGATCTTCTCCCACTCTGTAGGCTTCCTGATTAGTTTAGTTGCTATGTCCTTTGCCATGCAAAAGCTCTGCAGTTTAATGCAGTCCCACTTATCCAGCCTTTCTCTGATTTGTTGTGATTCTTGGTCCTTATTAAGAAAGTTTCATAATCAGTAGAAACCTTGGGCTCTACTAGCAGAGATTTGCAATAGAGCAAAATCTTGATACATAAGGACATATAATGTGAAGCTAATTGAAAGGACCTCCAGGATAGTGAAACAAAAGCCATATAATGAATGATTGTTGTCCTTAATGTACTATGTTGTCTCTCATCTCCTTTGCTGTCCCTTGTTATCTCATATTGGTATAGTATCTCACTTTGTTATCTGATATATTGAATTTATTTGTATTTGGATATTTGAAATTTGATAGGGAAGGGGGGAAAACCAAGACGGGTGGGGGGTGTGGGGGGGAGGGAAACGGGTACCAAGACATGTGAAAGGGTATCAATGTATGTGAATTAACGCACCTTCTATCTGGCAAATATCATGTAACCCTTTTACTAATTACAATAAAAAAGAAAAAAAATTTTAAAAAAAATTTTTATGCTTCCTAATTCTTATCCTAGCCACTGTAACATTTTATTTACTGACTCTGGAAGGATTCAAATAATTAGATCAATAGGACAGATGTTAGTGGCAAAACAGTAAGAACAAAAAAACTTTAAATGGCCCAGGTTTTATGAAATGAATATGGATTCTTTCTCTTAGAATCAAGAAATATCATTGGAAAGTTTGTGTACTGTATGAGATTATTTTCACCCAATAATGCTTTTGTCTCCATAAAAAAGTATGGTGAATGGAAAATTAAATGGACTGTAAGTGACTCCACCGTGTAGGACTTTGTATTGGGGCTAAACAAATTAATCAGCTTGGTGCCCAAAATAAAAATCACTGAGCATAACAAAATAAAAATTCCTTGGACATCATAAGTCTACCACTTAAATATAATAGAAAAGAACAATAATCATGCTTACATTTCAGTGATCCATCTGTGATTCACCATACAAAATAAAATTTCTTTGTCTCAGTTTTTAGTAAATTACTATATATAATTCTTACTAACATTGCCTAATGTGTTTAACATGTCATTGGACCAATGTATTAGTGCAGTATTGGGTAAAATTACAAAACATAAAATAGATATTTATTTTGTTCTTATGTCCTAAATGTGTGAAGATACAGTTGGTGAAAGTAAGAGGTATACCAGATGATGCTCTAAGAGTGCCAGTTTCTATTTTGTGCTTCTTTTGGATCTTAGAGCCCTCAGTGTTCTTGCCACCTATCTAAGAGAGAGCCAAGGATTATGCAGGTGGCACAACAGTTCATAAGTACATTGACCCAGAAGTGACACTCATGTCCTTTCATTGTCCATGAAGAACAAGGATACTGTGGGCAAATGCAGTCATAATACTCAAAGTACATCGGTGGAAAAAAAAGAAATTTGAAGTAACTCCAGGGAAAAGCACTGAATGAGGTGGAGATAGTGATAGAAGAGATACTACTCTGGTCGAAATGCGTTGTACACAGAGATATTGCCCTTTTCACAACATTTGCAGAATGAAAGATAAATAAAAACAGAACCAAGTACTTGCTCCGAACCCAATGCAAAGCATGTTGGGAAATACTTTTGATCATTTCCATTCCCAACAAAAACTATTGGAACAAGAGAATACATTGAAATGTATAGCTATGATTGTCACAAGCTCAAGCTAATACTTTAATCAAATAGAATGAATTCTTGGGGCTGGGAGTTTGGCCTACTGGTAGAGTGCTTGCCTAGCATACACGAATACCCGGGTTCCATTCCTCGGTACCACATACATAGAAAAAAGCTGGAAGTGGTGGTGAGGCTCAAGTGGTAGAGCTCTAGCCTTGAGAAAGTCCAAGGACAGTGCTCAGGACCTGAGCCCAAGCCCGAGACTGGCAAAAAAACAAAAAAAAAAAGAATGAATTCTTGTCTAAGTGATTCATATCTTCTGAGAGTATAAAAAGTATTAAAATCCAAATCCTAATAATTTTATGACCAAAAAGCTATTTTCATCTACTGCAAAAATGTGAATTTGCATAGTGGGTCTTGTCTTTTTATGACAAGCAATTTTTACACAATTTTCCTTGAAAAATAAATAGTGACTAGAGGTTAATGGTTGTGTAAGTTCAGAGTACCTGTAAAAATTTGTTTCCATGACAATGTAATTCAAATTATTAATAGCTTTTATGCATTCATTTCTTTGGCAAATAGGTGAAGTTTAATAGATGTATAAAATGATCCCTAAAATAGCACAGACTAAGAGACTTTCATTAGCATCATAGTTATACTTTTGCTATGTTAAAAACATCAGAAATAAAGAAAATATAAATTTCTCTGTTGTCAGCTTAAATGCATTTCTATACTTCATTAACTATAAGAACACAGTTTTATATAAAGTTTTGATTAGGAAACAGCAAAATAAAATAAGATGACACTTACAACTGCTCCAAACACAGGTAGGTGGGTACAATTTTTTTCTAGGACATTGGACAGAAATGACATTAATTTTACATACGTCAAAAAAATGCTGCATTATATACATGTTTCCTTTTTTTTTGACAATCTTGAGTTTGAGCTCAGGGCCTGGGCACTGTCCTTCGACTTTCTCAAGGCTAGAGCTCTACCAGTTGAGCCTCAGCACCACTTCCAGCTATGTATATGGTTCTGAGGAATCAAACCCAGGTCTTTGTGCATGCTAGGCAAGCACTCTAGCACTAGGCCAAACTCCTAGCCTATATACATGTTTTCTACATACTAAATTACATTATTCATGTCCCAATATCTGAGTCGAGAATGCTAGGGGAATTAAAACTCCTTCTACTTACACACATACATACATAATACATAAATACATACACGAGCACACACACACACACACACACACACACACACACACACACACACACACAAGTTCCAAGCATAATAATGTTCAGACCATGAAATTTCATTTTCCCTCCATGTTCAACCTTCAGCTTCCTACTCTACAGGATATTAAACCCCACATTTAAAAAAGATTCAAAGACATAGGAAGGAAAAGAAGTAGCCTGTCTTTGTCTCTGTCTCTCTCTCTCTCTATCTCTCTATCTGTAGATAGAGAGATAGAGAGAGATCTATAGATATCTATCTCTATATACCTTTTTTTAACTATGAATCATCTCATTTCCAGTGCTTTTGAAGACATTTTTAACAATAGAATAACACTCTGTGAACTTAGACTCTTGCATATGAAGAAAACCCCAAATGTTTAGCAAATAGCAGTTAAAGCAAAGCTAAATAGTTTGGGGCTTCTTTTTGTTTTTCTCCATAGCAGAAATGGCAGTTACAAATATGACATCTGACCTTTCGTGGAAAGAGATGGAATAGGTTTGTCATATGTATTGGTAATGGAACACTCTTTCAAGATATAATATTCATGTGTAGCTACAGATTCTCTGGGAAATACTAAATCAAACTCTCACACAGGCTCTTAGGGACCTCCTTAAATGGATGTAACCCCTAGCAGTTCATTAAGTGTGTTCTCAAGTGTTGCTTTACATGATCCCCATTTTTATCAGTAAGCTGTTCTTCATCACACTCCCTTTTACTCACAAGCCCAATATTAATTCACTTCTCTCATAAAAACCATTTGAATAAACGTACTTTGTCCCATATGAAAGTCAATCTTTACTAGGCCTAAACATTATAAAACACAGCCAACTCTCTCTAAGTACCTTTAGTTGTGCTATGATTTTTTTTCCTTTACTTCAGTGAATCTAAATTTGAAGGGTGAAAATTAATCCTTTCAAAAGTAATTATCCAATAAGACCATGGGTTCACAAATAATCAGGGCATCAACTAACAGCAAATACAATATTATAAGACAAATAGAAAATAATTGTTCTCGGAAACTTTTCATTTCAGCAGCTAATTTTCAAGTAATATTTTACTTCAAGAACAGTTTCAAAAATAAAATTTTCCTATATTTTTCTTATCCTCTCCACTATGTAACCATCCAACATAGCCATAAACTTATCAAAACTAAGGAATTAACTTTGGACAATGCCATTAACTAAGGTAAATATTCATTTGAGTTTATTTTAATGTATTGCTATTGTAAAGGTGATATACAGAGGGGTTACATTTACATGACTCAGATAAGTACATTACTTTTTTGAAGGGATAATTCTACTTATGTGTTGCTTGGGATTCTGGATCCAATCTAAGATCCAGCGATTTAGCTTGCTATCACACCCCCTGTGTTATCATTTGGGTGTAACATCTAAGAGACATGTTAAAAATGCATTTCCTAAGTACAAGTATTAAGCGGTAGAACCTTTAAGAAGCGGTTAAGTCATAAGGTCTCTGTCTTCAGGGGTTGTGCATAAGTCACTGTAAAAGTAGGCTCTTGACCTCAGACTACATCTGGCTCCCTTTCTCTCTGTCTTATTTGGTGATTTGCCAGTTGGTTGTTTTTACATGGAGTCATCCAGAACAAAAGTGTTAGGCCATCCTTCTGGACTCCCAGCCTCCCCTTCTGTAAGCCCAGTGAATTTCCATTCTTTGACCATTTCAAGATAGCCACAGAAAATGGACTGAGTCACTCTATGAACTGTGGCAGGTTCTCAAGTCTTCTGTGACCTTGACACTTTGCAGAAAGGAGGTAAGCTATTTTGTGGAATTTCCCATTGATTGGAATTCTCTGATAGCTCCTAATGATTTCATGGAAGACATGCATTGTTGTACAGAGTATTTCAAAGGTGTGTGCCCTTCTCTGTGAATCTGAATAAGAAGTTAACAATATTGCCATGTGTGTATTATCAATGATGCAAGCCTTGATTGCTTGGTTAAAATGATGTCTGTTAGGATTCACCATTATAAATTTATGTTCTTTGGCAATTGTTAAATATGTTAGAGAAATTACTTTTATCCTATGTGCATATCTCTGTTTATTTCATTTTTGCCCTCTCATTTGAGCACCTAATGGTGTTTCTTATCTATGTAAATTATGACTTTGACATTCTAGTGGTAATTGCCTAATTCCTCAATTATTCCAGAGTATTAATTACAATACTCATGTAAGGAAATGTCATTGCTTCTCCATCATTTATTTATTCAGTTATTCATTTACATCAGTATGAATTCATGGGTATTTAATTATTTGGGTTATACCCCATACCATAGTTATTTATTGTGTTACTCAAGTTGTTTCTAGCTGTAGCTTTAATAAGCACCGATTAAAGCTAATTATGTCATCTCCACAAAGTGGTTTACAGTTTTGCATTTGCAGTAGTTCAAATACATTGTCATGGAGGTAAGTATGAAATGATTTGCTCTGGGGTATGTTCTTCTGCCATCACACTGTCATTGTGTTATTCTATTTCCTCCTAACCCTGTTAATTTATAGATGTGGATGAGCTGACCCTCAGCAAAAGTCAAATTCACTAGTTACTGCTCTACATTTACATTAACACATGGCTTAAGCCATGGTCATTCTTGAATCTTTGTCATATAGTACACTAAAAATCTTCTTCCTTTTCTGCATGCAGAATTTGACCTTCTTTCTGTATTGTATGTTTTGTCTAGCAAATTGAACAGGCATGGTGGTAGCCCCAAATACTCGTTACATGCTCATTCCAAGAGCCTTCCATCATTCACCAAAATGAAGCAGACCACTACGGAAATCAGAACTGCTTTCCTCTGACATACAGGCTCTGACTTGGATATGTGACCCCTCCAAGGGTTTATGTGTTGGATATTTGGTCCTCAGATGTGAGAAGGGATTGCCATCTCATTCAGAAGTAGAGCTTACCTGATTTAAAGTAATTGGATCAGGGGGCAGGAGGTTGGACTAGTGTTAGAGTGCTTGCTTAGCATGCACAAAGACCAAGGTTTGTTTCCTTGGTACCACATACATAGAAAAAGCCAGAAATGGTACTGTGGCTCCAGCGGTAGAGCACTAGCCTTGAGGAGAGCTCACAGACAGCGCTCTGAGTTCAAGCCCCAGAACTGACTAAATAAATAAATAAATGTAATTGGATCATGGGAAACAGAATGGATCTACTTCTAATAGGGCTAGTTCTCTCAAGCGGGCTGTTGCAAAAGAGTGAGCAAGTTTCTCCACATCTCTCTCTGTCTTCCTGTCTCACCATATGATATCTGCCTCTCACATGTCCTCTCACTGTGATGATGTCTACGGGCAGGTAATTATCAGAGCAGACCCACTGCCAGCACTATGCCCTTAGAGCTATAGGACCTTAACGCGAATAAATATTGTTTGTTATTATTATTACCATTATCATTGTTTATTTTTACTAGAGAGGAGATATACAGAGGGCTTACAATTACCTGAGTTGACTATCATAAAATGTTAGCATGAGAATTAGGGTTTGAACTAAGGAAGTATGATTCTAGAGTAGTATCTATATGACTTTTATTTTTTTATGGACCAGAGAACTTTGAAAGTTAGGAGGGCTCATTTAAGTCATAGCGACATTCTAGCAAGTAGCATCTAATTTACACAATCACCAATTCCACATTTATTGACCATCTATTTGCCTTTACCATTTATTTACCTTATGTCTGGTCTTCATCAAATTGGGGGGGAGTGGGGGCAAATACAAAAACAACAAAAGCCTGAAGACTGTATGTTGATCTTTAAGGAAGATCACTTTAGAAAATGAAACCACTGTAAAGTAGATACCTCTGAATGGAGGAGATAGCAAATCACAAGGCTCAAGAACTTGTAGGGGCCTGAGAGCATAGCCTTGTGGTAGAGTGATAGCCTAGCAAGTATGAAGCCCTGGGTTCGATTCCTGGGTACCAAATACACAGAAAAAAGTCAGAATTGGTGCTGTGGCTCAAGTGGCAAAGCACTAGTCTTGAGCAAAATGTGTCCAAGGACAGTGCCGAGGACTAGCAAAAAAAAAAAAAAAAAACCCAAAACTGTAAAGTCAACAGGAAGGTTAAAACTTCCTCTGATTATTGACGCTGAATACCAAAGAACATGTGTCCCCGAAAGGAGCCGCGACAATTTTCAAACACAAAAATCTATGACGCATCTCACAGGTCAGCTCCTTGTGGAAGCTGGAAGTGGGCTGGGGTGGGGGAGTGGGGACGAGGGAGTTGAAATGGCTGAATCCAAATGTCTTTGGTGAAATAAAGTCATAGATGTGGGGAAGTAGAACGAGAGAAAACAAAGATGGACAGAGAAACAGATTCCTGTAGCGTTTGCAAGATCGTGTTGCAAAATCAGGGTGTTTCGTTGCTTTGAGGTACAGGGGCCATGCCTCCAAGTAGAAACACACTATCTCCTTAGCTTAGCTGCCAAGATGCTGTGTCCAGCAGCATTCCTTTGGGGATTCTAGTTACCCATCCACAACAAGGATATCTAATCTCCTGTTATTTCTAGAGTCCCTTCTAGCTCTAAAATACAGTATCTATTTCCCTAATTGTCCCACTTGTGGCCTTTGCAGAGGAAGTAGTTGGAAACACACAGAGAACTAAAAACACACCACTAGACCCTAATCAGAGATGCCAGTTGCCTTCAAGGTAATTGGCAGCCTCTTTCACAGGGCATCAGCATCTTTGCCCCAAAGTTGAGATTGTGTTACTGCTACACACACTAGAACACCTCTAGCCAGCCCAAGATTTATCCTCTGCCTTTCAGATAATTGCTCTCCTAATGCCTACAGGGATCAACTTTCATAAATGTTAGGCACTCTATCAGGGGCTATTTGGCCCTAGGTGCCTTAATTCTTGAACAAGATGCTTTATTTAGCCCTCGAGATGCTACTGGGAAGGAAAAAAAAAAGATGGAGTTTCTCTTTGGATGCCCAACACAGTAACTGAAAAGGAGAAATGTCATATTTTATTTGAGGATATACATTTTTAGTATCTAGTCTGTTCTTTTGTGTAAATTGTCTTATGCAATGGATATTAGCACCAACTAGCTTTTTTTCCAGTTAGATAGTATTTAATTATTTTATAGAATGGTTATAAATGTATACAAACACACATATAAAGAATGAGGGCCTAGTGGTAGAATGCTTGCCTAGCATGCACGAAGACCCAGGTTCGATTCCTCGGCACCACATACATAGAAAAAAAAAAGCTGGAAGTGGTGCTGAGGCTAAAGTGGTAGAGTGCTAAGCCTTGAGAAAGTCCAAGGACAGTGCTCAGGCCCTGAGCCCAAGACCAGGACTGGCAATAATAAAAAAAAAAGGTAAAAGAATGAGAACTAGCAAAGGAAGAAAGAGAACAATAGAGATAGCAAAAAGAGAAAAAACAGCAAAACAGAGATCTCAGAAGCAAAGATAGAAAAAAGGAGAAAGAGACAAAGAAAGTGGAAGAGAAGAGAGAGACAAAGAGGAAAAGAAGAGAGAGACAAAGAAAGAGGAAGAGAGAGAGACAGAGAGAGAGAGATGAGAAAGAGAGAGAGAGAGAGAGAGAGAGAGAGAGAGAGAGAGAGAGAGAGAGAGAGAGAGAGAGAGAGAGAGAGAAATTTGGAGCCAAATGTAAAGCTTCTCCTTTTCCAGGAAAAATAACAGAAATGGAGCCCATACCTGTAGCTGGGTCAATGTAAGTTGGCATCTGTAAAGTCAAAATACCTGTGAGAATTTATATTTTCCCTTTGCTTTCTGCTCATTTTGTGTATGGGGGAAGGAATCTGCTAGAAAGTGAGAAAATATTAGAGGATGCCAAGAAAAATTTCTCCCTGTGCGGTTACTGTGAATTTGAGATCAAATCATGTCAGGTGGCTGCATACCTCGGGACATCAGACTTGCAGAACAGAGGTCAAAGGTGACCTCATATATATGAAGTTAATTCAGAACATCCAGACTAACCCAGCTAACCATTATGAGCACCATTTGGAGAAATAGCAAGAACTCCGATACCACATCTCTAATTTCACTTGCTAAGCACATGAGATTCATTTTTTTCTGAGTATTTACTGTTTCCTTAACTTCGGTCACTTTTCTTTTTCTTTCTTTTCTTTTTTTTATTACTAGTTCCTGTTTTCCTTTTAGTAATGGGTATGACTTTCTGCCCTGTAAGTGATAGATAACTACTCTCCCAAAGTTCCCCTAACAATCAATGCATGATTTCATTATTGCTTTATAGTCTTTTCTGGGATCTAATTTGTTTAGCTTGTGCTCACTTCCGTGGTGTGCTGTCAAGGTGGTAAATTTATAAATTCATTACTACGGCTCCTAATTATCCCATTCATGTGACCAGAGGCCTAATGCAAACACTCAGCTTAATTTCTGCTGGCTTTTAAGCAAAGAAATAGCAAACATGTGTGTTTTGCTTCATTCTTGTCTTGCTCTACTCCAGCCAGTTCTGATAAAGCAAAAATGGTAAAAACTAAGATTTTGAACCTTCTTAAAAATACTTCTGAGAATGGCAAAGATAATTTGTCATGAACACATGGTTCAAACTAAGTCCTGGCTTGAATACTCATAGTCTCTCTATTGCTGTCACATCTAGGCTGTCCACAGAACATGAATCCCTAGGGAATTACATTATCATTCATTCCATGTCAATTATGGGATATTTTTGTTCATTTAAATTAGGTTTTGCTCTCTGGAAATATTAGGAATAAAGAAGGTCCCTTTTGTTTTATTTGATTTTTTTTTGTTTATTTGGTACTAAGGAATTGAACTCATGGCCTCGTGCATGTGCTACGCAGGCACTCTACTATGAAGCCACATTCCCAGCCAGGAAGGCTATTTTTCTGTTTCTGGTGAGAATCTTTTTTCAGTAAATTTGTGTACTCAGAGAAAGGCTAAAGGGAATACTGCAAAGAAAAAAAAAGGCAATGCAAAGGTTTTGAGCATGAAACTATTCCTAAGACTAAAGATATGGACATTTAGAAGAAGAACAATAGGATTACATAAACAGAAAGAGACAAGGGCCACCAATATTACTCCTTTATTTTTCTACACCTTACAGCAAACTATTTTTCACATGATCACCTAAGAATCTATTCCAAGTTAAATAGTCAATCGACTCAGATTGTCAGGACTTATGTCATATTGACATTTTCATTTCAATATGTACTCAAGGCTGTCTTAAAAAGTATCATCCAGTCATACCTGAAGCAACTCTGTTCTTTACTCCAAACATAAATCATCTTCTCTTTTCTTTTTTAAATTCCAACATCTAATTTGTCTTTTAATAATCTTTTATACGGTTTAGTCTCTTCAAGACTTCCTTTTCCCTCATTCTCCCTTTGCCTTCACTTTCTTCAGTGTTTATACTTTTTATGATTTACTCTCCAACCTTTACCCTATATCTCATTCTGGATACAGCTTCTGGAAGAAAATACCAATCTATTTATCATTATTGTCAAAGTATGTAGCTTTTTAATGTTAGCAACATTTCACAACGTATCTTTTGCTTTTCTAAAAGCAAATCACTCTTCACCATATTTCCTCACTATCTGTTGAGGCTCTTTCCATAAAACTGAGCCCCACTATGCTAAATTTGTAGAGGGTTTGCCAACATTGTCTATTTCCATTGACTATTTTCCATTCCTTTCCCTCCAATACCAAACATACTCTTGGGCGAAGACAATGATTCTTCTCCTTGTAGAACAACTTTGGCAAGCTTTTTTTAAATTTTATTTTATTTTAAAGTATAGAGGGGCTACAGTTATATTTGCCAGATAGAAGGGGCATAACTTCTCACACATTAATACCCCTTCTCATGTTTTGTCCCCATTTCCCTCCCCTACCCCATCCCCTCATCTTTTTTAAGAAATGAATTCTCTTCTTTAAAAGTTGACTCCCTGATCTAGAAGTTAAATAATATCACCCAGGTCACCCTCTTCTGTACTTAAGCTTCATCATTTTGAATGATCTTAACCCTTCTTATAAATATGGTTATCACAATCTTAATATTTTCTATCTTTTCAAGGGTGTGATATATTTTTACTAACTTACCAAATTATATCCCCATTTGTTATTCTTATTTTGATATCAGTGTTGGTTGCTACTTATTTATTATCTTTGGTGGTACTGGGTTTTAAGCTCAAAATCTTATTCTTGCTAGGCAGGTACTCTAACAATAGAGCCACATCCCCAGCCCAATACCAATTTTTTTTAAATAAAAATGACATATATTTGTTCTCTCCTCTTCTCCTCTGCCATAATTTGTTGCCCAGTTCTCATATCTATCATGAGATTCTTTTCTTTAATACTGCCAATAACAAATGAAGTGGCAAATGTCAGCCTCATTGAAAAATGTATACTATTGAAGCATACCAGAATAAAACCAATACAGCCTGAAACTCGTCTCTTTTTAAAAGAGACACTTTTCTCTTTTCTTCAACTATTTTTTCATTGTTAGAATTCTGTGCATTCTAAATATACTTTATTTTCTCAGTCACATAAGTAGAAAAGTTTCCTTGCAATTACAGATTGCAAGATTTATGACTTAGTTCTGACACAATATTTCAAGTGGAAGCTCTTTGGGTCACTTAAAAGGCTTGGTTTATAAAAACTTCCCAACATGTATATGAGTATAAAATGAAGAAGTCTCTTAATTGATGGACTGAATGGGAGGAGTCTAATTTTTCTTACTCTCATGATAGGGCTGAGGAAAATTAGTTTTATGGGGAATCTAGTTGGGCTTAAGGTAAGATGAAGTGGGCTTTATTCGTTTAGCCTCTCATGTTGATGTTCCCCAAATGGCAGGAAACCATTCTATGGAACAGTGAACATGCAGATGATGATGATGATACGATGATATGCCTCTGAGCATTAATCTCTTTCTTTCTCCCTGCCCCCCCCCCAGTACTCTTTCTCACTCATTCTCTTCTCTCTCATTCTCTTTCCCTCCTTCTTTCCAAATTTCAGTCTTGGTAAATCTACCCTCCTGTCCTAATCAGTCCCTTCCCAAATGTCCAATCTCTAAACACCACCATCTGGCCAAGTAGTTTCTACTCTTGTTACAACTTTAACATATTACTCTGTGATTGAACTCCAGGATGAGTTTGGGACCCAATCATATTTGAACTACAGCTGAAAATGATACCCCAAGAAGGAGAAAGGACTTGCGTCCGAGTGACATGCTCATCCTGATCCTCCCTCCTGAGCCACGTTAGATTCTGCTATGAACAGTTTTCCTCTAGATGAACTCAGAGGAGCACAGCTGTGCCCATCACTACACTACTGCTTAGTGGGAAGACAGAGTTTGGAACACCAGTCGTCCTCTTTTAATGATTCAGCGCATCAGGGATTCTCAGAGACGAGACAAGAGAAAGTTCACCCAAAACACAATAAGTCATAAATTGATCTGGCCCCTCCATATTCCAGATTTATCAGAGCATGAAATATAGTCATAATGTAGTACACAAAATTGCAAAATGCCAGTGTAAACTTAACCAAAAAAGCACTTGGTTCTCACCAAGACAACAGAGCAGTGCTGCTTCCCTTTTCCCGGAAATCCCCCTCCCTCTACCCAGTCAATGCCCCTGTTATCAAGATTTTCTTCATCTCTATAATCAAGACAGGAGATCCTGGTTTTGCTACGTTCTGATTTTGTAACTCTACAAGAACTATTCAACTGTGTGCCTCATGTTTCCTTCCCCATCTCTAAGATTTGGAATAAAAATGTCTGCCTGCCTGAATGAGAATAAAAGTGTAATAAGATAATGTACTTCAAAGGGGCCTGTACTTACTTTACAATGGCTTCCCTTCCATTTCCCGGGGAGGTCATGTAGGAAGAATTACAGGAGATCAAAAAAGCACACAGTGACCTTCTGAATGTGCCAAATAAATGCTTTTCAAAGTGTTTTTCTTTTTAGCTGAAGTGTCCTTCTGTAACAAAACGTACAAATATTCATATAACTGGTTACATTCTCTGTTTACGTAGGTATAAAATAAATCATAAAAGTTCAGAGAAAGAACCTTTGGCAAGTCTTTGCCTTTTTCAATCCAATGAAAGTCATTCAACATATATGATAAGATATTTTGTGAGATGACAGGTGGGTTAAAGTATGCTAATATACTTAGGATACTCCCTACTCCTGGCCTAGACTTAATACCCAAGCTAATAACTTCATTATAAACCCATCCTCTAATATTTGATCTAAGAGTGGAATACAAGTATTGTGATATTCTATGCAGTAAATGTTAGCTGTATACTATTTCGGTACAGTTGTACAGGACAGACTATTGACTTATAGGACAGTAACTCAAGAGTGATGAAACCAAGAAATTGACCAACACAACTGTGTTCATAACTGAGATTTTAGACTCCATATGTACTGAAACTATTATGAGCAGAAAAGGAATATGAACCTCATGTTATCCTAAAGCACCAGGGGTTTTTGGATTGTGACAGGGTATCAAAAGTACCTGGAGGTTTAGAGAAGGAATTCTTTGGAGAAAAATCACTAAGTGCATTGCAAAAAGAGGAGTCTTGCTACTTTGCAACGCTGGCGAATGGAGAGTGAGGGCTTCAAATGGAACACTCTGAAAGCTGCAACACATAATTCAAAAGTATTTCTGGAGTTTCTAACAACACCCACGGGAATTGGAAGAAATTACACTCTGGACCCAGGTCTGACTCCTAGTTGAACACCCAATGTTCCAGAAATTCTTTTTGGGTACTGGGGCCCTCTTCTGTCTCCTGGGAGTCTCTGTTGAAGAGATAATATAAAAGTGTTTCTTGTTCATTTAAAGTAAGAGGCAGGCTCCAATCTGGAAGGACTTGGTGTAGGATCTTCTTTGGCTCTTGTGCATAGAAAGTTTGAAGTAAGGAGATATTCTTTAGCTAGAGCTAAAAAAAAAATAGGACAGCTATTGGGGGGGGAGGGGGGAGAATGACCTTTCAAGGAATTGAAAGATCTACAAAATTTCTAATTTTTGTGTTTCAAAGAAATTTGGAGACAGACAAAATTTGACTTTGAATCACTATCATTGTGTTATGCACGACCATATACACATAACTCTGAAGAGTCATTTGCCAGGAAGATTCATTTCTGTAATACTGTGCATGCATTGAATCTGTTGAGCATCTATATGTCAGTACTGTATACTGCCTGCAAAAAAAAGACTTGTGTATTAAACACCAACTTTTACCAGTGTTGTTAATATAGAAAAATGATTAAACATCTGGCTAAAAAAACAGGATTATTTTTTTTCTTTTTCCTCCTGGTTCCTAACTCCTTTGTTTTTGATTCCTAACTTTAAAGTTCAGAAAAATGTGTCTGTCCAATGACAACTAAGTTTTTGACTAGAAGAATACATTAGTCAATGAATACTCAAAAAATAAATAGTATTATATCATAAAGGAGATTTTTAAGATTGTTGAAAATATAAGCCAATTGAAATGCTGGAGTTATAGAGCAGCTCCCTGAAAACAGATGTTTAGTTTCAATGACATGTGCTTTTTATTTCTAACTTGTAGATAATGGACCAGAGGAACCTTGGGATTTTGCATGATAAAAGCTTATATGAAGAGCAATTTATACAAAATTGGCCTGTTAGCAGAGATTTTAAAAAATGAAAGTCTTAAAATATCATTTTTCCTGTTATGCTTTTTAAAGGAATGATTTCATGTTGATTATAAAGTGCTATTCATTAAGTAAGTTCTATTTATCTTATCATAATATTTTCTTTTCATTTTTTTATTTCTTTAACTGCTGAAGAAAGAACTCAGCATTCAAATACATAAAAATATTTTGATTGACCATTGTATTCAAGTCACTAGACATAATATACTACTATGTATTATCATATATATCTATATATGTAGATAATGATCTGATCATTTTCTCAGGTAGCTGTCAGAACACATTTCCATGTCAAGGGTCCTGATATGACTGACTATTTGATGATGCTTTCATTAGATCAAGGATGTTGTAAATTCATCCCATGTATTTCCTCACTTCTTTACAAACTACAGCTTCTATGTTTTAATTCAGTTGGTCATCTTGGAAAAGATCCTGGGGAAAAAAATCATCGTTAAAAATAGGGAAATACAAGAATGAAAAGGAAAGAATTTAAAGGAAAACAATACTCACCCAACACCTCCACAAGTGGCAGTGAAAAAAATGTGAGCCTCTGGGCTCACTGCTACTCTAACGGAAGGGGAAACATCCTAAAGATAAACATGCCCATTTCGATGCAGCTGGAAAATCCAAATCAGGTTTAGAAGGCCTGACCCCAAAGAAAATAGTTGCTTAAACCTTCTCTGGGGAATTTCATCGGCACTCAGCACTGAGCCATATGTATGTCAGACAGCTGTATCCCTTTCAATGCACAGATGCTGGCCACAGAGAAGCAAGAAAAAAGAAAAACCCAAATGCCCTTCTGTGCCTCCTGAGGTCAATAAGGAGTAAACATCTTCAGATCCTGCCTGAGATAGGCCAAAACCACCAAGTACTTTTGGTATTTTCCTGGTTAGAAAAACAAAACAATAAAAAAAAACCTTATGCATTGAACCAGTGGTATTAAGGGTTTTCTTACTAAATAGGAACATGTACTCTAATGGCCCCTACTTCTCTGCTTGCCTATAGGACTATATTCATGTGTAATGGCAATTCTGAAGTGTAATTATACTTTTATACAAATAGGTTTTATTTATAAATGAGACACATATGAATACTAATGGTTATCAGAGAGATTTTATGTTCTTTACATAGTTCTGGGGTGTTTTCATTACCTTATGTAGTTCTTACGATGACCCTATGATATAGAGAATATAATTTGTGCATATTTTTGAGGGATGAGGGATTAAGGGGACAGGAGACCAAATACATAGCACAAAACAAAACAAAATGAGTGAGCAGTGGCCACCTGTCTTTGAATCTACATCTTCCCCAAATCCATGCTTTTTATTCTCTATGTTTAATATAAGTACTTATAAAATTAATGTTGGCCTCTTTATTTTAATCTCATGATAAGGTTAAGAAACTGTTCACAATGCAGGCTGTTTTCCTTTTCTTGGTCTACAGTGGATGTTAAATCACATGGTGTTTTATTTTCCAACTAACATAATTCCACACCCCTCTCCTGCCACAGCCAGCCTATCCTTTGTCTTTGCTCTCACTCAGCTTCATTCCCCAAGAGGAATACAGGATATAATTTAGAGAGGATCAGAGTGCCCCTTAGAACAGATAAAGGGGTTTATTATGGAGCCTCACAGCCACTGAAATTGCTGAAGGTACTGGTTTGTTTTACCTTCATGTAATAAAACTGTGGGGTGAAAAACAACACTTTGTATTATCATAACCAAATAGCCATGCCCAGTGACAAGGAATTCACTGTGGTGGTACCAAATGAGAACTGACTTTGACCAATGAAAAGGGTTAAATGCTAAGTCCTTTCTCATTTCCATAAGCATCCATAAGCAGACTGGTATCCAGAGTAGTGCTGCTTCATGTCTCTGCTATGTCTCTGTGCCACTGTGTCTGCCAGGGAGCCAGACAATAATAAAAGAAAGGCTCTGTTCCTCGGTTATTCCACGCTGTCTTTTTCCCTATGTTGCTGCTGCCTTTATTATGGTACTTTATATAAAATTTATATGCACTGACAGTAATGACAAAGTATGTCTATAAGACCAGATGGCTGGGTTAAGAACAACAGCAATTCGCTGTGATGATCAGGCCTGGATGTAGAGTCTGGGTCCACAATTCAAGCTACTCAGTCATCTGCTATTAAGTTTTCTTATGAGGAAGAGCCATGAAGATTAGAGCCTTTTATTGCTCAGTGAATTTACTTAGGTCTATGTCAATCTTGAGATGGGTTCTATGAATCATAAGCCTCGAAAAGGAAAGGAATGACAGCCTGGAGTGCTTTTTTCTCTGGAGAGGTTTCCTGAGACTCCTGAATTTGGGCTTGGATTTCCTAGTATTCTTGAGTTTCTGCATGCCAACAATGTTAGTCAGCTCTCCACTACTGTAACAAAATACTCAAGATAGTCAAGTTATACAGAGGAAAGGGTTTATTATGGCTCACTGTTTTAGAGGTTTATGATTTAGTTGGCCCTGTTGCTTCGGGCTTGTGGAAAGGTGGCACATGCTAACAAAAGTGGATGTAGAGCAAAACCCATTTATTCACTTGTTGGCTAGGATGTAAAAATGTGGGAAGAAGAGGAAAACCTGGAGCCACACTATCTATTCACAGACATACTCTTACCATAGTTTCCATGACTTTCCCTTGCATTTGACACATGGAGTTTTGGGGACATTTTATATCCAAATGATACCACTGAGGCATCAGGACAAGATTGCATTTGTACACACACACAAACACAAACACACACACACACCACACACACACACACACACACACACACACACACACACACATTTGGGTAAGAGCGTTTTCCCCCCAAAGAAAACAGATTATTTCACTAAACACTAATAATTTTTCCAGGATGGGGTTTGTGTATTGAATTCTTGTTTAGGTATTAGTATCACAAATTGTTGAAGGGGTAAAAGGTTTGATGATATACAGTTAGGTGAAGCAGTAAATAGTAACCTGATATCTGAGTTTTGATAAAGAGTAATGTATTAAATTAATGCCATGACTCTACATGGTTTTTACTTTAAGGAAATATGTAAACTGTACATCATGCTATGCAACCATTTTGAACTAGACTCTGTCCATCCTTTCCTGAGCTTTGTTTTCACTTAGGTTTTTCATGAATATTTCAAGCCATAAGCTAGAAAGTAACTTAGGAATTACCTGCTATTTCACCAGTGTGGAAACTGAGACGTTTATTGTGTGGCTTGTGTTTTGTGCTTAGATGGCAAATGGTTGAACAAGGTAAGCTTCTTGGTCTTTAGGTTCAGCATGCAAGGCTTTCCCACAAATGTACCACCATGCCTTAGGCTCAGTGGAAAAAGGTGTGTGAGAAGATGACCCTCCTTGTAAATGGCTAGTCCAATCTTTGGCATCCTTCCACTCTTTCGCTACTTGGGTAGAGAAAAATGTTTTGAAAAGTTGTTAAAAATGCTTAGCTAAATGGCCACTAGAAAAAATTCATATGGACATGGTTAGCAAAACACATTGGTTAGGAAAGGGGGGAAAACAAGATGAGGGTGGGGTGGGGGAGGGAAATGGGGATCAATGTATGTGAAGTAATGCACCTTCTATCTGGCAAATGTAATGTAACCCTTCTATTAATTACAATAAAAATATATGAAAAAAACACATGATGATATATTTAGTGTATTTTTATCACACCCCTATGTGAAAACTATTACATATTGAATTTTCACCCATGCAATATCAGTGAGCTTATCCTCTTCTTTTTAGAAAGGATCAGCAAACCTTTCTGAGTTTATGACACAACGTAGTTGTTGAAAGTTTGTATGTAGTCACTTGATTTCAAATCCCAGGGATGCCTCTTTAAAGCATCACACAAAGTCAGCCTCAATTTACACAACTGTAGTGATAGGTAAGCAGAACTCATTCATATTTTACAAGGCCTGACACACAGTGGGAGTGGACTGTTATTATTAACACAATCTCCAATTCAGAACTCTGGAGTTTCTTGTCAAAAATACAGTCACTGGAATTCATCATCCTATCCTGGGGACAAGAAAAAAAATAAAGAGCAGTGAACTCATAAACTGAAATATTGAACTGAAATGTTTTTGTACAACTACTTGGCAATAATACAAATTAGAAATTAAAAAAGTAACCTGAACAAACTGAAAACCATTCACTCTTTTCATTTCCATTAAAACAGAAGGCAAAAATACACCTTGAAAAATAGAGTGAAAAATAAGATGATACGAAAAAGCTTAGGATAGAGAAGCCCATGGCACTAATATCTACAGAAACAATTTGAATTGCAGTTGAAAAATGAACAAATATTTAGTGCAGATAAAAGTCTAAGAGAAGCCAGCATGGTGGCTCACGCCTATAATACTAGCTACTCAGGAGATCTGAGGATCCAGGTTCAAAGCCAGCCCTGATACAAAAGGATCTGAGACTCTTATCTCCAACTAACCTCTAGAAAACGGGAAGTGAGGCTTAGCTCAAAGGTAGGGTGGTAGATCCAGACCCAGGGGTAGGTGGTAGCTGAAAAGTTCAGGGACATACCCAGGCCAAGTTCAAACCCCATGACCACTGCCTACACACACACACACACACACACACACACACACACACACACACACACACACACACACCAAGGAGTCTAAGAGAAAAATTCTGAGGGTACTCAGTTCTGGGGAGATTATCCAGTCCTGTGAGTTTACCTCTTACCATGAAAAAAGTTATACTGTGCTTCCAACAAGGAGAGAAGAAAAGCAAGCAATTAAATAAAATGGGTAGAGATTCCTCTCTTTTTCTTAAAGAGTCTATTATGAAGGAAATCCATTTTTAACAGAACTTAATAAACCAATACGAAATTATATCCAAATTCTAGTCAGTTTAATCTTTTACATACTGGAAAAGAAAACTGCAGCTTTGTCTTCATCTAACCTTTTGTGTGGACAAAGAGATCATTCAAGTCCAATTCCCTGAGAGATTGAAATTAAATCACAGAATTATAGAATGTTGTTCCTCCTTTAGAACCCAATGCATACAAAAGGATAATACAATAATTTGTATAAGCTCCAGATCCTATTTAATGAGAATTCATGTGCACATGCACATACACACACACAAACACACACACACACACACACACACACACACACATGAAAAGAAAATTTAAAAAATAAGACTTTAGAGGAATTTCAGTCACTGATATAGCTACCAATACTAGTGAATATAGCCTTTAGTTTAAACATAGTATCAAGGAATAAATAACTAATCTCCATTTTAGGCTAAAAAATTTATAATGTGATTTTCCTAGCTACATAAATGAAGTGGGTTTAAAAATATCCCCATAAAATTATGTCTTTCTAGAACCTCTAAATGGACCTTATTTACCAATATATATGTCTTTGAAGATACAATTAGTTAAGACAAAGTTGTACTGATGTAGAGCTGGCACTAAATACAGTGACTCCAATCTTTATAAGAGGACAGAGTCATTCAAATACAAATGCTCCAAGATGCAAGAATAAAGGAGGAGATAATGAAAGCAGAGACAGAAACAGAGGTCAAGGAATGACAAAGGTTGGTTAACCACATCAGAAGCTAAATGATTCTGCTGGTTTAATTTTGCATTTCTCACCTCAAAACTGTAAGGGAACAAACCTCTGTTGCTTTATGACACTCCATGTGCTTCCTTGAATTACTCCAATGCAAATTTTTCAGCAGTAGAAAAGGCCCACAAGAGATCCCTAAGAGAATTTGAATATCCTCATTCACACATACTTATTTTCTTATTCCGATAAATACTTACTGAGTGCTATAGAGAAGATTTCGGAAAATTGTATTTATAATATTCTGAATTTGGAGAATGAGATGGAATTAGAGCAAATTGTAAGCTTTGGAGGATTTTTTCATAGAATATTCATGGGATTATCTGCCATTTAAAGTGCTCAGGGGTGGGGAGAGAAAGCAGAAGCAAACATTTTCACAAAAAGAGTTCAAGGAATGGAAACTCACCTCTTGACCAAAGATTTGATTAAAAGCATGCTATAAACCAAAGCAGAAATTAGTATCATTCTGGGTGACCCAATTGAACAATAGTTTAATTGTTGTATGACAAAATAAAAAGGCTATACCTTTAATAAAACAAATCCAAACAAAACTAGACTATTCTTGCTCCATTTGAGTTGTAGGATGAATTATGCCAATTCAAAACTAACTCTCTCTAGGTTATACTTAAAAAGATAGCCTCATAAATAAGTGGTAGAGGTGACAGCTATGAAGCCTGTGTCACTATCAAGTAGTTCGGCTACAATACTGCTTATGTGCCTTACGTTCCAATACAGTTCACTGACACTTGTTTGTATCCAGATAATTTTCTGCACCAGGGCAAAACAATTGGAAATGAGTGTTCACTGAAACTCTTCTGTAATCTGAGATTTTCCACAGTTGTGGAGGCTTGAACTCTTCATCCTCAGCTCAAGGCTAGTGCTCTACCAATTGAGACACACTGCCACTTCCTGTAATCTGAGATTCTTCAGTGCCCCTCTTTTTAGGCACATTTCTCTTAGAGGACTTCACTGGAAGCTAAGAGAAACTGTGGTCTACTAATACTGAATTCATCTTTTCTTTGGCTATGCCCCCTTACTGTTTCCTTTGTGATTCATGTTAACAGCAATCAGTTTGACCAAATTAACCAAGGAATCTGGGAACTGTGTTTGGAAAAGTCCATCTATTTTTAAACTAGTGCAAAAACTATTCCACAAGCACATATCTACAGGATGTTTGGCAAATTTGGAGACAGCAGGGATGGACAAATGGAAGAGAAATAATACTTGCTTTGTTTGTTTGTTTGCCAGTCCGCAAGCTCAAATTCTGGGTCTGGGTCTGTCCCCGAGCTCCTTTGCGCTCAAGGATAATGCTCTGCCACTTAGCCACTCTTTTTCTTTTTTTCCTGTGACTAAATGGAGATGAGTCCATGGACTTTCCTGTCCTGGATGGCTTCAACACATGATCCTTGAAAAATAATACTTCAAATGAATTAGTTTTCATAAAGAATAGATCCAGGTATGAACACTTGTATGTGGCATCCAATGTCAATATATTGGTGACATTTAATAAAGGCCCAAGTAAGGTGCTCTCATAGATTCAAAATCTGGAAAAGGATACTGAGTTTTTCTCTGGAGCTTTCAGGAGCCTCTTTCACCCTTTAGTGTTTGTTCAGTTCACGTAATAACTCAGTGCCCACCACATCTTATGAAAACTAGAAATCATAGAGTTTTTGGAAAGTGGATAATTTAGGGTTCAGTCCTGGAAGTATGAACAAAAGCAAAAACAGATTCTGTATTTGACTATTTTTTATTAAATCAGGGGCGTTGAAAATCTGGTCCACGTGACTAGTTTTATAGTCACTCATTTCCTCATTGCAAAATAAGAATAATAATAGAGCTTCTTTTTTAAATTACTGGGAAGATTAATGTCACTACATATAAAAGTAAATTAAGAAAGTGGCCCACAGTAAGTATTCAATAAATATAAGCTACCATGATAATAATATATGTTTAATGATGTTCATAATGATGATCTTGGTGATGATGATGGTTCCTCACAAGCTGAGTCATTAATGCAACTCATTGAAGACTTTTAAACTCAGCCCTGTTAGCTGTAAAGTTGGAGATGACACTGTTCACTCTAAAGCATGGTCTTATTTTTATATCATGGAACACAATATTTGAAACTTTATACAAGTCTATTCAATTTGTAAAAAAAATTCTATTTTTTTGTAAATAGCAAAAGTAGCATGTAAAATAGTCCCAGAGGCTCACCCCTATAATTTCATCTACTAAGGAAGTGCAAATCAGAGGATGGTGTTTCAACCCCAGTGCAGGAAAATGGTTAGAACCCAATCTCAAGAAATACCTGGGTACAGTGGCTCAACACATGCCAACCCATATACTCAGGAACCCGAGAAGAATAGTGGTTCCAGGCCAGCACGCAGAGGTAGTAGATGCAGTGATCATTCTACATATGAAGGGAAGCTTAAAAATGGGAATACTAGGCGAGGCTTACCCACTTCAGCAGTGAGAACATAGCTCAAAAATAATCAGAGCAAAAAAAGCTGGAAGCGTGGTTCAAGCAGTAGAACACCTAGCTATCAAAATGCAAAGTTCATTTTTGATGCCTTGCATCTCTTCTTTTAGATCATGTATTATTCACCATAGCAAAGATATGGAACCAACCTAGATGTCCCTCAGTTGATGAGTGGATCAACAAGTTGTGGTATTTGTACACAATGGAATTCTATGCTGCTGTCAGAAAAAACAACATCTCCCCATTTGTTAGGAAATGGAAAGACTTAGAAAAAAATCATATTAAGTGAAGTAAGCCAGACTCAAAGGAACTAGTATATATAATCCTTGATACTGAATCATCACTAAATATTGTTGAAAGTATCATGAAATACAGCCTGAACACACTCAGTATTGATTGATATTCAGAACAAGAGAATGTTCAAAAAGAAACACAATAGCCGGGTGTGGTGGCTCACTCCTATAATCATAGCTACTCAGAAGCCTGAGATCTGAGGACTGAGGTTCAAAACCAGCCCAGGCACTAAAGACCCTGAGACACTTATCTCCAATTAATCACCAGAAAAGGGGAAGTGGAGCTGTGGCTCCAGGGGTAGGGCAGTAGCCTTGAGCTGAAGAGCTCAGGGACGGTGCCCAGGCCCAGAATTCAAGTCCCATGACCCACAAAGAAAGAAAGATAGGAAGGAAGGAAGGAAGGAAGGAAGGAAGGAAGGAAGGAAGGAAGGAAGGAAGGAAGGAAGGGAGGGAGGGAGGGAGGGAGGGAGGGAGGGAGGGAGGGAGGGAGGGAGGGAGGGAGGGAGGAAGGGAGAGAGGGAAAAGAGAAAGAAAGAAAGAAAGGAAGAAGGAAAGAAAAGAAAGGGAAGATAATCATTCCCTGACTTATGTAACTGTAACCAATCTGTATATCACCCTTACAACAAAATTTTTAAGAATTAAGAAAAAAAACCACTGTTCAGTCAAGAGCACCTACAAAAACCTAAGAATAAAATACATCTTTTCTTTTAATATCTCTTCATTTATTTTTCACTTTATTCATTCAGCATTATTTATTAGATATTCACCATGTGCCAAGTGATACACTGAAAGACAGTTTTCTAAGGGGAATTGGCGATGCACAAGGGCAGGAAAGAAATCAGCGTGGTTGAGGTTCAGAGAGCTCAAAGAGATTCAATTGTCCAGATCTGGCAGACAGTAGAAATAACTTTTCTTGTTTATGTTCTAAATTATATGAGCAGCCATTGGGAAGTGTGGAGCAAAGGTGTAACCTCATTAGGCATGTTTTAAGAGAAGCAAATTGAGTCTTTTGGTCAGAATAAACCACTGAGAGAGGGTAAAAGCAGACTACCCAGGTAAGATGATTTTACAGAAATGCACACAGGCAGCGATGAAAACTTGGACCAAGGTTGTAGCAATGGAGGTGGTAATGCTGTATCTCCTCTTCAAGTATCACCGCAGGGACTTGCCAGTCACAAATTAAACATGGGGTGTAGAGAAAGGAAGTGAGTAAATGAGTGAAGAAAGCACCATATATTGATATGTAATATGGTGTGTGTGTGTGTGTGTGTGTGTGTGTGTGTGTGTGTGTGTGTGTGTGTATGAGAGAGAAAGAGAGAGGAGGGGGGACACATTGTCTGAAGGGTTAGGGTTCTCAGCTTCAACATCAAATTTGATATGCCTATCCGTTATCCAAGAGGTGATGTCAAGAAAGTAGCTGGATAATGGGTCTGGAGTTCAACAAAAAGGTTTGGGTTAGAGATAGTAATTTGAGGGTTGTCATAATACCGATGGCAGTGGAAGTCATGAAGCTCGATGACATCATTGGGTTAGTGCCTGTAGATGTAAAGAAAAGTCATTCCAAGTGAGCCCTGTGACCCTGGCCTGCCACCATGAGCCCAGCCATTTCACCTGTGACAACCGGATAGGGATCTGTAGACATTGTGCACCATCTGTTCTTTGGTGAGCCCAAAGAGGTTATTTTAATGTTATAGGGAGGAAGCAATTTGGTGACTCAGGATTCTTTAGCCTAAAGCAAATGTTACAAAGAAAAGCATATGGAGAAAAGTTGAGAGTATGTTTACTTCTTTTAGAATTCATTTATTTTCCTGTCTCCCTTGACACACACGTGGAGAACTGGGAGTAATATTTTCTCCCTAACCATTCATAATCTCTGAAACTCAAAGCCATTAGCATTGTGCTTGAATATAAAGTGAATGCTTTCTGAGTTATACTGGTCTTTTAAGAACTAAGGGGAAAATTGTGGCAGTTACCCAGGTCTTTAATTTTCCTGTCACATAGGTATGTTAGACTGCAGTTTTGAATATGATAGTTTTCACAAAGAAAAACTGAATCTTGCATTTCAGACATTAAAAGCTAAATCCTTATTTCATATTACTTTTTTTTACTTATTGTAAAGGTGATGAACAGAGGATAAACGTTGTTATCCTCTCCCTCATTTTCTCCTTGTATTATTAACACAATAAAAAGTTTCCATGAATGAACTTTCTTCCACCAAGTGGTATTGTCTGTGGATGACTAGAAAAAATATTAAAATTGCTTATGGAAATTAGCATTTTTCCATAAAATGCAAAGAAATAGATTATTTCCTTCTAATCTTTAAACCAGCACAGTTTGGCCTTCTGTTTAGCACTTCTAATTTTTATTTGTAATAAGAATGAATACTTTTAATTAATACTCACACAGCTGAAAAATTAGAAATGTGAAATCTGAAATAGCCAACTAGCTAAATTAAAGGAACTTTTCTTAGCAAACATTAAAAATTAAAAGTGTTCTTGAATTCTGAAACAGCATGGAAAGCTTTTATGTGGTTCGATCAAAACTACCTGATGAGTATCTCATTATTCTAAAACATACAGGGCATGGAATTAAGAAGATAAAAATCTATGGCCCTCTCCACTCCTTCTCAATTACTTTTGTGGAATAAATGTGACTCCAATTCTAATTGACAAAACTCCACAGACGTAAAATGGTGCTGATCAGAAATGTTCCTTAAATAATGTAGGGAGTTAAAATATACTAAGGGAAAATAATGAGAGAGGAGATGAAGAGCTAGCAAGATGGAGTTTTGCTCTTTATTTTTTCCTTGTAGGCACTGCAGTGAGGGTCATTTGAAATATGGTAACTATGTCTATTTAAACGTTGGAAATGCATTAACTCCTAGCACCAGGAACTCACAAGACCCAGAGTGTTTACACTACTTGTGCACACCATCCCTCATTTCCTTCTTTCATCAGCAATGGGAAAGGGGGAGGGGAGGTGGGAAGAAGTTGACTTGTCAACAAAGCCATCTTTTCTATTTCTTGAGCGCTCCCTATGGAAATAGCCAGGACTGGGGTTAGGATCTAAGTTGTCATTCCCATCACACTTACCTAAAGCAGATTAAAAATAGTCATTCAGTTTATGTTTCATTAACAGTCAGACTCCCCTTTTACTCACACTTAATCAAGATCCTTTATAGATGTGGGGATGGCAGCAAGCTTAGAAATTGCCTTTGTCCTGTGTGATGTGTTCAGAGATCCTCAGTTAATATGGCCTGTTGATTTATATAAACTATTTTAAGTAAACACTGGGGACTCCCTAGCTTTCCAGTTGATCAACACTCTGACTTGCAGATTTATTGCCATTTCTCTGTGTGTCAAGAGCTTGTTTCCTTAGTCCTTTCTTTTCAAAGAGTTGGGCATATTTAAAACAAACCATATTTCACAAGACTACACCACCAATCTTCTTTGGTTGACCTCTCATAGTACTATTTTGTTGTGGTTGTCGCTGGTACTTTGCAAAGTTGTGACTCCAAAGTAAAACATACAGAAACATAGTCCTTTTCTTAGGGTAATTATTTTAGTCAATCTGGACTGCTGTAATAGTATCATAGACTGAGAGCTTAAATAACAAACCTATTTCTTACTTTTCTAGAGGCTGAAAGTCCAAGATTGAAAATGCTCATATTTGTCATTGAGTCAAAGCTTTCTTTCTGACTTGAAAAGGTGGTCTTACATCCCTGCATGGCCTATAGGACAATTATTTTTCAACTCTCCTCTCAAAAGGCCACTTAACCCATTCCGTAACCAAATTATGTCCCAAAGTTACTACTTCTGACATCATCAACTTTACTTAGAAGTTCAGCATAGGAATTTTGAGGCCATGCAAATATTTCAGGTAGTGATAGCTATTCATCTGCGCATTTATCAAAAATATCCTTAGGACATTTAATAATACCTAACTCCAGAAGCAAAACATATTTGTATTTTGATAAACTGAGAATTGTAGCAAAAATAAATCTACTGTTCATAATGATAATAATTACTATTTATCCTAAACAATAATATATTTTAGCAACATTTCACTAAGTTGTGTCCCTATACAAATCCTTCGACAGATTACGAGTGAAATAAATGACAGGCTACTTCTTATGTACTTTTGAACCACATAGACAAATTTAAACCTTAATTTCTGATACAATTTTTCTCTTCATCTTGTTATTGAGAAAATAAAAGTTTGTGATCTTGCATGAAGTGAAGCAGGAGGCGAGGATTTTCTCTACTTGTCTACTGGTGTCCCTGGTTGTTTGCTAAGCTGTTAGAACTTGAGAAGAAATCTAAGATTAAGTTGAAATTAAGTTTTAAAACAATCCTACTGATACTAAAACAGACACATAGGCCAATGAAACAGAAGAAAACACTCAGAATAAGCCCTCAAAGCTACAGTCATCTGATTTTTTTCCTTCAAATGTACCAAAAGACATATAAATGAGAAAAGGCAGCCTTTTCAACAAATAGTCCATATCTCACATCTATTACAAACATATCAAGTCAAAATGGATCAACTGCCTTACTACCAGTCCTGACACTTTGAAACTTTTGCAGGAAAACCAGAAAAACAGAAGAGGAGATAACCATAGACAATGATATTTTGAGTAAGATTCAGAAAATTAAGAGCACGAATTGACAAACAGAACTGTATTATATTAAAAAAACCTTCTGCAAATAAATTGAAACAATTACCAGAATGGAAAGACAATCGATAGAACAAAGAGAAAATGTCTTTGCCAGCTATTTATTGGACAAGAAAAATAATACCCATAAAATATAAACAGCTCAACAATTAATAAATGATTAGATTAAAAATAGAACAAATGAGTAGATTGTTCTCAGAAGTACAGATGGTCAATAATTTGCAAATAAATATTCACCATCTCTAGATTAAAGCCAAGGTACACCAAATCTTCATTGTAATTTCATTTCAACACAGTGGGCATAACTATCACTGAGAGGAAAAGAGGAGGAAGAAAGAGGAAGGAAGCGGAGGGAAGAGCACGGTAGAGAAGGAAAAAAAGGAAGGAAGGAAGGAAGGAAAGGGGGGAAGGGGGGAAGGGGGGAAGGGAGGAAGGGAAGGATGGAGAGAAACAGAAAGAAAAAATAAATATTGGCTATAAAGTTTAGGAAAACTAAAACAAAATTATACATTGTTGGTGAGAATGTAAAATTAGTACAAGCACTGAGGAAATGAGTATTGAGGGAAAAAACAAGAACAGATCTATTTTTAGGGAGGGTCATAGGGCTTGAATTTATCTGGGTGCTGTCTCTGAGCTCTTCAGCTCAAGGCTACCACCCTCTCCTTGAGCCAAGACCCATTTCCTGTTTTCTAGAGGCTAATTGGGGAATAGAGTCTCGGGCTCTTTTGTGCCTGGGATGACTTTGAACCTTGATCCTCAGATCTCAGCCTTCTGACTAGGATTACAGATGTGAGCCACAGCATCTGGCTAATCGGTCTAATTTTTGATTAACCCAGCTGAACTCCTCTTAGATATAGACAGACAGACAGACATATAGAAGTGAAAGCCAGCACATTGTATAGTTATTTGCATATACACATTTATTGCTGCATATTCTCAATGACAAAGAGTACCCTATGTGTGCATGGACAGATGAATGGAAAAAGAAAATGTGGGGCTGGGAATGCAGCTTAGTGGTACAGTGCTTGCCTAGCTTGCATGAAGCCCTGGGTTCAATACTTCAGTACTACATACATAGAAAAATCTGGAAGTCGCACTATGGGTCAAATGGCAGATTGCTAGCCTTGAACAAAAGAAGCTCATTTACAGTGCCCAGACTCTGAGTTCAAGTCCTATGACTAGCAAAAAAAAATGAAGAAAATATTGTGTGTGTGTATGTGTGTGTGTAAATGAAATTCTGTTTGTTTACAAGATGAATGAAGTCATACCACTAGATTACATTAAGTGATATAATCCTGTTGATAGAACTCATTGTGATATTCTGCCCTCAGATTGGGACATGCACCATGAGTTTTTCTGATTTAATGTGAAATTTGGAGCCTAGCTTTCATGGAGATTGAGTTTGCAGACAACAGAGTTTGGGTATTTCTCATCCTCCACAATCCCTTGAGCATGAAACCAATTCTTTCTCATCTTTCATGTTATGCTTCTCTAGAGAACATTGATTGCATACCTCATAGCACAGTAGAATGAAGCTGAGTGAGAAAACCACTAGTATATAGAACGTCTGTGTTTTCCCCTTCCTATTTGATTTCTTTGTGAACATATACTTTCCTCCAGCGAATCTTGATTTTTTTTTTGAGTACAGGAGTAATTGAAATAGATAGCCAATAATGTGCAACCTGAGTGAAATTTGGAAAGACGATGGACAGATCAGAAAGTCTCAGAAAGATGAAACTATGCACTGGGCCATGACCAAACAAATATCTTTCATGTCCCTGTCTCTGGTTCTCCTTCTGTACCAGGACCTCCAGTGACTCCCTAACTTGTAGAAGGCAGAGATGCAGGTGGGAAACTCAGGGTACATTTCCTAAGTTTCAGACTGGCTTTATCTTGTTTGTTTGTTTTACAAATCATCACCTCATTTCCAGTGAGAACCTTTGAAAAATAAGCCCTTATGTTGGTATGATATCGGTAAACATGTTTGCAAGCATTCAGAATTAAAATGAGGTTAAATATGAAAGTCAACAAATGAATAAAATCATAAGTTGCTTACAAAAAACAAACAAGTAAAAGCTGCAGTTTCTAAATTTGCTACTCCACAGAGGTCAAGTGACCAAAATTTGAACCTCAGAGAAGAGCAGATACATAATCTCTACGATAATTGTAATGAGGGAAATCATCAATTGGCAAATGCCATAGACACAACTTTACAAGACCAGACTTGCCTTGACATTCTACAACCTTTCCTAAATAAAATTATCATGTCATCTCCAATTTGTGTCTCAAACGTCAAAGTTTTAAATACCTGAGACAGGATCACATTGCCAAATCAGCTTTTGGGCAAACTGGTTCCAATTTGAATTCGGAAACCTTCCTCTGATTGTAAACGAAATTATAGCAACAGATCTTCAGTACTACATGCCTGCCAGATTCGAGTTCCTTTTTAGAAATTCTCTACTTCAAATATAAAGGAATCGTCACTTAGAAATGATTTCAGATAATCTTACTACAAAAAATGCATGAGTATGTTTTTTCTTTTCTTTTAATTTTTTTTTTTCCTGTCATGAGTCCTGAACTCTGGGCCTAGGCCCTGTCTCTGAGCCCATTTGCTAGTGTTGTACCACTTTGAGCTATATCTCCTCTTCCAATTTTCTGATGGTTAATTGGAGGGGAGGAAAGTGGTGAATCTTTTGTACTCCCTTGGCCTGCTGGCTTTCGACCAGAATCGTCAGATCTCAGTCTCCTGAGTACAGAAAACTAATCCAAAAAATTGGGGAAGACCAAACTTTGGGCTATAAACTTCAGGACTAAAACTTAAAATTTCATTGTTGTAGATGTAAGAAAATTTTAGATTTCTTAGAGAGCTCACTTCCAGAGAGAATTAGCTGCATGTTACATGAGTACCAGACAATGAGAAAACTATGCAATTTGAAAGGACACTGGGTAATACTTTTGCACTGAAAAACGCTTACAATATAAAAATAATGCAAGTAATTTTAAAAGGCTTAAAGAGTATGCCATTGGAAAAAAGTATTATTTCCAATTGTCTAAGATCAATTCTTCTTTTCAGTAACTGTAACCTCAGTTCAACATTGTTATCTTTCTGTCTTTGTGAAAAATCCCACTCCCAAGAAATCTCCACTTTGTACGCCTACTATGTAATTTATTAATGATTTTTAGAAGACATTTCAAAAGGCCAAACAAGAATTTAAAATAAAAGTCTTAAGAACTTTATTATTTCATATGATATTTAAATCTTCATTCTGGTGTTTTATTACTATTTATTTATTTATTTATTGTGGGTCATGAGGCTTGAACTCAGCCTGGGCGCTGGCCTTGAGCTCTTCAGCCCAAGCTACCACCCTATCCTTGAGTTAAGCCCCACTTCCCATTTTATAGAGGTTAATTGGAAATAAGAGTCTAATGTCCTTTCGTGCCAGGCTGGCTCTTAACCTTGATCCTCAGATCTCAGCCTCCTGAGTAGCTAGGATTACAGGCATGAGCCACGGTACCTGGCTCATTCTGTTTTGTGTGTCTGTTTTTTTTTTTTAATCTTTCAGTTTTCACTTCCTCTCCCTTTTCTCTTTTCCTTTCAGTTATTTTGTTCATATTTCGTATTTCTATTGCTATAACGCCACTGGTCTAAGGCAGTCAGGGCAATAAGATGGAAATTCTTCCAGTTTGTATCACATGTGCGTTAAGGCATTCACTTTTGCCTTTCCTTCTCCATCTGTTTTCCCTCCCTCCTTCATTACTTCATTAAGATTGAATAGAAATGACATTAAGGAGTAGAGAAAGAGACATACAACATTAGCTTTGAATTTACTATGGTTACTATCTACCAGTTGTTCAGCATGAAAAAAATGAAGAAACAAAAACAAAGCATTAAAACACAAATAAAAAACCCTTCTTAGGCTCTGAACTTCAGAATTCAAGTACAGCTATTTCTTGAAGTGTTTTTATAGTGATAAAGCAATAACCGCTCAACTTCAATATGAATTTTTTCATATAATTACTTTAAACATTGGAAATTGTTTATATCTCATAACTACTAACACAGTTTAATTTTGGAAAAATCATTTCAAAATGTTTATGTGTCTATACATAAAGGTATATCACATTTCAAGCTCTTATTAATTGTGATATAAAATCTCTAAATATTTGCCACTGAAATATAGGGAAAAACTAGACTATGACACATTTAAATTCTAGCAATCTATTGCCTTTTTCTGTAAGTGAAATTTCAGGTTGGTTTATTAGTGGTAGGAACATGTGCCATGAAATATATTTTAACCATTAACAAAGTCTAATTGTTTTATTTATCATCTTCTTGGTTTTATTACATTTCTCCAACACTCAGCATAAACTACACCTGCTTCAATAAAAGCCAAATCACTGCTCAAGAATTAAAATCTAAGCATATGCTCATATTATTTACTTATGGGCTATTGGCAATATAAACTTTGTTCTAGGCACAAGTACAGTACATAAATTATTCAATGTTAGATAAAGATAAATTGCCAGAATCTTACTAAATATAAAATACAAATATAATATAATAAATATATTTAAAATATATTAATATGTAAATGTTGAATATATTATATAATGCAAATAATATTAAAATGTAATAAGTATAAAATATACACAAATCTTGCTAAATATATTGGACATTGTGTCAATGTTAATTGAATGGTCAGTGGCAATGGTAAGTTAATTTAATTGGACATTTGAACTTCTGTCATCAGGAAAGATGATTCTGCACCTCAGAAACAAGAATATACTTACTAGGCCTGCTTTAGCAATACTGCATTAGCATCAGCAAAACTGTAATTTCTCTCACTACTGGGAAAATCTGAGTTAAGATAATTGTTATATTTCCTGTTTCTATCTAGAATCATAAGTCAGTTATTGTCATACTTTTCCTCAAGAGTTAAAATAGCTCATTCAACATCATTGGCAATATATTTAATTCACATTCATGATTAGTAGAATACTTATTTATACTATCAGAATTCTCTAGATATCAAGTGCATGTGAAAGGAAAGAGATAAGAAATCTTATCACATGGTAATTCATTCATTAATGAATGTTAGTGTCAAATGATTGATGGATGTATTTTAAAATTCTGAGAACTTAAAAATAGGAATAGTTCAACATAAGGAATTAAGGAGTTAAGGAAAACAGATGTACAGAATTCACATAATTGTATGTGTGCATATTTCCATACTTGCATAAATATAAACAGCATATACATAAATACGTTAGTAGTAATTGAATTTCCTACAATGTTGGTTTGGAAATTCCATTGCTATAGAAAAGGCAATATTTAATTGCTTAGAGAGAAAATGGAGAATCTTTGGCAGGCGAGTGTCAAGTGTCTATTTAAGGAATATAACATTTAAAAAATAATTTCAAAGCAATACATATATATGTACATTTCTACTAGCAGTATCCTTTTGCCTTTTAATTATCTATTCAATTTTATTATTTATTATGATGCAATAATTAGAATTGGACAGTGATACTGTGTCAGCCACTGCTAACTTCTTTCTGTATATCATTTTAACTTTCAGTAATCCATGAGATAATGGCCATGATTCTATTTTACCAGAATAATGGTTCATTTTCTGTTGCTTTTAACACAGTATCACTAAATTAAGTAAATTATGAAGAAAAGAGATTTGGGCCTACATTACACTCTACAAATTAATTTTTCAACAGAATACCAATACAAGAATGAGAGATTATATATACATTATTCCATAGGGAAATCTAGATGTTAATGTTATTTTTCCCATCCACATGACATGTAAGTACCATATTATTGATTTCTGCAAAGTCCTAGATACCATATTTATGGTATAAGCTTGTGTCATGTTTCATTCCATTGCATAGTTTCTATCTGATATTTTAATCAATACATAATATTTTCATTTTTATGATAGGAAAGCCATAGTCTTAAAATATGCTTACTGAGTTTATCCATGTTCTAGAAGGTTCTTCTTGCATATTGGACAGTTGCTAAGCATCCACCCTAGTCCAACACATTGTATTGACCAATTTGCTTACTCACAGATGTAATTCTACGTGGGCTGAACAAGTAACACAACCAAGATTCCACAGCCTGAAGAGTTCCCCATCTCAGAAATAAGTGGTGGAATCAGTATGCAAATTCAGCATTTTCTACTAAGCTCACGTTCTTTCCGCACCAGGCTCTTGACAGATTTGTCTTGACAAAAAAAATGCAATCTGGATTTCTTGACTGAACTTCTCATCTCCTCTTGTTTTGGCATAATTATGGTTTGAGTTTTTCAAACACCTGGGCAGAAATGTGTTGCCAAGTAATGTAAAAAATATCACGTTTCCCCCATAATTTTCATAATACAGCAATGTTGATGCAGTTAGCAGCTGCTGCCTTCCATGGGGTGTGCAGAATGAAGCCAAAGGCAGGGAAGCTGGGCCAAGCGTGGGCAGCTCTCTGAGGTTTTAAAGACCTCTCTGCATTAATGATCAGAGAGTTCTGAGTCCTTGCTCTCTTCTTCATGTATTGTGTCATCTCTGTTTGCTGCATATAAGGAATTCTGGTAAAAGTATCTGACCTCAAAGACTCTTTAGTCCATTGCTTTTGTCCAAATCCTGCCTTCTGATTTCCATTCTGCTGATTCCGACTGCCTCATATATCATATCTGCTTTTTCTTTCTTTCCATTTTCCAATGCCACTGTCAACTTCAGGCCAATCGCATTTCTTATTTTCTTTTCTTTTATTAAAGAAACCTGTAACATATTTTCTCACTTCTAGTATAGCTATTTTCTGTTTCCTATTCTGTAACAAATTACCACAAATCCAAATGTCGAATGCAACAGACATTTATCATCTTCCAGTTTTGCAGGTCAAAAGTCAAGAACAGGTTACATTGCGGGGAGTGGAGAAGGGGCTACTTCAGTGTTGCCATTGGACTCCTCTAGGGACTCTTGGAGATCATGTCTCCTGTTCTTTCCCAGATTTTGGAAAAGCTTCTCATTTTCAAACCCAGTGACATTTGACAGTTCTTTCTCATCATCGCATCTCTTTTGCTCTTTCCCTTTCACATCCTTCTACTCACAAAGATGTGTGTGGTATTATTGCAGGTATCTTGGTAATCTCCCTAACTCAATATAGGGCATTCTTCACATTTTTTCAAGTCTCTTTTGCTATATAAACTAATTGAATAATTGTGACACCTATATATCTCTATACTTTTCCAAATATGGATTAACTAGAGTCAATGATGTGTTTCCACTCTGCCTTAATCTACCAATCTATTAAATATGGATGGAATTAGCTTTTATGAGATTGCCATTGGGAATATTGAATTCCTTTCATTATCGTGATCTTCAAGTCCACACTGATGTGTATTGTTCTATAATTTACATTTCTACAGGTTTCTGTTGCATAAGGTACTGATTGGGCACTTGAGATAGTTTTAGTCTTAGTATTTGAAAATAAACACAACTAAAAATTCAGACTCTTTATCACCATAGCCACATTCCTACTGAACAGGACAGGTCATGATAAAATTTTGATTAGGTTTTCCCTCAAGACATTAGCATATAATATGTTGATCTGAAGAAAAATACTCATTGCAAGTCCCAAACTATGAGACACTTGTAAAACTTCATTAATTCAGCAAATGCCTTTTCAATAGTAGTAGCTCCAATTCATCATGCATCTTATCCTAATAGAAATGGCCATCTAGTGATTAATGTAGACAGAAACCTACTGTATGCCTTTACATGCATTTTATATACAAAAATGTGACTAGAGATTTTCAAATCAGTTTTATAAACTGATATCTTGAAAATCTATGGAGTGTTCTATTTGCTGCAGAACAATCAACACATCCTGAAGCTAAAATATATCATTTTACAAACCGGCTTGAATCTTGCATATCTGCACTTGTTGAGGGATTTTCCCCCCAATTTAATGTATGTATTTAGAATTACTAAACAGTTTCTAGCAGGCATAAAATGTATGCCTCTTTTAGTTTATGTTATGGATATGATACCAGTATAGGGGGAAAAGAATATTTTGTTTTACAAACTAATGGGACACCTAAAAGTAAGATGCATTTTTGCATCTTTATAGAATTTTACTAAGTCTCATTGTAAACAGCTCACAAATAATCTAAACACATACATAGAATTGAGAGCCCTCTTCCTAATTTCATATTTACTTTTTGGAAAATTCTGTCAAGTAGCAAATATAAAGACCAATAGAAAGGTAAGAATGAAAACTTCACAAGTATAAGGTTACTTGGGATTTTTTGATTGCAGACTCCTAAGTATCTTCTACAACATCTGACTCATAGTGATTGCACCATATATTCTTCAGAATGACTGAAGTACTTATATCCTTTGCTAAGTAATGAAAAGAATCATCACATATGCATATATATATATATAGTATTATGTAAACACTTCCAAACTTCAAAATATAAAATACAAACATACATATTCATATGTGTGCCTTTTAGAGTAACAGTTAAGAATCTAAGTTTGCTATGATACAATATTCTCATTTTACATATTTAAAGATACATTTGAAAAATTAGTCAGCACTTCTCATTTACTGTGAGCAAATGTGTGCAAAGGTAGCAGCAGTAAAACCATCTGTGCAAATTAACAATACTAAAACTGATGATGTATAGAACACAGATCAGGTGCTAGGCCTGTCCCCAATGCATTTTATTACTTTAATAAGTTTAATTCTTTCAACAACACTTGGAGGTAGATGCCTTTGCCACATTCATTTGATAGATGAGGAAACTCATGTTCAGAAAGGAGACATATTTTTTTGTTGTTGTTCTTGGCTGTTCTGCTATATGTAACCAAACCAGGGCTATTTTTCTGTTTGTTTAGGGGGATGTGGTTTTCAATTTTTTTGTCCTTAACCAGGACCGTCACAATTTAAGTAAAAAATAAACTGTAGTAGCACATCACATTTTTAAGGGAGAGGCATGCACAAGGTGCATGTTTGATCACTTTTTTTTTTCAGGAAATTTTAAAGAGCTTAGTGTATAAGCACCAGTGAGTGGAAGCTGAGTCTCTCTTTGCCATGGATATTGAGAGGCAGCGAATACTGAGAGACTCCACAGTGAACTACAGAAGGTTTAGAGTAGCCCCTCCTATCTCTGAAAAGCTGGGGTTGTAGCATCTTCCATTTTCAAAAAAGTCCCCCATCTCAAATCCTGAGTATCACAAGATGTCAAGCAACCCTTTTCAGACTCTGACTCACTTTCCTTGTCTTATCTCAGCAATCTGATTCTCACAAGCATGGTTGTAAGAAGGAATAGGAGATTATCTTGGGTTTTTGTTTTCTTCTTTGTTTGGATGGCTTGTTGAATCAAACATTTATTTTCAATTTATGGGACAGAGTACAAGAGAGACTCTCTAAATTTCAGAGCTCTTTGGTAAATTAAACTAGATTTTTCCTTTAAAACAAGAAAATTCTCAACTTCCAAGGCTTTTCAGGAGATCAGAACTTTCCAGGCAAAGCTATAAAAAATTTGCCTAAATAAAAATGGTACAATATAACATTTTATATACAGTAAACAACTCTTTACAATTAGCTTCCATGAGAGCAGAAAGATAGCTATTTCCATAGACTAATAATTGCCAAATAATTGAAAGAGTTAATGATAAACTAATTAGAAGGAATCATTTCACTTCTATTTCTTAAAAAAAATTCCTCATTACTAAGCAATTATTTTGTTTAATCCCTTAGGCCAGGAATAAGCATGATGCAAAGTTTTCTATATAGAATAGAAATTGTATGCTTGAGAGAAATCTTACCAAACATTCAAAAATAACACTTGAATAAAACCACATAAAGACACTAAAAATAGGAAAACAATATTTCATAGCAAAGTGGGGCATACTACTTTTGAATCTCATGGCAAATTTTTTGTCTTCCTATTTCATACTTAGACTTATTTATGTAAGAACAATGCTAATATTTGTGATAACCCATTGCATATTCTGGTTATACCCCCTCATTATTTTAAAGAGAACTAATATATTAGCTGAATGGATGGATAAATGACTAGATGAATAGATGGATGAAGGATGAAAATTAAATGAAAACAGCTTTACCATCCTTACTGACTCATACACAGTCATGCTATTATTGGGGCAGTAGTTTCACTATGTCTGATACATGTGTGCATTTCATCTTTATTTTTCCTCAGGTACCAAGACTGTTCTAATTTGCTTGCGCATGCACGTGTGTGTGTGTGTGTGTGTGTGTGTGTGTGTGTGTGTGTGTGTGTGTGTGTGTGTGTGGTGTGTGTGTGTGACAGAGACAGAGAGAGAGAGTTAATAGGACTTGAACTCAGGATCTGGGTGCTGTCCCTGAGATACTTTTCCTCAAAGCTAGTACTCTACCACTTGAACCACAGCACTACTTCTAGTTTCTGAGTAAACTGGAGAGAAGACTCTCACAGGGGTTTTTCTGCCCCAGCTTGCTTTAAACTGTGATTTTCAGATCTCAGCCTCCTGGTAGCTAGTATTACAGGTATGAGCCACTGGTACCTGGGTCTAATTTTTGCTCACATGCAACTTAAGAGTTAACTACTGGTTCCAGAAGTTAGGATCAAAATTCTACTACTTAACTCTATATGGCTCTCTGGAATACCACTTAGTTGGTAGAATAGCTCTAAATTTTTTTTACCTGTACAAATTATAATTGAAAGACATTTGATAAAAAGAACCACTTAAGAAATAAGTTGTTATGCCCATCCATAATAAGAATAGTGGCCATGTTTTATACAACATGCTGTATTTTATAGACACTTAAGAGCACAGAATGCAGGGTTATGTTCTTTCATTCTAAAGAGTATCCTTCATTAAAATGCATCTTTGTGTGGAAAAATTGTTTTTCAAGGTTTAAGGTAAACCTCACTTGAAGAATTCAGTCCACTTAACTGTGTAGGAGATTTGTACAATATTAGCATAATAAAAGATGTCAGACATTCTTCTGTGCAGGAACCACTTTGTAAAAGCCAAAGTTATCAAATTAACTGGAATCCAAATCTTTTGGTTAATTTTCTTGCTTGTTGGCTTGAAATTTTGGGTTTTTTTGTATGTTTGCATTTTACATATTCAGTAGGAGATATTTTAAAAGAAGCTCTTCCAGTAGCATATTCCATTAGCTTGCTTAAAATTCTGAGGCCTTGGTTTATAGTTAGTATGATTTGTCTCAAAAGAGAGAGAGAGAAAGAGAGAGAGAGAGAGAGAGAGAGAGAGAGAGAGAGAGAGAGAGAGAGAGAGAGAGAGAGAAGTTAATTGAGCAAAAATAGCTCCAACTTTCCTCATGTATTTCTCTTTAGGACTTGAAAATATGAATCATGAAATTGTTAATATAAATCACACTGGGAAAAGTTTAATATTAGAGACAGAACTTAGTCATTCTTACAAAGTCCTAGTAGAATAGATAACCTTTTTTCTTTTGACTTGAATCTTACCTGTTTCTTTGTAGACTATTTCCCCCCAAATATTATTGAGTTTCGTGCTGCACAAATATTCTACTACCAAGTTACATTCCTAACTCCATGCCCAGTTTTTCTAATCCTGGTGATATACTATCTCCTCTTTTTTTTAAATTAAAGAATTTATTAACAATGATTTTTATATCAGATTTCAAATGACATGTTTAACAAACAAGTATTCAGGAAGGGAATCTCTATATGCAATCACTGACATTTAGATTTTAGAACATAATTAAAATTAAGCTGAGGGTTTATATGTCATAGATACATATTAATCTATGTAATAAAAGAGATCTTTGCCCTCTTCCTACCTAGACCTTAAAAATTCTGTTTATGAAATTTTTTTTTCAATCCTGAGTTGTGTGGATCACCTCTCTCCTTCTGGAAATATGACCAAAACCAAGAATTTGTATGGGGTCTCAAACTAAAAGAACAAAAGACAAAATGTGAGCCCAGTCAGTCTCATCCAAGGTCTGAACTTTGCCACTGTTCTTTTTGAATTTTATTGAGATTACCTAGGATTATTTATCTGTTGGCATATTGGGATTGTCTATTTTTCTTTGAAAGATAACATTGACCAGTAATAATGAACTACATATTGGAAGAACACATTCATAAATATTAGTATCATTACATTTCCCTATAGGGTCTGCAAGGAAGGTACTGCTGATGTTCTTTTCCAAATGAGGAAAGCAAAGCAGGATTTTGGTGAACAAATGCTGACCATTACATCTGATGAAGAGTAATAAGCCCAGAAAGTAGGAGGCTAGAATAGGAATTTCTAATGACTACCATGTATTTCTAATAACTTGATAATGTATAGTGATGTCAGATTTGTTAGTACTGGCATTTTCCACTGAAGTGCTCCATTTCTCTCCCTCTCAGCCCACTATGTCAATGTCTCAAACAATTAATGTCTTCCAATCTCTTCTATGTATCTTTCTCTGTGAGAAACATATGAAAAATAGGTAGCAAAGAACCCTTCATCCATTAGAAGTTACAAACCACTTGTAAAAAAAATCCAGGAAAGCATCTATTAATGCTAAGTTTAATAAAAATGCATTAGACAGAATTTTATCCTTGCTCCTGTGAAAAGGTGTCAAAAAGGATCATTAACAAATGACATTTAAATACTTGAATATTTTTGCCACCTGTCATCTTGCTTCTTTTCACCTGTATAAATGGCATTTATGTCTGTTGACACCCTGATTATAATGTTATCACTGCTTTTCAGTTATTTCCACTAACCCCTGACAGGTTTCTTTATTCACATGCCACTCATTTGACATTTATTTGCTTTCTTTAATTTGTGTTTAAATATGAATTCCAAAAGTCTGCCTTGATGATATGATGTATCTTTTAGCTGGTATGACTGATGAATTCTGAGGTGGTTCATGATAGAAAGTAGCTAGTGTTATTGGTGTCCTCTTAAATGCTTTTATGGGTTTATGAACAGTAGGGACTGAACCAGCACAATTTTCAACATTGACATTTAATGGTACTAAGTCAGTGATCATCATTCATATCAGTAGGTTGTTATCATACCAGGGCCCTTGGTATCTAGATGGTGGTGTGAATGACATGTATGTTATGACTACCAGCACTTGACAACTTGGCTACATGATTCCCATGTCATATTTGCAAGTATCTGTATGGGTGTTTCTGGGTGGGATTTTTACTTGAACCAGTACACTAAGTAAAGCATATCATCTTTCCCATGTTAATGGACATGATCCAGTCCATTACGGACTCTATTATAGATATGAAAACAGGCTGAGTTCACTTCTTGGCTGACAACTGAGCTGAAATAGTGGCCCACTACTTTACTGGTTCTCAGGTCTTTAGGTCTAGACTGGCATCTACACAAATTGTATCTCTGTCTCTCGTGTCTTTTCAACTATACCTCTTAAATTTCTGGGTCTCCATCTTGTTAGAGGCATGTATGGGAGCTCGTCTATCTCTACAGATTCATGATCCAATATGAAAATAAAATTCTATGAACATATTTATATACAGCTTATTCTATTACCCTGATTTTTTTGTTCTCCAGTGAATCCTTACATGATGCAATGTTTTGACTGACTTGCATAAAAACAAATGAAGGATGAGTATGTTGGCAGAAGAGTGGCTGGAAGAAGAGAAGAGAGAAGGAAGAAGGAGGCAGCAATAGAAGAACGATAACCTAAACTGAATGAGAGCAGGGAGAAAGAGTACCAAGAACAAACAATGGAGGAAGCCCAACACAAAGCTGCTGGGTATAACTGATTCTCTGCCTGAGAAGCAGAATGCATTGTCATAAAGGACATAGAGTGAATTCAATAAGCATCCTCTGGCACAGATCACATGACCAATGAAGCTAATTTGTATACACGCTATTAAAAGTCAGTGAAGGCAATGTAAGCATGTCAATGAAATTGTGAATCAAGTGATAAAAAGAACTCATATTTCAGAAGAAAATAATGAAATATATCTTATTTCTCATGGCAACATTTAATATTGCTTGTCATAGTTAATGTATAGGTGATTATCATCATAATCATTGATGTTGAACTAAAGATATTATTTAGATAGAGGTAAGTATGTGGAAGGGACTTCCAAACTAATAGTATGTAATAAATATAAAATGTCTCTAAATTTGTGATGTGATAACATTCGCATACAATAATAAGATCACTTCATACGCTCAGTGTTACTACAAAAGCAAAGAGACCTAGATAAAATTCTACAAAGATATTGAGTAACAAGATTGAATGCAAATTCATTTAGCCACCCTCAAAAGCAGTATGGGGGTTTCCCAGAAGAATAAACATAGAGCTCCCCTATGACCCTGCAATCCCACTTCGGGACATTTACCCAAATAATCACAAACAAGGCAATACTAAAGCTACCAGAACTGCCATGTTCACTGCGGCATTATTTACTATGTCTAAGATGTGGAACCAACCCAGATGCCCCTCAGTAGAAAAATTGATCAAGAAGATGTGGTATATACACACTAGGGAGGTTTTATGCTTCCATCAAAAAGAATGGCATTGCCTCATTCGTTAGGAAATAGAAAATCTTACATAAGCCAGACCCAAAGAAAAGTAGGTTGAATGATTTCCTTCATTTGTAATAACTAGAATATGTCAGTGATATTCATAACAAGGAATCTCAATAACCCAATTACTAAGTGCATAGAGCCATATACAATGAAGGATGAAGTGTATCAACATGAATCGAAGTGTATCAAGTGAACATGAAGTGTATCAACCTCTTGTTTTAATTATGTCCTGTATATAGTTCTCCCCCCTCCCTTTCTCTCACTCTTTCTGCCGTTTTTTTTCTGTTTTAGTTTTCTGTACATAAGTTTATCCTATCTGTGGAGGAAAAGAGAATTACAGCAATGGCAGGATGAACTAACGCAACATTGATGCTCACTCAACACTGTATTGGAAATGAACTTTACAACTTGGTGGGAGGAAGGGAACAGGGAGAGGAAAAGTGGAGAAAGTGTGGGGGGTAACAGTGTTTAAAATGTACCCATTACTTTACTTATATAACTGTAGCCACCCCCCCCCCCATCACCTCTTCAGTATAGAGGAAAAGAACAAAGATAGATTGAGGAAAGTCTGCATGATAGGAGAGTAAAGGCTATGGGAAAAATTAGTGTGAAAGGACAAATCAATAGAAAATATTTTTAAAATTTTCCAACCAAGCCAGGCATGGTGGCTCACGCCTGTAATCCTAGCTACTCTGGAGACTGAGATCTGAGGATCAGGGTTCAATGCCAGCTCGAGCACAAAAGGACCTGAGACTCTTATCTCCAAACCCCTAGTAAACAGGAAATGAGGCTTGGCTCAAGGGCAGGAAGGTAGCAACGCCGAGGCCTGGGGATAGAGTGGTAGCCTTGAGCTGAAGAGCTCAGGGAGAGTGCCCAGGCTGATTTCAAGCCCCATGACGCGTGCGCGTGCGCGCACACACACACACACACAAAATTCCAATGTGATGGTCTCAGTTTAACACTCATATAAGATCATTACTTTTTAATTATAAAATATAAATGTTGCTAAAGGTCAGTTGTTCATGCTTGCAATCCTAGCTGCTGAAGAGGCTGAGATCTAGAGGCTGATGGTTTAAAAACCAGAGGGAACACAAATATTCAAGACCCCATTTCCAATTAACTGTTAAGAAGCCAGGCTGGAGGCATGCCTCAAATAAAGCACACCAGCCAATATACACAAGACCTTAGGTTCAAAGTGTAGGCTGACCACACACACACACACACACACACACACACACACACACACACCTGTATAGACAAATACACATACTATTTCTAAAGTTTATCTGATTTATTGGTTTACATATTCATTCGATAACATGTCAAATTTTCTTTTCTGTGGTCTTATTATCTTTAGTAATTAAAGATTAAAACTAAATACAGCAAGAATTTCTTGTGACTTCAGGACACAAAGCAGAATAATCAGTAGTTTCAAGAGACTGGTTCACCTTTTATTCTCCAAAAATCACTAGAAGTAGAACATGTTAAGAATGGTGGAAAAAAAATCTTCCATTGACTTTTAAATTTTCAGACTGGCTTTCCATTTGGTTCCATTACCTGAGATAGTCCAGACCATGCAAAGTCTTTTGGGACCTGTAAGTTATCTTTCCCAGTATTTGGTGATCAATAACTCAATCAAAGATGTACATCCACTCTGACAACCTGAAGTATGCCAAAATGCAATGCTTTCACATAAGAGGCTAATTTGATTTCTCTGGTATTTAGTTATTGTCCACTCAAAATGGCACCAGACAAGTGCTATCTGAAAAATAATTTGTATCTATAATTACACTTATAATCATCTGTCATTAATTAAATCATTCACACTTAGTATTGATTGACAAGTAGATTTCCCCAAAGAGAAAACAAACTCACCTACAAAGAGTTATACTACCTGCATTTCCCCAAATTAATCACTATTTAGAATTTTGTTTTCAAAGTAGGTTCAGCTTGTGCCTGAAATGCAAATTAGCTCTGCATATATTATGAATCTGTATTTTTGCTGCACTATTTCATCTTTTATTAAAGATATATAAATTGTGAACTTCACCTGTACATGTGTAAGATTGCAAGGAAGTAACAAGAAATTATACTTTCTCAGATACAGCTGTCATAGGAAAAGTATTCTTGAAGGTAAAACATGCACGCCCAGGTTAATTAGTAGACTGTTTTGATATGCACTTGACTGGTGATTTCTTTACATCGTAACATTTTAGCATAATTGCGAAATTTCCACCTCTGCCAGCACAAAGTAAATGTTATTACAGAAAATGACAGCATCTTACTCTGCAACATCTACTCATGCAGCACTGTACTTAGAGATGCATTGGGTTTAATCATTGTCTGTTTTTCTAAGTTTTGTGACAGTCAGCACACTTATGGGAAACAAGTTACAACTTCTAGTAGATGTCCATATGTATGCCAAATATAACTGGTCAATTAAGTCACACACATTTTAATGATCCTTCAATATAAATATCACACTCTGAAAGAGTCACTGGATGGCTGTTATCTTATAAACTAATGTCATTGCAATTCACAGCACAATGTACATCACAAAGTTGAAAATGATGACCTTTTCCTCCTTATCTGTTAAGATCCTAATTTTATTTATTTATTTATTTATTTATTTATTTATTTATTTATTTATTTTTGCCAGTCCTGGGCTTGAGCTCAGGGCCTGAGCACTGTCCTTGGACTTTCTCAAGGCTAGAGCTCTACCACTTGAGCCTCAGCACCACTTCCAGCTTTTTCTACATATGTGGTACCAAGGAATCAAACCAGGGTCTTTGTGCATGCTAGGCAAGCACTTTAACCAATAGGCCAAACTCCCGGCCAAGATCCTAATTTTTAAAAGATGGTTACCCATGATAGTTAGGGTATGTTTTCACATTCTTTAAAGTGAGGCTGAGATCCATTCTTTCTCTGCAGCAAGAATGTAGCATGCTTTCTACTACAATAAAGAAAACATGTCTTACTGAAGAACACAGGAAAGGTGGCTGCTGCTAATTATAAATGATTTCCAGAGTGCTTTTCTGCAATGCACTCTATCACGTGTGTGGATAACACATGGTCTTCTACACATCACCAGTGAGAATTGGCCTGAGAAGTTCAGCACAGAATCACAGGAGACCTGCTATCGATACTAAGTAGGAAACCGTCTTTCCACACCCATAAAAATGTGGAGGCCCATTTGTTTTCCTAAAAGTAATAACATCCTCAGATTCATCTCAATTTTGGATAATGATGTTGATCTTTCTAATTATAACAGGCATAGTAGAAAATATTTTTAGTCCTTTGTCTAGATTTTGGGAGTCCATGACATAAAGCTTAATGCTCTTTTGTCACTTGCTAATTGAAGGCTTTCCAAAGTTTAGACATTAATACTTTTCCATAATAAAGTATCACAACAATAACTTTCTTACTTTTAAAACTGTTTTCATTTAAAATGTATTCACTTTAAAATGATTTACTAAAAAAGCAGCATTAATAACTTGAAAAGCTGGCATCCATGAACACAAATCGCAATAACAGAAATAAATGACATCAGGAAGAAAACCGTACCAATAAAAATCATTTGAATTAATCTTTATGAAATACTATTCCAGGTTCTAGGAAGGAAATCAGTACGGTCCATTTTCCCAAAAATGTGACTCTGAGTGACAAACTTGCCAGTAGCTTGCTTACATTGAGACATGTGTTTCCCCATTGGAAAGTCTGTAGACAAAGAGGACCAACAGAAGAGAGCTAATGGGCGAGGTAAAGTATGGTCCAAAGTAAAATGAGAAATATGAGAAGAAAATTTGAGCCAGAAAGCAAATTCTCAGGTCTGTGTATGCAGAAGCAATCAAAAGTAATATAACTCAGAAAACCTCTAAGAGCATATAAACCCTATCATGACAAACTAACAAGCAATTTGAGGAATGTCCTCCTTGAAGGAGCGATAGAAATGTTGTTGTGTCCAGCCAGAGCATGGCTGACCATCACACAGTCAGTCTTGAAAAAGCCACCATTGAAGTTTCAGTTTTGCTGTACTTCTTGTCCTTCTGCCCATCATTGGGGCATAGTTGGGTGAATAATTCCTCACACCAATTAGTGGTAGAAAAGTCCCCAGTAACTATTGAGAATCTAGCAAAGCCTGAGTATCACTTGCCCCAGGAAGCTTAGAATGCTCCAGGAGGAAATAGAAGAACAATAGTATCTCTTCTGTCCCTGCCAACTCCTCTGTTAGGAAAAGGAAGTGTCTCTTTTAATAAACACTGGCTTGATATTAGTAAGATCACACAGTTTCCCTTGGGGCAGTCTCCTGTAAAAGCACATCAGAGAAAGACTCTGAGAGAGGAAGGAGTGTGCTCTAGTAGTGAGAAAAAAATGTAATAGCTGAGTAACTAGAAGATGAATAAAGAACAAGTCCAATGAAAGAAGTAAACCAACAAAATCACATGTACAGCTAGCAGAAGGAAATATGGCTGAGCAGAACAGAGGAAGGTTGAGATGATATGGTGTTTGGTGTGAAGCCAGGAAAGCAGTCAGGACACAGGCTGCCATGCTCTGTTATTAACAACCCTTCTGCTCATCCAAGGAAATTCAATGTTCCCAGAAATACATTTACCCCTTGGCCTCAGTGACTCATGGTTTCATGATTCCTCTCGCTTTCAGGTTGGCTTCTCTTACTTCCACCAAATTTTGGCATGCTGAGTACTTCAAGTACAGAAAAGTACTTTAAGTCTTTCCACCCTCAATCTTACTGACACAGAACTGTGGACATGTATATGCACATTTTAGAGTAGTCTGTATCACACGCTCAGCTATTACACACTTGGATTGGTTTTAATTTTAGGTCTAAGTTTGAATTTAATGATTCACACTCACTGGGGCAGTGCTCTACCATATAAGTTAATGTATTCTTCCTTTTATACTTCAGGTTATTTTTCAGAGAAGCCTTCATATTTTTGTTGTTGTTTTTAACCAAGGCAAATTTTAGACTCCAGTTCTACCTACATTTCCATGGGTATCTGGGCTCACAGGAAGAAGTCTTGAGCCTTAGTCACATGATAGAACTTTTAAACTCTGTCCCCTTGTCCCTTGTAATCCATTATAGTCCTCTATTTAAATGAACTAATCATTTCTGAAACACCGATTTATCACTGTATTAGATGAATCCGTCTACTTTTTTTTCCATAGCAACTGGCAAGTCTTAGCCAGTCTTATTTATTGGTTTCTGTGTATCTATACTGTGTGGCATCACAACTGATAAACCCACATTGTCCAATTGTATAGGTACATGTGATGTACAGGTAGGCTGAGGAATGAAATTTCTATTTCAACTCATTTTGAGTAATTTAGATATAAGAAGAATTACATTCCATAAGTAATGTATATCACTACTTCTGAAAAATAAAATGACATTTAGACTTACTGTTTTGAATACATTTTTTTGTCAGTTCAGGGACTTGAACTCTGAGCCTTGATTCTTCAGCTCAACGCTAGCATTCTACCACTGAGCCCAGGGTGCCACTTCTGGTTTTTCTGGTGTTTAATTGGAGATAAGAGTCTCATGGACTTTCATGCCCAAGCAGGATTTGAACCGCAATATTCAGAACTCAGCCTCATGAGTAGCTAGGATTACAGGTGTGAGCCACCCATACCCAGCTGAATACAACTTTTACTCCAATTAATTTTTTTCTACTTTCCTTTATGCTTTAAAAACTATACTTATGAAAAATCTTATTTAGAAAATTTTGAGCTCAATTAAGCATTTTAATTGAACAAAATTTTAGTTCAACTAAAATGTTCAGTTTAATTTCAAAATTAAGCAGCATGTTATTGCTGTACATTGTATTTCTATTGAACAGCATTTGTTCAGAAACAAAATTGGATTAAATAAACCTAATGTGTGCTAAATCACAATCTATAACTTGAATTCATAGTCTGTAGCTTTAATTATATAATCTTCTAATTCTTTCCAATGAAGCAAGAATTAAAACTCCCCTAATTTGCTCATGAAAATTTGAACAGCACAAGGAGAGAGGAGAATGCATAAAGTCACAAGGTTAACAAGCAGAGACAAGGACTCAAAGTCAGGTGTCTGACACAGACCCTGATGTCTTCAGTTGGTCAAGTTATATGGGGGGCTGCAAAGCTTAGGGAAATATAAAGGGCAATAAAGGCCCTCTGAAAGACTGTCACTCTCACTGTTTCATAGCATCTTAGACTGTACCATGTGGTTTGGCTAGACATTCTTCAGCAACTATTTTGGCATCTGTGTTCATGATTCATCCCATGACAATAGCTATGCTCATGACATTCTCATGCCAGTGTAGTCTGCCTAAGACAGACAGATCCAGGGCTCTCAGCCACCTGGGCTGCAAAAATGACTTAATATTAGATTACAAATGAGTGCCCAGAATTCTGGCGGAGGCAGCTCTGGCTGATCCTTTCTCTTTCAGTGTGGTCAAGCACAGATGGTTGGGCTCTATCTCTCTTCCACCTTGACAGAAAACAGGTCGTGGGGGTTGATGAGACTCTCCTGAAATAGACTCTGCTACCATTCCTGGACCTTCAAAAAAAAAATAAAGACACTTGAAATCTTCTCATGATGGAGCCCAAGGAAATGCAATGTTTTTGCGCTTGGGGTCAGAGTGTTTATATGTTTCCAGGAATAGCATTTTCAGCCTACCAGCTAAAGCCATTCTGACAAATAACATGTTTTCTTTTGGGAGGTTCACAGTACTGCCTTTCTGAAACTTGCTTGCCAGTTTTTCATAGGTACAGTCAAATTCATCTAAGATCCATGCTTTTGTGTTGATCTATGTTGCAAGGCACACTAAAATTCACTGCATTTACATTTCTCATGACCATGTACCTAGACTACTCATAACTATACAAATGATTCACTATATATGTATATATAATCTCATTTTTAAAAAGGATAAAATGACCAATTTTAAGCAATCTTCCTCAAGTCTCACCTTTCACATGGCAAAGCCAAAATCTAAACCATGATCTGATCCTAAGCACATAGCCTTTTAAGTTTTAAAATGAAACCTGCATACATCTTCTTGCAGACCATCATCAAGTATTGGCAAATACTTGCATACTTAATCAGATTCACTTGTTTTTTTCATCAGTTATTTTCCATTTGATGTCTTTTTTCCCCCTCATTCAAAACCAAGACAACAAAAAGTCTTTTTCCCCCCACTAACTCATGACTAATATATTGAACAAGTATTTAGTAAGATCTCATTCTTTGTTAAATACCATATTGTAAAGCTTAGAAGAAGATAAAAATCATTTCTACATTTATAGAATTTTAATTGAGTCACACGGGAACTGAAATTTATGCTGTTACAACTGTAGAACATAGGTGCTAGTGACTGTATTTCAGATATCCATGGTCTTTAATGTAATCTCTTGTCTGCCTTGACCACTGACTTCATGAAAAACCAGGCCAATAGAGTGAAATGCTGGCATGGTACCTTGGCTTGTACTGGAATTCTAAAGTGTATTTCAAACATAGCACCAGCAAGAGACACGTTTGATTCATCCTCCCCACTTAGGCTCCAACATTTTTCCTTTCCCAGTCTGAATTAGGAATTACTGAATGAGTTATACCACTGGCCTACATATGCTTTCAACAACAAACAAAAAAAGCCACGAAGACTTTGAATCTTCTTTATCTTTTAACACTGGTAGCCAAATCTATCAACAAAACCTGTCAGATTCATTTTCAACTTATATCCTAACATCTTACACTGAATTACTACTATGTCCTATAGGAACTGTAGCAATCTCCTAACTGTTCTGGCTTCTGTATTTTCCAATAAGCCATTAAAATTGAGGTCAAATTTGCACTTGGAGAAAAGTACTACTTTCAATTGCATAGTTTGAAGATTATCAATACAGGTACACTGCTGTCCTAATTATGATATCAACTTTTTTTTTAAAGTTTCTATCATCCTTTCTTAGATAATATATGATATTTTAAAAAATCAGGGAAGAATAATTTTGAGTATTTCTGATTTCTCTCATATAATTCATTTTCTGTTCCTCAACTATACACACATAGAGGTGGCACACATACACACGAAAACACGCAAGAAAAGGCAAAGCAGAATATCTAATATTTTATATCAATATACAGATTTCTTTGGTTTGCTGTAAGCTTACAATCTTAATTCATGTTTTCATGGTGAATTCTTTTAATGGTATAGTAGAATCAATTTTGTTACATGTATAAGCCTACATGTGGATGTATGGTTTTTTTTATTGTAATTAGTAAAAGGGTTACATGATATTTGCCAGATAGAAGGTGCATTAATTCACGTACATTGATACCGTTTCACATGTCTTGGTACCCATTTCCCTCCCCACCCACACCCCCCACCAGTCTTGGTATTCCCCCCTTCCCTATCAAATTTCAAATAACCAAATACAAATAAATTCAATATATCAGATAACAAAGTGAGATACTATAACAATATGAGATAACCAAGGGACAGCAAAGGAGATGAAAGACAACATAGTACATTAAGGACAACAATAATTCGTTATATGGCTTTTGTTTCAATATCCTGGAGGTCCTTTCAATTAGCTTCATACTATATGGCCTTATGTATCAAGATTTTGCTCTATTGCAGATCTCTGCTAGTAGAGCCCAAGGTTTCTACTGATTATGACAAATGAGGGAAACCATTGAGCCTAAGTTCCTTTGAGTCTGGCTTACTTCACTTAATAGGATTTTTTCTAAGTCTTTCCATTTCCTAACAAATGGGGTGATGTCATTCTTTCTGACAGCATCATAGAATTCCATTGTGTAGAAATACCACAACTTGTTGATCCACTCATCAACTGAGGGACATCTAGGTTGGTTCCATATCTTTGCTATGGTGAATAATGCTGCAATGAACATTGTTGTGCTAGTGGATTTAGTATGCCCTTGTTTCTGGATGGTTGGGTAAATGCCAAGTAGTGGAATTGCTGGGTCATAGGGGAGTTCTGTGTTTAGCCTTTTGAGGCACTGCCACACTGCTTTCCATAGTGGTTGAACGAGTTTGCACTCCCGCCAACAGTGTAGTAGTGATCCCTCCTGGCCAGGATGTATGGGGTTTTTTTTGTTTGTTTGTTTTTTTTGCCAATCCTGGGCCTTGAACTCAGGACATGGGCACTGTCCTTGCGCTATCTCAAGGCTAGAGCTCTACCACTTGAGTCACAGCACTATTTCTGGCTTTTTTCTATGTATCGAGGAATCTGATTTGTCTTTTCTGCCATATTTGAGGATTTTTTTTCCTTTCATGTGCCAACATTAGATTGTCTCACTGATGAAAATAGCCTTCTAAATATTCTTGAAATTTGTAGTATATTTGCCAGTTTTGCCCGTTATTTTCTAGGCTTTGCCTATCAAAGTGATTTTTTTACAGTTGTATATAAAAGAATAAGTTTATCAATTAATGCCTATAAGAAAAGGTATGTAAAATTTGCTTGAGATTTTTCTGTATCTACACATTGACCTATATTGAAATGATAAAAAAATAGAAGGTTGTGTCTATTTTGTTCATTAACTTTACTCATTTTGATACTATTCTATAGTCTTCTTTATGGTTATTTTCTTGTATATGTGTTGAAGTATTCCTAAGTGTTTCACATGTTATGATGTTATTTAAATATTTTTTTACCTTTTTTGCTATACATATATATAGATAGATAGATATAGTAACAGTGTGTATTCTGAGAAACTCAACTCTAGCAGTCATAGCGTACATGCTTAAAGTTTTCTATATAAATCATTATTATTCCACCATGGTATCCATTTCCAATATCTCTGTCTATTCTCCCACACTACTAACTGGGTGGGATCTCAAATATTACTGCTAGGAAATGTAATATAATGATAGACACAATGTAACAATAAATTTTGCATCCAAAAGAAAATTATAAGGACAATTTTAAGTTATTTTTTTATTTCAGATAAGTTTTTAAAAAGTATTCACATGAACTTGTTTATAGTAATCTTTTTAATGTAATAAAATAAAAATTATTTGAAAGTTAAAATTTTTCTGTATTAGAATAATCACATTTTTGTATGTAGTAAGATTTTCAGTTCAAAAAGTTGATAGGTTTGATCCAAATCAGAAAACATTGCCTTCTATCATCAAATATTTTCTTTTCCTATGTTCCTTATTTTTCACTACAGGAATTCCAAGTAAAAGTGATTTAGTGTTTCATACTTTCCACCAGGCAATTCATAACACATGAAATTTTTCTGCTTTTCAGATTAGAATTCTTTTACTTATCTGGTTTCCGGTTTACTTTCTGTTAAGGTTATTAAATAAATGTTAAATATAGAAAATGTGATTGTCTATCTTGAAGTATAAATTGTTGTTTTTTCCTCTCTCTCTCTCTCTCTCTTTCTTTTTTTTTTTTTTTTTTTTTTTTTTTTTTTTTTGCCAGTCCTGGGCTTAAGCTCAGGGCCTGAGCATTATCATTGGATTTTCTCAAGGCTAGAACTCTACTACTTGAGCCTCAGCACCACTTCCCGCTTTTTTCTATGTATGTGGTACCGAGAGTGCTAGGCAAGCACTCTACCACTAGGCCAAACTCCCGGCCCCAGTTTTTCTCTTTTCTGAATTGTTCTCAATTTTACCCTATCAGTTCACGCATTGTAGCATTTTATTTTCTTATTCACTAATCATATTTATATGAGACTTAACTAAAATTACTTCCTGCTAGCCAGGCAGAAGTGTCTCACACCTACTAGGCAGCTGCTCAGGAGGTTAAGAACTGAAAAGCATACTAATGTCTATTAGTCTATGAACATTTCACAGCATACTACAAAAAAATCTATCAATGCACCCCAGCTGTGGTTGGATATTTAGTTATTCAGAGAATGAATGTATTCTCTTTTTAAAGGTAAGCTAGAACTTTGAACTCTTCCCTGATTACTCTAAGAGGCAACACTTAAAAAGACAACATTAATATCACTCATTCCTGCCTGATTTTTCTAGTTGGTGTCCTAGTTTTGGGGTATTTGTTGCTTGATGTTGCTGGTTTTGTTTTGCTATTGTTGTTGGTGTGGTGGTAGTGGTGATTGTGGGGCTTGAACTCAGGGCCTAAGCCTTTTTGTGCTTGAGGCTAATACTCTACAATTGAACTGGAGCACCATTTCTTTTTTCTAATTTTTCAATCACTTTTCTCCAGTCATGTTGGCTTTTTTTTCTATTTCCTGAGCAAAGATAGTACAAAAATATAATATTCTCAGTTTCTGAAATTATTTGTCTTTTCTGCATGTATGTTTTTAATTTAAATGTTACCTGTTGAGAGAGCTATTTTCATCTGTTAATTTGTGGACCTACTTTAGTACATTGCCACTCAGAAATTTATTGTATTGAACTTATTCTGAATGGTGATTTGAACAGAGATTAGCCCTTAAATTGACAGACATTGAATAATTGCATTATCCTTTATAAGGTGGCTGGCCTCAGAAGAATCAAAGATAGATCTCCTCTCAACAAGAATAAATTCTCCAGCATATAGCTCCAGGACTTCAACAACAAAGTCAGTTAATCCCTCCTGCCTAGCCTAATAGTTTTCAGGAGTTGAACCTTAACACCAGACCTTCCTTAGATCTCCAAACTTGTGGCCTTTGAACTTGAAGTACGAAGTTCAAGTTACTAGTTCTATTCTTGTGTTTATCCTAATGCATTTGGATTGTCAATCTTCCTTCATTATTATAAAAATAAAATTTAAGCATGTTTACTGCTATGCCCCCAAACTGGAGAATTTGCATACAAACCTTTGTTCAATCACTTTTTGGCTTAAAAAAACAAACAAAAGAAAATTGGTCTGGCAAGATGAATTATTAAAGAATAACCATTACATTGTAACTAATGATATTCGTAAAGCAAATATCTAGATCATAATCAAATAGCCAGGTTCTCAAGCATTTTCTTTCAGAATCCATGCCAGGCTTCCACGCTTCCATAAGACAACTAACATCCTCAAATTTTATTTTACTTTTCCTGGTGACCAAGTCATAGATAAGAAAGCAGAGTCTAGTCTCCCATATTTGAAAGAATCAAGTAAGTCCTGGAGAGATAATTCTCTAGGTTCGTAAATAAAATGAGGGGTATTAAGTTCACATCTTCATTGACTATTTTATATTTCTGCCTCAAGGAAGTCCTCTGTATGCTGACGTTTTCAATGTTCATTTATTGAGAATATCTCCATATTTGGAGTAGCATAGCTGGTATCTTCTTTGTACCTTTAACCATGTTTTGGTTAGATAATGCCAATAAACATTTCTTCCCTGCTGTTCTCCTTGGTAATTTTGTAAAGAGATGTAATTCTTCAGAGATCTAAATTCTGGAACCTGCACTTTCAAATACACCCAAATTAGAGGGTTGACCCCAAATTAGAACTTTATACCACACAAGTGAAAAGCAGAAACATCCTAGCTTTCTTGTTTGACTCATTATATTTCTATGCATTATACTATAACTTGTCCTTCACTTTATGATCTCGAGAAAGCAAAAATATCAAGATGGAAACAAAACAACTCAAGAGAAATCCCTCTCTGGTATTGACAGATGCCTATTATACTGATATCTAAGGATATTTAATTAAAGCTGGGAATAATAGTAAAGCAGCCAATGATATGAATCTGACTGGCAGCATCCATAGGGGAAAATGGAGCAACTTCGTCAAGGTCTTTCAATGTGTATTTATTTTACTATTTTTAATAGGAACTTGGGAACTAATCAATGTTTCTATCAGAGAGAAAGTGCCTTTTAAGTGGAAAACATTTTTCAGAAACTCCTTCCAACTCCCGCACAGATGACATTGGTAGAAGAAGAATTGTTTAACCAAAGGGGATCATTATCTGTCATTGGGATTTCTCTTCACTGAACAAGCAATTAGTCTGTCAAAGACTGACTGAGTTCCTCAAATGAATGTGTGAAAGATGCTTACAACTCCTTTTGGTGCTCCTGACAAATAGAAAGATTGGTTTTTATGTAGAAGTGAGGCTGTGGTTGTTTGTCTCCATGAGAAAAGATAACTAGTCTTTAGAAACTCTCTCATATCAATTTAGCCTTTCTCCAGTTTTTTCCCTTTTTTAAACCAATTTTCAGCATGCTTATTACCAGTTATATATCTGTTGTTTTTGAGACAGAAGTGCAATTGATTTGAATAATATCCGTCTTAGTCTAAATCTGTAGCCAGTAAGAGGAATAGAACAATGAAATTAATGCTGTATAACAGAATACAATCTGCTTTGCAGTGGAGAATCTGACAAATCTTCCCATTAATTCCAATATCAACTGCATTAAAATGATTACATTTACGACTGAACTTATAAAGGATGATTGGAAGACACAGTCTTACCCTCTCAGTTAGAAGCAAAGTTGTCTTCATTAACATTGAATTTAACTCTGGGTAGAGCTAATCAGATTTTTCTCAGATTATCAGTTTGTTTGACAAATGGAGGGAAGGTTATTTTAAAATAAATGTTCTTAATATCGACTCTATAACATGCTAAAATTGATGCACTGCATTTTTCTCAACTCAAATTGTCTATGGATTTTTAAAAACGTTATGTCTAGAAATGTATTATATCTGAACTACAATTTAAAATATTTGGACCTTTTTTCTTTTTTTTTACTGTGGTGATGCTTCTATTGAGAATGTTATTGAAACATCATAAAAGAATTCAATAAATACTTACCTGACTTATCATAGCTTCCTACAAAATTAAGAATAAATTTTAACTTTTTTACTAGAACTAAATATACTGGCCCAGTTAACAAAGTCACTAATCTTCCTTCTGCTTTTATAACACAATGTATTTAGCTGCAAATTTAATTTATTTTTTGTTTAATTGTTCCTTGTCTCATAGTCTAGGGGACAAAACTGAGTAACATACTTTGAGATGTGTGTTTATGTGTGTGTATGAGTGTGTGTATTTGTATTGATTATGCATGTGTAATATGTTCAGCCAAATATGTTTTATACATATATAACAAGATATGAGTATATATCTTATAACTGTGTCCATAAATATACACTATATTAAGAAATAGTGAATTTAACTTAGAAATTATATAAAGGGTAAAGTATTACAGATTTCCTTTGGCATCTTGTTTGTTGTCAGTTTAATATAGCTTTGAAACTTTGAAATTCTTTTTTACTGAAAGTACAGGCGTAGTGAATGTATTTTGTATGGTATATCGGGTCTTCATTTCAGTACACCAATATTTTTCTATTCACCTCTACGGGTGGATATTTCAATATTTTACAAATTTTGCTTTCTTCAAATAATATTCTGATAGTATTCCTGTAGAGTAATTTGATAAACATATGTAAAGTACTTTTTAGTCATCTGAAAGTTTGCAATTTCCCAGAATCATGTTGGGATCTTGTCTTTTCACCCTCACTTGCTCTTCATTTTGCATATTGGGGCTTTCTACGAGCTACCATCTTCTAGTGACAACCTCATTCTGATGGCTAATTGATTACATATTTTATATATCCAACTTTTCAAGATTTCCAATAGAGTGCAATTGATGCACTCAATTTTTAATAGAACAAAGTGTTCTTAAGAGCAAGGTTTGATATATAAAGAAATCTACTGAAGAGGCAATATATATTTTTAAATGGTCAGGAATAAAAGCTTTATAGCGTTGACTAAACATTCTCCAAAGCATCTGAACTACATTATTGTTCCACAAGAAATTCTCTTTATTCTTCCTCTTTATTTCATGTTGTAAGACTGAATTACTTTTTGAGAAATAATAGGAGAAAAATACTACAAAGATTAACGTGCCAATATTTTTTACTTTTTATTGCTAAAGTTTAATGCAAAATTGAAAAGTGTCTGTGTAAATAGACCCATAATTTTTCTTATTTATTTAATTTACCAAGAAATTGAAAATACTTTAAAAGTGATAAAAGTAGTCCTTTGTGGTCATCTTCCTATGCTACTAAAAATCATAATTAAAAATATCGTGTCCTCTAAGTGGACACTTAGATAATTATCTGTGCAGTTTGGGAGTGGAAATGGGAGGGAAGAACTGGGAGAGAGCATGGGAAGGATGGCATTGTCCAAATGAAATCTAATTTTTACCTGACTTATGTAACTGTAATACCACTGTACATCACCTTTACAAGAACAACAAAGAAATGTAAAAAAAAATAGAGTCCTTTAAAATCTGAAATGTCCCTGTACTCTTTGTGGTGTCTATATTTTGGCATAAACAGTTTGAATTTCCAGGGATGTCTCTTTTCATGTAATTTTTTTTTGCCAGTCGTGGGGCTTGAACTCAGTGCCTGAGCACTGTCCTTGGACTTTTATCAAGGCCAGAGCTCTTCCATTTGAGCCATAGCACCACTTCCAGAATTTTTTCTATGCATGTGGTGCCAAGGAATTGAACCGGAGTCTTCATGCATGCTAGGCAAGCACTTTACCACTAGGCCAAACTCCGGGCCACCAACTTTTCATATAAATTTTTTAATGATTTTTAATTGTGATTAATAGAAGGGTTACATTATATTCACCAGATGGAAGGTGCATAACTTCACAAACATTGATACCCTTTCTCATGACATGGTCCCCATTTCCCTCCCACCTTCCCCCCGCTTACCTTGATTCCCCCCTTCCCTATCCAATTTCAAATAACCAATTAAGCACTTATAAAATATATCACATAACAAGGTGAAAAATTGTAACAATATGAGATAACCAAGGGACAGCAAAAGAGATGAGCGATAACATAGTACATTAAGGACAACAGTCACTCATTATATGGCTTTTGTTTCCTTATCCTGGAAGTCCTTACATTTAGTGTCATACTATTTGGACTAATGTCTCTAGATTTTGTTCTATTGTAAATCTCTGCTAGGAGAGCCCAAGGTTTCTAGTGATTATGATAAATGAGGGAGACTATTGTGCCTATGTTCCTTTGAGTCTGGCTTACTTCACTTAATATGATTTTTTCTAAGTCTTTCCAGTTCCTTACAAATGGGGCGATGTGGTTCTTTCTGCCAGAAGCATAGAATTCCATTGTGTACAAATACCACATCTTGTGGATGCACTCATCAACTAAGGGACATCTAGGTTGGTTCCATATCTTTGCTATGGTGAATAATGCTGCAATGAACATTGTTGTGCTAGTGGATTTAGTGTGCCCTAGTTTCTGGATGGTTGGGTAAATGCCAAGTAGTGGAATTGCTGGGTCATAGGGGAGCTCTATGTTTAGCCTTTTGAGGCACTGCCATACTGCTTTCCATAGTGGTTGAATGAGTTTGCACTCCCACCAACAGTATAGTAGTGACCCTCCTGGCCACATCCCCTCCGGCATCTGTTGTTATTAGTTTTCCTGATCCTGGCCATTCTAACTGGAGTGAGGTGGAATTTTAGAGTTGTTTTGATTTGCATTTCTTTTATGACCAGAGATGTTGAGCATTTCTTCAATTGTCTATAGGCCATTTTTGTTTCTTCTTCAGAGAAGACTCTCTTTAAGACTTTGGCCCATTTTTTAATGGGATGGTTGTTACTTTGGAGATTAGTTTTGGAGTGATTCAATTTCTTGAGCTGTTGATATATTTTATATATGAGGACTTTGTCCATTGTAGGGACAAACCCTAACCCTAACCCTAACCCTATGGAATAATAAAAGACCCTGTATAGCAAAAACACTTCTTAGCAGAAAGAACAGTGCAGGAGGAATTTCAATACCAAACTTTAGACTCTATTACAGAGCTATAATTATCAAAACAGCTTGGTACTGGCACAAGAACAGGCCTGAAGACCAATGGAATAGAACTGAGGACCCAGATATTAAACCACAGACCTATGGCCACCTAATCTTTGACAAGGGAGCCAAAAAAAATAGAATGGAAGAATTGACAGCCTCTTCAACAAGTTGTGCTGGCAGAACTGGTTAAGCACCTACAGAAAAGTAAAGTTGGATCCTTCTTTGTCACCCTGCACTAGAATTATCTCCAAATGGATCAAAGACCTGGAGGTAAAAGCTGACACACTGAAAACTTTACAAGAAGGAATAGGAGATACACTAGGCCTCCTTGGCACAGGGGGAAACTTTCTTAATAAGGACCAAGAATCACAACAAATCAGAGAAAGGCTGGATAAGTGGGACTGCATTAAACTGTAGAGCTTTTGTATGGCAAAGGACATAGCTAGTAAATAAATTAGGAAGCCTACAGAATGGGAGAAGATTTTCATCTAAATTTTAACAGATAAATGAGGCAATTTGGTTTCTCATATATTATCAATTCAAAAAACTTCTTTGAAAAGAATTTCAGTTTTAGTTAGAATTAGATATCCCAGTTATGGGATATTCTAATAATTTAATTAAAAGACAAAACAAAAAAACAAACTCTCTTTACAGAAATTATTCCCTATGAAATGTGTACAGTCCACTTAGTATTGTTTGAGATTTTTGGATTCTCAAAGTGTATAAACAAATATGAAAATCAGAGATAAATAAAGAAAAAGTGCTTTCCATTACAGAAGTATTTATTGGATAACAACCAAGGTTTTAGAAAAATACTGAGAAATATGCCTGATATCCAAGAAGTTTACAAGTGCAATTAAAATATCACCATCCTTGTACAACTTTATTTCCTAATATAATATCTTTTTCCAAATACACAATAAAGTACTTTTTCTCCTACTTCATTATCTTTATAGGTCTATAAGGTCATTAGCCTCTTTCTCACCAATACTCCCCTTTTGAATAATTTTCCAGTATTTTCCTCAAAATTTGTTGAACATATCTTCATGAATTATATCATTTTGTTCCACAGTATTCCCTTTTTTTTTGCCAGTCCTGGGCTTGAGCTCAGGGCCTGAGCACTGTCCTTGGACTTTCTCAAGGCTAGAGCTCTACCACTTGAGCCTCAGCACCACTTCTGGCTTTTTTCTATGTATGTGGTACCGAGGAATCGAACCCGGGTCTTCATGCATGCTAGGCAAGCACTTTAACCACTAGGCCAAACTCCCAGCCTCACAGTATTCCCTTTTATTTTTAACTAACACCTGTTTGCATATTCACAATATTTTAAGTATTCTTTTCTATATCACATCATGCACTTCTCGCTGAGAACTAAAAGAGTTTCCAGGAAAAAAAAACAATGTTAGAACTTCTTCCAATTAGCCTTGCCTTTATTCTTTGGAGTAGGCACTTCATCTAAATGACGAACATGAAATTTATTTTAAAAAAGGACTTTAAAGTGCAAATCAAGCAGGAAGAAATGATCTCATTTAAACACAAAATAAAATGTGCAATAATATGCTTAAATGTTGGAAAAAGTTTCCCTCCATCCCATCTCATCCTAATCACTTCTTGCCAAGAGAAAATATAAATCACAATAATTTAATTGGAGTTAGATCATTTCCTAAGTAGAAAAGAGAGAATTAAAAATTATATAACTGGATAATTTAAAGAAATACTAATTTCTATCTGTTCCAATTATATGGGAACCTTAATGAAACTTTAAAAAAAAACATCATCTTTCTCTATTCTTTAGCTAAAAGGGCATCCAATGTTTTATGTTTGGAGAGTGAGTTTCAGTACCATATTTCTCAAATCATGTACATAGCTTCTACTCCATTTAGAAGGAAGAATTGATCTGATATAGAGAAAGATGACTTCTCTGAAATACAAAGTTCAATATTACCAGGAAAGGGAATTCTCAATTAGTGAAGGTGTGTGCATTATCTTTGAAGCATGTGTTAAGAAACTGGGATTCTGGAGTTGTAACTACTCTTTTCTAAAAATGAATTTCAATTGTACAACTCATCAATGATTAAGTATTGCTTGTATCCCCATTATAATTTTTCTAATGCCTGTTACTCTCATATGAGAATTCATCCTGATTAGACTTTACACACATTTCTCTCTGAGACCATACATAGATCCTTTTAAGAAAACACACACTAGACATTCTTTCTCTGTCCCTTTGTGAACCTTGAAAACATTCAACTTCTGGGTAGTTTTATATCCTACAAAAACCTTTCTCAAGGACTAAGGAGCCATTCTTTTAAAACTGAATGATTTCAATCAAAAGAAGATACTAGTCTGCTTTCCATTCTCTCAAGGAAAGTAGGGTTTTAACTTATTAAAAACTAATCTCAGTGACTAACTTTCCCACTACTCTTTCCTAGTACTCTTCAGCCAGTTAGCTCAGCCTTTAAAAACCTTCCTGACTTATTTCAGAAGAGATGAGTTTAGTCTCTCTCCCCAGCTATACTAGGGTTGGATGAGGTCATCTTTCCTTGCTTAACTCTTGTCTGCTGCCATTTTTTTCCCCTTTGAAAGATATACCCACAGTCAGTTCACACAGTAAATGGAGCAGAAGAAGCACATGTAACTGATAAGAGCAATAATCATAATCATAATTATATAAAACTTCACCCGTATCCTTGTCTATTGTCTACAATCTACCTTCTCTTGTCATCTCACAGAGCTGAGAAACCAGAGGACCATTCATTCCAGTTGATTAAAGCTCAAGACATTTCTTAGATGTTCTTGAGTGAATAAAAAAGAAAAGTTTCTGAGTGAATTAAAAGAATTTTTCACATCAGAGACGTTAGCATCAGGTGTGGACGTCATGGAACTGGGAATTTGAGAGATGGGGATGGCAATTTTTCTTGTACAGTCAGGTTTTAGTCCTTCCTATCTTTCATTTGTTTCATTCCATTCTACATTTATTTTTATTCTTATAAATTAGTTGTAGAAACTGTTTTCACTGTGGTATTTACAATAAAGCTCTAATGTATTCGTTCAAATTCACCTTTTCTATTATGTACTATTTATTTTACTTTGCTATTTTCATATATGTACATATATATATGTATATATATATATATATATATCCTCATCAACCCACCATTCTCTTTTCTTTATTACCATCCACTAGGTTTTCCACAAATAGTCCCCCTTTAGAATCATGTTTTCTCATGTGACTTTCAAAGGAGTCATTCTTTTCTCTCTAATTCCCTGATGTAATATCTTAAATATCTCATAATGCATTTGCATAACTTTTATAGCTTGAACAATCTGTTCATGACTAGAACAAGAGGAGAAATAGGAGGTAGAGGGATCTTTCTTTCTTACAGTTCCAGGATGGAAAAATGAGATTAGATAATAAAAGCATACAAGACTCCACAGTCTGGTATGGGTAAGAAAATGGTTTATGGTGAATTTTACATTAGGATGTGGATATGTAGGATATTCAGGATCTCATAAAAGTATCCTGGATAGGTCACTGTAGCCATGACAATAAATCCCATTTGCTTCTCCTAAAAATTAGCAACTGCAAGTTCTAGAAAGAGGCTTTAACTCCAGGTTTACAAGTACAGGAGAATTTGAAGGAAATGAAAATAAACCATAATAAATATAACCATTATAGCCTTTTCCTAACTAGATAATCCAAAGATTATCTACGTGTTGATGAGAGGGGGAGAATTTGTTAATATTGTCTCATCCAATTAACATGTCTTCAGAACATAAGGAAAATGGAGAATTTTAGGAAGAGCTTTTCTTTGCCTGAGGATTCCTTGCATCCTAATTAAATTGTAATTTATAAGGCAAGCAATAACCTGGATTTCTGCATCCTATAAAAATATAGCACATTCTAAATTAATATGCTATTTCTGAAGATCCCCTGTTAGCCTTTAAATACAGTGTAAGGGTTGTATTTTTTAAAATTTTTTAAATCTAGCTTTAAAAAGACAACAGCAGTAAAAATAGGATAAAGACTGTCTTTCCCCCTTACCACCTTTAAGAAGCCCCAGCTCCTTTTTTTTAAGACGTCTTTAAATTAGCAAACAGCAAAACATGTCACTGAAGTCAAAACTAAAATTTTTAGAAGCAGGCCTAAGAATGCTCCTATTTAATTATGGTTCCATGTAATTAAGTGTGGCAATCTGGTGATAAAAACCTTTAAGTAATGAGTCATAAAGAGATAAAAATGGAGCATGTGTTTAATCAGTTCACAGCCTTCCTCAGAAGCTGGCACTGCTCAGGTGCTAATGAGACACCTGTTGCTGGGGACACCAGAGAGAGCATGCAAATCAGTCTGGGGACAGAGGAAGGCAGCAGGCACAGCACTGGAAGGCAGGTGGCTTTGCCAAGATGACTATCAGGGGATTGAGCTCTGATAAGCTATTGAAATAAGAGCATATATGCTGTTCAGTAGCTTTATGCAGCAGAGGTTAAAAAAAGAGAGAGAGAGAAGAAAGGAAAACGTGTCTTCTTCCATTTCACTTAAACATTGTGGAACAATTTTTGTCTATGTTAGGTCACCGTGTATTGTATTCAAGTCTTCAATTGCTTTCATGGGCAAAGTTCTTTTCCTTTCTAGTTCTTTGGGTAATTGTATGTGTGGTGTGTGCACTGGAAAACAAATTTTCATGCTGTGCATTTGTGTCTCCGATTTTCTGAAGGAATTATTTTTTCTGTTCTTCAAAAAAAAAGGAATAGTGAATTATTCACATGTGGTAGGATAATAGAAAAATAAACTTGTATTTCTTTTAAAAAATAACAGGGGAACATATTTTTCTTCCACCTAGCAACATCTAGTTTCTTACAAGTGTATTAGAAGTTGACCAACCTAATGGCCCGATCATGAGTAATGGAGAAAAGACTGTCCTCTTGGAAGGTGAATGCTACCTTTGCTAGTCTTCCTTTTAGGACTTGAGGCTTGTCACTGAACAAACACCTCCATGGGTGGAATTATTCTTCATGGCCTCTTAACCTTTGGCTATGAGCAGAAATCACAAGCAAGAGGCTCTTGGACACACGGAGTTTAAACAAACACATACTATATTAAAACAGGCTTTTATAACATCTCAAAAGGATGCCCTGCCATTTCTAGAAATAGAAATTGCTCATGGAGCACAAGAAGTTTTGGAAGTTTGAAGTTAGAATAAGATGTATAGGCTTTTATTAAATATATGCTTGGGAGAAAACAAAATAACTATCAAGAAACAAGGTATATTTTGAGGAAAGACAAACTATATGTTCAGAAGGAAGACCAGTGATCAAAAAGATTACACACTACCACAATTGGAATGAAAGCAGTGACAATGCTGATAATTCCATATTGAACATGTGCCATGAAAATTTGGCTAGCACAAACTGGCACGTGCTGTATCTCAGTATGGGGGACTCAAGCAACTTCAACAAAGAATGCGTGTTCTAAATGAAGTGATTTCATAGCCAACATAAATGTGAAGGTTCCAAATGTCAAATATGATATACTCTACTACCAATCTCAGAAAAGGCATGACAGAGTATTGAGGCAAGAAGGTGAATTATTAAAGATGAGCTATTGTTAATAAGTCTAATGGGTTATTGTTTTTATTTAACATATTCTCATGGGTGTGTTTTTCTCTCTGGAAATATTTTAAAGTTCTACATTGAAAAAGAGAAAATGAGTTAATTTCTTAGTGCCTTATAAGCTTTAAGGGCCTTAACTTTAGAAGACATTAACTTCATATTCTAAATAATGGAATTCATAATCTATCTATAAAGTGGTGTAGGTACAGGAAAATAATAATTATGAAAAATAAGTATTTGGATAGATGTAAATGTTATATGCTCATATGTTACGTAACAAAAATTATTTTCATGTACTACTAGTTAGCTTGTTAAAGTATCAAACTTAATTTCTATATTATTATTTTAATAGATGCTCTCAGTGACTGCAAATGCCACCATAAGTATACAGTAATATGTAAAAATCATAAATATTAGTAGATCATGTCTCTAGATAGCCATGGAGATTACAACAGAATGAAATACTGAGGATAAAAGAAAGAATGTGGAAGAGCTGATCTATTAATTTATGAACCAATTCTGCCCTTTCTCATCAACTTGACCCTTGATTTTAAAACTTCACAAAATGGAGAAGTCTGGAATTAGTAAAAAGAATGCAATCAATATATATTTTTTTCAAAGAATGTCTATTGAAAGGTGCTTGGTCAAACTTCATTATTATTTCCTTTGATTATGACCTTCTGATTTGGCCTTGCTAAATGCCTGTCTATATTGATGAAAAGCAACTTTTATGCCTTTGTCAGCTTGTCTTCTTTATAAATAGTCTTCAGTGGAACTGCCAATTTCTGGTATGAAGAGCATTCAAGCATTGAAAGAAGGAGGGAATCTTGTGAAGGTGTGTTTTCCGTAAAATATAGATAGAAAGGAAGGCTGTTGCCTCAAGAAATGCTTTCACTACATGGCTTCATCACTAAGCCTCAGATTTTTACATTGCAAATTACGATTCATATTTCCACAAAGCTAGTGGCAAAAGCTCTCATTTTTTTGTTTCATATGCAGACCACCACTTAGGCATTTTCACCCATTAGGGCAAAGTTTATATTTTAATGCTATCTTGGGCTGCACTTAAAAAATAAGAGGTTTGTCCTCCTTCATTAAAAAGAATGTACTTGTATTCACTGCTACTTAGGCTTCTTCTAGGTATATTGTGTTCTTTACTTTTAGCCCGTAATAGTTAACATCAGATAATGGCTTTCTAAATGTATTAGAAGCATAAAATGTAACCTGAACTGTTACATTCCTTGACCACCTTCTTTTCATCTTCCTTTATCTTCATCCTCACTATCACTCATGCTTCAATAAAACCTGTTGAACATCTCTGTTTTTCATTTTCTTTAGTGTCTATTAATATCTATCTACCCTTACCCTTCTATTGTTTAACAGCTTTTGTTGAATTTTCTTATTTCTTTTTGATCTGTTCTATAGATGCATGTTTCAATGTAGGACAATGAGACATGCTAAATTGTTGTAATAAGGGAGGAGAGGGGTGAAGGGGAGACAGAGGTAAATTACATACATTCATGTAAGCATCATAACAAAATCTCCTTGTATAAGCAAGCTGTAAAGTAATAAAAATAAAATTTGCTTTAAAGGGAAAATGATAATTTAGCTTTCTTTTAAAGATATTTAGTGATTTCTGCCTCGCAATTTCTCCCATGGTGATTATTATTTTTTAAATCTATCTTCAACAGTTTATATAGATGTAAAATTAGTGAGAAAAAACAAAGAAGGTTACTACATACTACTAAAGGGAACTTTCCTCCAGGAAGACATAATGATCCTAAATATCTACACACCCAATCCCAGAGCTCCAAACTTCATCAAGCAAACTTTACTTTCACTGAAACCATACATAGATTGAAACACAGTGATTGTTGGTGACTTTAACACACCACTCTCACCTATGGACAGATCAACAAGGCAAAAACTCAATAGAGAAACCTTAGAATTGAACAACTATATAGACCAACTAGATCTAACAGACATCTGCAGAATATTCCACCCAGCAACAACACAATATACATTTTTCTCAGCAGCACATGGAACATTTTCCAAAATACACCCCATCTTAGGCCATAAAACAAACCTGGACAGATTCAGAAACACTGAAATTATTCCCTGCACTCTCTCAGACCACAAGGGCATCAAATTGGAACTGAACACAAAACTCCACCAACGAAAACCCTGTAACTCATGGAGATTGAACAACACATTCTTGAATCACCAATGGGTCATCAAAGAGATCAGAACAGAAATCCAACAGTTTATGAAATTTAACAATAAGGAGCTCACAAAATACCAGCTCCTTTGGGACACAGCAAAGTCAGTACACAGAGGAAAATTTATAGCTCTGTGTGCCTACTACAACAAGTTGGAAAACTCGCAAACTAACAAGTTAATGTGTCACCTTAAGCTCCTGGAAAAAGAGCAACAAACCAATCCTAATCCCACTAGAAGGAAGCAAATTATTAAAATCAAAGCAGAATTAAATGATTTGGAATCCAAAAAACCTATAGAAAGAATTAAAAAAAGAAGGAGTTGGTTCTTTGAAAGAATTAACAAAACTGACAAACCCGGGCCGGGAGCTTGGCCTAGTGGTTAAAGTGCTTGCCTAGCATGCATGAAGACCGGGTTCAATTCCTTGGTACCACATACATAGAAAAAAGCCGGAAGTGGTGCTGAGGCTCAAGTGGTAGAGCTCTAGCCTTGAGAAAGTCCAAGGACAGAGCTCAGGCCCTGAGCTCAAGCCCAGGACTGGCAAAAAAAAAAAAAAAAAACAAAAACTGACAAACCCTTAGCAAACCTTACCAAAAAAATAAGAGAGCATATCGAAATAAACAAAATCGCAGACGAAAATGGTAATATCACGACAGAAATTACCAAGATCCAGATTATCATGAGGGAATACTTCTCAAACCTTTACGCCAACAAATTTGAGAATCTAGAAGAAATGGATGAATTCCTAGCCAATATTAATATACCCACACTGAACCAAGAAGAACTGACCCAACAAAACAGGCCTATTTCAAGCACTGAAATAGAAATGGCAATAAGAGACCTTCCACCTAAGAAAAGCCCAGGGCCAGATGGATTCACCACTGAATTCTATAAGTTCTTCAAGCAGAACTCACACCAATACTCCTCAAGCTCTTCAACGAAATTGAAAATGAAGGTTCTTTACCAAACTCATTCTATGAAGCCAGTATAACCATCATCCCCCAACCAGACAGAGATTCATCAAAGAAAGAGAACTATAAACCTATTTCTTTGATGAACATCAATGCAAAACTTCTCAACAAAATACTGGCCAACCGTCTACAACAACTTATCAAAAAAATTATACACCATGATCAAACAGGATTCATCACAGGGAGGCAAAGTTGGTTCAACATACGCAAATCAATTAATATAATTCAACACATAAACAGGAGTAAGGATAAAAATCACATGATTATCTCAATAGATGCGGAAAAGGCATTTGACAAGATCCAACACCCCTTTATGTTAAAAGCACTGGAGAAACTAGGAATCCAAGGAACATTCCTCAATATAATAAAGGCTGTGTATGAGAAACCCACAGCTAGTATTATACTTAATGGTGAAAAGCTAAAGCCATTCCCTCTAAAATTAGGAATGAGACAAGGATGTCTACTCTCTCCACTCCTCTTTAACATAGTATTAGAATTCCTAGCTAATGCAATAAGGCAAGAAGCAAGCATAAAGGGGAGCCAAATAGGGAAAGAAGAAGTAAAACTATCCCTCTTTGCAGATGACATGATTCTGTATTTAAAGAATCCTATAGAGTCTACTCCTAAGCTCCTTGAGCTGATTCAAAACTTTGAAAGGGTAGCAGGGTATAAAATTAACCCTCAAAAATCAACTGCCTTCCTCTGCGCCAACAGTGAGAGGAATGAGGCAACAATAAGGAAAGCAACTCCTTTTGCAATAGCCTCAAAGAAAATAAAGTATCTAGGAATTAGCTTAACTAAGAATGTAAAGGACCTTTTTGATGAAAACTTTAAAACCCTGAAAAAGAAAATTAAAACAGAACTAAGGAAATGGAAAAACTTCCCATGCTCCTGGATTGGAAGAATCAACATCGTGAAATGACAATCTTGCCAAGGGCTATCTACAAATTCAACGCAATACCCATCAATATCCCAATGGCATTCTTTAAAGAAATAGAAGAGGCAATCCAAAATTTCATATGGAATAATAAAGGACCCCATATAGCAAAAACACAGAAAAAACAGTGCAGGAGGAATTTGAATACCAAACTTTAGACCCTATTACAGAGCAATAATTATCAAAACAGCTTGGTACTGGCACAAGAACAGGCCTGAAGGCCAATGGAACAGAACTAAGGACCCAGAAATTAAACCACAGATCTATGGCCACCTAATCTTTGACAAGGGAGCCCAAAAAAAATAGAATGGAAGAAAGATAACCTGTTCAACAAGTTGTGCTGGCAGAACTGGTTAAGCACCTGCAGAAAACTAAAGTTGGATCCTTCTTTGTCACCCTGCACTAGAACTATCTCCAAATGGATCAAAGACCTGGAGATAAAAGCTGACACACTGAAAACTTTACAAGAAGGAGTAGGAGATACACTAGGCCTCCTTGGAACAGGTCAAAACTTTCTTAATAAGGACCAAGAATTACAACAAATCAGAGAAAGGCTGGATAAGTGGGACTGCATTAAACTGTAGAGCTTTTGTATGGCAAAGGACATAGCTAGTAAATTAGTTAGGAAGCCTACAGAATGGGAGAAGATCTTCACCAACCACACAACGGACAAAGGCCTCATATCTAAAATATATCAACAACTCAAAAAATTAAATCACTCCAAAACTAATCTCCAAAGTAACAACCATCCAATTAAAAAATGGGCCAAAGACTTAAAGAGAGTCTTCTCTGAAGAAGAAACAAAAATGGCCTATAGACACATGAAGAAATGCTCAACATCTCTGATCATAAAAGAAATGCAAATCAAAACAATTCTAAGATTCCACCTCACTCCAGCTAGAATGGCCAGGATCAGGAAAACGAATGACAACAGATGCTGGAGGGGATGTGGCCAGGAGGGATCACTACTACACTGTTGGTGGGAGTGCAAACTCCTTCCACCACTATGGAAAGCAGTATGGCAGTGCCTCAAAAGGCTAAACATAGAACTCCCCTATGACCCAGCAATTCCACTACTTGGCTTTTACCCAACCATCCAGAAACTAGGGCATACTAAATCCACTAGCACAACAATGTTCATTGCAGCATTATTCACCATAGCAAAGATATGGAACCAACCTAGATGTCCCTCAGTTGATGAATGGATCCACAAGATGTGGTATTTGTACACAATGGAATTCTATGTTGCTGTCAGAAAAAACGACATCAACCCATTTGTTAGGAAATGGAAAGACTTAGAAAAAATCCTATTAAGTGAAGTAAGCCAGACTCAAAGGAACTTACGCTCAATGGTTTCCCTCATTCATCATAACCAGTAGAAACCTTGGGCTCTAATAGCAAAGATTTGCAATAGAGCAAAAACTTTATACATAAGGCCATATAGTATGAAGCTAATTGAATGGACCTCTAGGATATTGAAACAAAAGCCATATAATGAATGATTGCTGTCCTTAAGGTGCTATGTTATCTCTCATCTCTTTTGCTGTTCCTTTGTTATCTCATATTGTCACAGTATCTCACTTTGTTATCTGATATATTGGATACATTTGTATTTGGTTACTTGAAATTGGACAGGGAAGGGGGGAAAACCAAGAGAGGAGGGGGGGGGGACCAAGGCATGTGGAAAGGTATCAATGTATGTGAATTAATGCACCTTCTATCTGGCAAATATCATGTAACCCTTTTATTAATTACAATAAAAATACATTTAAAAAAAGAATGTTGTTGTCCTTTGGAAAGTAAGACATTCCAAAACTGATATAAGAAAAGTCTACAAATGTATTACTCAAAGTTTGCAATCTTGCTTCTGATTCCTATGAAATAAAATTGGCATGTATTGGTATCTTTTATTATGATATTTCTGCTTTTAAAAAGCAACTGACCTATGCACATAATTACTTCTAGTCAATTCTCAGTTGCTGAATTTCATCAGTTGTTTGAATTTCTTGCAGTGCTTCCTGTTATTCTCATTTATTTATTTCAATTAACATGTAGGAATAACTTTTACTGGAATTCCTACAAATTTAGGAATCATACCTAGTTATTTAATTCTTAGGCACATTTTAAAATTGCTCAAAATTTTTGTGGGGAAAAAAGCTAAAGAAGTGAGCACAATGTAACTTTTCTTATTAACATAATAAGAAATGTTTTTACATCATTAAAACTAAAATAGAAATATTGCCATTGACCAAGAAGGTGATTGAGAAGATGCTTCCACTGTTTTGTGAAAATTTTGGATTTCAAAGAAGTATTTTATTCATGCTTGTTCTCTGAGTACCTTCCGTAGATTTTAAGAAAGCTTATGAAAATTATTCTGTAGTATTGTAACTCTGATATCTCATAAGTTCCCCTTCAAGAATATTGCTTCACGCAAGTAAGTATGGAATCAACGAATGTTGAAACAACTTTATATTTAAGCCTTAAACTGAAATGGTGACATATGAATGGCATTCCTGTCTATGAAAATGAAGGACAGCTGGGCACTGGTAGCTCATGGCTGTAATCCTGTTTACTCAAGAGGCTGAGATCTGAGAATCACATTTCAGCCAGACAGGAAAGTCTGTGAGGCTCTTCAATTGATCACTGAAAAAGCTAGAAATGGTGCTGTAGTTTAAGTAGTAGAGTGCTAACCTTGAGCAAAAAGGAGCTTTGAGACAGTGCCCAGATCTTCATAACACACACACACACACACACACACACACACACACACACACACACAGAATGGCAGTCATCTTCCAAGCCTGATGGTTAAATTTAATCAGCTGCCAAGTTTCATTCGTTTTGTTGTTTTGTTTGTTCAAGAGTTTGATTATTCACACAAAAGATCAATAGCTACGTGCCTATGACTATACAAAATTATATTTATTGAAATAAACCCCAAGAAACAGAAAGCCTGTGGTTTCCAGTGTTTTCATTGTTGCTGTTTTTGTTTTCTTTAGCTTTTGTCTTGTTTGTGAGTTTATCTGTTTTGGAGAGGATAAGGGGGGGCACAAAAAGATGGGTAAAAAGGATTAAC